>NC_133325.1:199329573-199637787 GCF_042186555.1 Aquarana catesbeiana
TGTCCTGTTGTCTTTATTATTCTTTGGAAAACATTCTAAACATAAGTCTAAGCAAAGCTCGATCATTCACAGTACCAGAAGGCTGGCTCTAATGTGCAGTGCCCAGAAGGTATTTCTTGTAGCTCTTGACACATCACTTATTTAGTTGCCATGGAAACTAAAAGCTGTTCTTATAAGGCTGCTATAAGGATGGGGAGAGGTTAACAGGAGGAGTTAATCAAAGCCATTGTACTTTTTAGACTACATGCTGCCTGTGGCTTTTCATTTCCTGCCCACTGTGTGCTCTTTATAATGCCAAGGATTTTCTTTCATTCTTGATACAGAAATATCTTTATAGGAAGTACACAAGAAGTGGATTTTGTCCCCTCTCCACACACACAAGGACACTAATTAATTTAAGTGGGTAGAATGTGCCCCTTTCAAAATTTCAGCGTTGCGTACTTGCATGCCCTCAGTGATCCGGAGACGTGTCCTCATGTGGTTTGTCTAGTGGTCAAAAACAGGCAGGCACAGTGTACCCTAAAGCTGGCCTTACATGGCTTGAATTTCAGCTGATTCTTGTGAGCTGGCCAAAATTCAAGCCATGAGTGGCCTTCTCAATGCCCCCTGGCTTGACAGACTTTGATTGAGAAATCAAACATGTAGGATGGAAAAATAGTGAGTTGAACAGTGAATGCAGCCATTGTTTATGTATTTTGACAGCGAAGGTTGTTGGCTATCAGAATACAATAGCTGAGAAAGGGAGATTCCAATCTGGTTAGGATACGTGGGAGAATCTATAGATCTTACGGGTATGGCCAACTTTAGGCAAGTGCGCTTGCCCCATATGGTAGAACAAGACATATGAAGGCATTATGTGACCATTTACAGTATCTCACAAAAGTGAGTACACCCCTCACATTTTTGTAAGTATTTTATTATATCTTTTCATGTGACATCACTGAAGAAATTACACTTTGCTACAATGTAAAGTAGTGAGTGCACAGCTTGTATAACAGTGTAAATTTGCTGTCCCCTTAAAATAACTCAACACACAGCCATTAATGTCTAAACTGCTGGCAACAAAAGTGAGTACACCCCTAAGTGAAAATGTCCAAATTGGGCCCAAATTGTCAATATTTTGTGTGGCCACCATTATTTTCCAGCACTGCCATAACCCTCTTAGGCATGGAGCTCAGCAGAGCTTCACAGGATGCCACTGGAGTTCTCTTCCACCCCTCCATGACGACATCACGGAACTGGTGGATGTTAGATTCCTTGCACTCCACCTTCTGTTTGAGGATGCCCCACAGATGCTCAATAGGGTTTAGGTCTGGAGACATGCTTGGCCAGTCCATCACCTTTACCCTCAGTTTCTTTAACAAGGTCATCTTGGCGGTGTGTTTGGGGCCGTTATGTTGGAATACTGCCCTGTGGCCCAGTCTCCAAAAGGAGGTGATCATGCTCGGCTTCAGTACGTCACAGTACATGTTGGTATTCATGGTTCCCTCAATGAACTGTAGCTCCCCAGGGTGAGCAGCACTCATGCAGTCCCAGACCATGACACTCCCACCACCATGCTTGACTGTAGGCAAGACACACTTGTCTTTGTACTCCTCACCTGGTTGCCGCTACACTAGTTGGAACCATCTGAACCAAATAGGTTTACTTTGGTCTCATCAGAGCACAGGACATGGTTCCAGTAATCCATGTGCTTAGTCTGCTTTTCTTCAGCAAACTGTTTGCAGGCTTTCTTGTGCATCATCATTAGAAGAGGCTTCCTTCTGGGACCACAGCCATGCAGACCAATTTGATGCAGTGTGGGGCATATGGTCTGAGCACTGAAAGGCTGACCCCCACCCCTTCAACCTCTGCAGCAATGCTGGCAGCACTCATTCGTCTACTTCCCAAAGACAACCTCTGGATATGAGGCAGAGCACGTGCACTCAACTTCTTTGGTCGATCATGGCGAGGCCTGTTCTGAGTGGAACATGTCCTGCTAAACCACTGTATGGTCTTGGCCACCGTGCTGCAGCTCAGTTTTAGGTTCTTGGCAATCTTCTTATAGCCTAGGCCATCTTTATGTAGAGTAACAATTATTTTTTTCAGATCCTCAGAGAGTTCTTTGCCATGAGGTGCCATGTTGAACTTTCAGTGACCAGTATGAGAGAGTGAGAGTGATAACACCAAATTTAACACCCCTGCTCCCCATTCACACCTGAGACCCTGTAACACTAACGAGTCACATGACACCAGGGAAGGAAAATGGCTAATTGGCCCAATTTTGACATTTTCACTAAAGGGTGTTCTTACTTTTGTTGCCAGCGGTTTAGACATTAATGGCTGTGTGTTAAATTATTTTGAGGGGACAGCAAATTTACACTTTTATACAAGCTGTACACTCACTACTTTACATTGTAGCAAAGTGTCATTTCTTTGGTATTGTCACATGAAAAGATAGAATAAAATATTTACAAAAAATCCATGTGCTTAGTCTGCTTTTCTTCAGCAAACTGTTTGCAGGCTTTCTTGTGCATCATCTTTAGAAGAGGCTTCCTTCTGGGACCACAGCCATGCAGACCAATTTGATGCAGTGTGCGGTGTATGGTCTGAGCACTGAAAGGCTAACCCCCACCCCTTCAACCTCTACAGCAATGCTGGCAGCACTCATTCGTCTACTTCCCAAAGACAACCTCTGGATATGACGCAGAGCACGTGCACTCAACTTCTTTGGTTGATCATGGCGAGGCCTGTTCTGAGTGGAACATGTCCTACTAAACCACTGTATGGTCTTGGCCACCGTGCTGCAGCTCAGTTTTAGGTTCTTGGCAATCTTCTTATAGCCTAGGCCATCTTTATGTAGAGTAACAATTATTTTTTTCAGATCCTCAGAGAGTTCTTTGCCATGAGGTGCCATGTTGAACTTTCAGTGACCAGTATGAGAGAGTGAGAGTGATAACACCAAATTTAACACACCTGCTCTCCATTCACACCTGAGACCCTGTAACACTAACGAGTCACATGACACCAGGGAGGGAAAATGGCTAATTGACCCGATTTCGACATTTTCACTTAAGGGTGTTCTTACTTTTGTTGCCAGCGGTTTAGACGTTAATGGCTTTGTGTTGAGTTATTTTGAGGGGACAGCAAATTTACACTTTTATACAAGCTGTACACTCACTACTTTACATTGTAGCAAAGTGTCATTTCTTTGGTATTGTCACATGAAAAGATAGAATAAAATATTTACAAAAATGTGATGGGTGTACACACTTTTGTGAGATACTGTATGTCCTAGCCATAAGTCTAAGCAAACAAGATGTCTAGTATAGACCACCCAATTAATCAGCCAGCCATACTTTTCAAATATAGCCATATCTTTAAGTTAAAGGATGAAATATTTAGCATACTGCAACAAAAAATGTTTGAATACACAGTATTTTGTCTAGAGAACCCTGTAAAAGAAATGTAGATAGTGAATCCTACTGTAAGGACAGTTATATACATTGCTATTACAGCAATAAAGTAAAGGGTATTTAAACTCATTCTTTTTTAGTTTTAGTTTTGGATAGAGTGATGAGAGGTATAAACAAGTTTTTATTGCTGTCTGCGTTCCCACTGGAAAAATTGCCAAATGTTGCCTGGGTTGAAAATGTAGAAAAATCTAAAATTTTGAGTTAACCATTCCCTACACTAACCAAAATGTAAAAAAATAAATAAATAAAGTTTTGGCTTTCTATACACTTTAAGGATCTTTGCTTTTACTAATGTACTCTGGTAAAAAAAATCCAGGCACAATTAAAATGTCCTGTTTGAAGCACCTATCTGGTAATGTTTGTAGCGGTCTCCCTGACTTCCAAGGGCCTGATGGTGACCCCCAGAGCCAGGGAGAACTGACATTCCTCCTCAGGGTGCAGGTTACTAGGCATAGTGGGTGTGGTGCAGGATGAAAATTTTGGGCGCCAGTCACTTTTTGTAAAAATGAACAGAGAGAGAGTTTTTATTTCTCTTAACAGGAACGTTAGGGAGAGAGGGTTTATGGCACAAGACAACCTTAGGCAAATGCAATAGCAATTAAGGCAAGCTCTGCAGACAAAAATAGAACTAGGCAGGCAGCAATACAGAATGAGGGCCTTTAAAGTGGAGTTGCACCCAAAAAAAAAATAAAATCATTAATGTGCATAAAAAAATTAAAAAAAACATTTGGAAAACATTTTTTTTTTACTCACTTCTAAATGCCTGTTGCTAGGGGGGCCCTCATAATCTGCCTCCTTCAGTGCCTGGGCTCCTGAAGTCACTTCCCTCGGCGCTTCCGCTCACTACTGCTCCTGGGAGATGTGTGTCATAATTTCCCAGGAGTCAGTGGGCAGCGCAGAGGGCTAGGTTGCCATAACAATGGGGTGTTGTTATGGCAACCTGTATACTTCCGCCGTCGCTGCCCGTTGTTATGGCAACCTGTATCCTTTACAGCACCGCTACGGCACATTACTGCGCATGCGCGAGAATGGGCCACAGTATCCCAGAACTAAATGCTTGTGGGCTTCACATGCCCACAAGCAAAATGACAATGGCCAGAGCACAGTCATCAAAGTTTTTTTTAAAAGATGAACCTGGACATCGGAGGCCAATTTTAATAGGAGACGTAAGTGTTATAGTAACATTGTAAATGCTTGTGAAAGGTTCTAAAAAAAAAAAAAATTGAGATTGTAGTTGGAACTCCGCTTGGTCTCATATAGCAACTCAACTCTCAACAGTCAATGTGGATCTGCACACGTAACACACATTATCCCGTTGTAGACCTTCTCTCACATTCCACAGTATCCCACTGTAGATCTTCACACTGAGCTCACAGTCTCTCTCACTAGACTTCCAAGATCCCAGCTGCCGCTGGATCCCCTGAGCTCTTCCACAGCTAACCCGCTGTATACTTCTTCACCCACGCTACCCGCTGGGTCCCTGACTTGATTCTGCTGAAACTTTCCCACTTCTTCACCATCCCTGGCGTACACTGGCCTCTGATAACAGGAGTGGTTGTCCCTTGGTGGCAACTGTTTCTCCTTTACCTCTGACCTTGATCCTCACTTGCCTCTGACAACAGGAGTGGTCGTCCCTTATGGCAACTGCTTCTCCTTCACCTATGGCATCATTCGGTTCCCCGTCCAGCTGAACCTCTGCAACTTGGTTAGGCTCCTGACCTGGATCCCCAACCCCGCGCTGCTCCTTACAGTCCTGGATAGGCCTCTGACAGCCTAGCAGCCAGGTGCTCCCGGATAGGCTTCTGGCCTAGCAACTGGGAGCAATACAACACACGTCAACCCAGATAGCCGTCCAGGTGGCACAGAACCCGATCGCCTGACTCCTCCCGAATAAATAGGCCAAAGAGACCTACCAATTGGCTGTGACAACCTATCCTCTCCTAACCCAAATTCACTATGCCCTTGTCATTCTAATGCCACAGGCGGCAATGCCACCTAGTGACAGAAGAGAGAATTGCACCAGATTCAGGTTTAGGGCAAAAGTCAGTGGATCACCCTAACAATTAGCCAGGCTAGTTACCACCTACCACAACTATATTTATTAGCAACCCTGTTTAGGACCAGGGTGCTACATGTTGATAAAGGACATTGCTATTATAACACAAATATGTTTGCAACTACTTAGCTGCAGAATTGATACATAAGATAGTTAAGGCTGAACTCCAGTCTTACCTTCTGTCTCAAACAGTCTTACTCTCCTATATGAAAATTGCTTTCTCTGATCTTAACACACCCTGTACACTTCTTCAGTGTGCATTAGAAGCTGCAGCAAATCAAATAGAGCCAGTCTCATTTCCTAACTGGAGGATGTTCAGCATCATCTAGCTCTTTCCTCCACAGTCTGCCCCTTATATTCATTGGATTTAAAGTATAAGTCTAATCTAATCTAAGCATTAACCTGCTCCCACCTCCATTCTAAGTCCTATAATAACTACCCTGTAAAGGAAAGATATGTATACCTACCTAATCAGAGAGTGCTCCAGTTCGGTCACGTGATTGGCTTCCAGTGCCAGCTTCAGGGGAGAACAGCGGGCAAGAGATACCCTTTAGTAAGCCTATGGGTGACCAGGGGTGGACTGATAACTCATGGGGCCCCCGGGCAAAAGGAGATTATGGGGCCCCCAGGGAATCAGAGATTATGGGGCCACACAGTATACACACACACAGTATACAATCACACAGTATACACATACATGTACACACAGTATACACAGACAGATGTAAAAAAAAACCACAGATTTATACATACTGTGCCTGGTTTTACTGAGGCTGGCAACCCTGATGGGGCCCCCTAGTGGCCCAGGGCCCTCAGGCAGTGCCGAGTGGCTCAATGGTCAGTATGCCCCTGTGGGTGACATCACCATCTAGGCACTGGAGCTGTTGTTGCTGCTCTTTCCTCGTCCCTGAAGCCAGCCGCTAGGGAGAGCACATAACCAGACCTGAGCGCCCTTACATTAGGTAAATATAGACATCTTTCCATTAGAGGCTAGTTAATATAGTTAATACAGGGCTGAGAATGGGGTGGAGGAGCAGGTTTAGGCTTGGATAGGTTTCAGACCAGGCTCCTACTTTAGGTTCATCAATCATAAAGGTTCAGCATTACGTACATATACACAGTACCTAAGCTGGTCTTGTATAGGGACAATATGTATGCAAATACAGTCTGCCTCGGAATGATCACTCCTTTAGACTGACATACACCCATCAAGGCATTCTGATATCTTCATAACTCTTCCCAAAAGCCAGCCCACTGCTTGATTCAGAGCTGATGGCTATTGAGGGAAGTACTGAAATAGAGTGCTGTGATGTTGTCAGGAGGCCTCATACAGCACTCTGCCAGCCCCTCCCACCAGCCTTTATCCACCTACATTGCATTGATAAGCACAGAGACTCAGTAATTTAACAGTGATTCAAAATATTGCAGAGAGAAAATAATAACACAACACTTCTGGGCTATTACAAGTATGCTGGTCTTTTATGGCAATTACTTTCAATGTACAGATGAACATTAATGCCATAGAGAATGCATGTTAAAGTGACACTAAACTAAATTTTTTTACACCAATTGTTCTAAAATATCAAGTGTACCATGGCTTGTTTTTCTTTTTTAAATCTTTTATGATGGTTTTCAGTAGGGTTGCACCGTTACCATTTTTTACCGGCGAGTACAAGTACTCGGCAAAACCAAGTACCGATACCTTTTTTCTTTACCTGATTTTTGTATACAAAATAAATGTGCTCAAATGACACTTCAAAGAATCGCATGTGATTTGAACAGGAATGTGGTGCAATTCCTGTCCAAATCGCATGCGGTTTCCCACACCGCTCCTATGTGAACCCAGGCTGAAATCTGTGTCTGGGTTCACACAGGAGCTCTGGGGGAAATTGCAGTTGATTCAGACAGTTTGGACAGATTCTTTGCAGTGTGATTTGAGTCCATGCATTTTGCATGGGCTCAAGTTGCACCGCAAAGGTATCGGGTTTGAGTTTCAGAGAATTTGCACGAGTACAAGTATTTGTGCAAATGCTTAGTAACGCCACCAATATCGGTATTGGTGCAACCCTAGCTTTCAGACTTCTTATTCTCCACTGATGCACCTTACAGCTACTAGTGTGCAGTGCTGTTATTTCTGGCCACATGTTCTGCACTAATGTGTACCTCAATTCCCATAGAGCTGAATTTGTCTTCAGGTAAATGTGTAGTCCATCTCGGGGGCGAGCAGGAAAGGGTGGCTATGTTCATATACACAAGGGAGCATGGAGAACAAACATAGAACAGAAGTCTGAGAGTAGCAGAAAAAAAACTTACATTTGAGAGATGAAATAACAAAAGATAGAGATAGCAGGTACATACATTCTACTTATATATAAAGTGGAACTTCACCTTTATGTCCTCCTCCCTGCCCCCCTCCTCCTCTAACACTTTTGGGCTTTTTTGGGGGGGGGGGGGGGGCGGGTAACTAGTTTTAATAATTACCACTCACACTTCTGCTTGGATTGCCTAGACAATTCCACTGGAAGTTGCTCCCCCCCCCCGCCCGCAACCTCTTGGAACATTATACTGGTCCCAGGAGGTTGCAGGACCATTCAAAAAAGTGCATACACAGTGGGAGTCCGGTTATGATGCCGCAAGGTGTCGCTGGCTTTCCACCTTAACCACCTCAATACAGTGCACTTACACCCCCTTCCTGCTCAGACCAATTTTCAGCTTTCAGCGCTCTCACAGTTTGAATGACAATTACTCAGTTATGCAACACTGTACCCATATGAAACTTGCGTCCTTTTTTTCACACAAATAAAGCTTTCTTTTGGTGGTATTTAATCACTAGTGGGTTTTTTATTTTTTGTGCTATAAATAAAAAAAGACTGTAAATTTTGTAAAAAAAGGCCTTTTTCTTTGTTTCTGTCAAAATTTTTTAGGCGGGAACGTTTAAACTGAGAGCAGACAGTGTTCTGTATGGAATGCTCTGGCAGCTGACGATTGAGCCTCGTGCTGCGTCCTTCCTTACAAAAGTTTTGACTGACCTTCAGTCTGGTTGAATCGGCTCATTGCTATCTGCACATTTTGCTTGAAAATAGGCTCCTGTTTTTGATTCAGAGTTGTGCCTCTCTCCCAGTATTCAGGTTCCAGAGTCTTCATCCACTCAGTCTTGGGAAGATACTGATGGGTGTCACTGTTATAATTCTCTATCTCCCGATCATCAACATATCCAACTACGGAGTACAAAGGCAGTCCGGATCCGGACAGGAGACTCCATTGATATAATACTTAATAGATACAAGAACTGTAAGGAAATCTCTTCAAGACCCACCAAGCTGGCCCTCCTGGGAGACTACCGGAATATCGCAGATGCTGTTAAGGCCTGGCAATTTCAACATTTTAGTGAGTTTGAACCCCTGAGGGGCATGTGGCGCACAGTCTGGAGGATTACGGTGATTGGTGCACTCTCTGGCTGTTTTCCCTCTTTACCTACTTATGAAGCTAACCACAGACTTTATTTCTCTACATCTACTCACTGTTGTACCTGTCAGCTATTGATATTTTATTGTGCAGTAATCTCTATCGCATGTGTGATGTTATATATGCTAGCTAGTCATTATTTCCTATTTTGACAGAAGCACCGCTTTGATAGGATGTTTTAAACAGATTGATTTTTCAATCGGTGACAAATCGTTTTAACTTTTGTTTACATTTTTACAGTTGTAGTGCTGGTAGATTTTAATCTACCGCTGAAAGGTTAATCTTGTGGGGTTACTTGTTAGAGGAAGTTAGATTTGCCTCTGTTCCAGCTTGGCTGAGTTGCATGTGGTTCCACACTGTGCCGGTGGGTGTCGTTGTCACCATTGGCTGCTGTTGGAAGAGCAACGTGTTGAAGCGTATGAGTGCTCCTCTGTCCAGGAGACAACTCGGTGGAGGTGGTCCTCTGAGTTGCATTCTGGGAGAGGGTATTTATGGGACAGACGTCATGTTTAGGGGTTCGTTTTCAGCCACCTGCTGGCCCTCCTGGCCGACAGGTATGCGTTAAGGGTACCACCTCGTGGTCCTCTGTTCCGGGGGCCCACGTCGCTGTGGCGTGTGGGTGGGCCCAGAAGCCTGTCTGGGGCCTACCACAGCAGCAGAGGAACGGTCCTGAGCTGTCTATCCTGAGTGAAGAAGCTGGACAACCGGGGAGATCCCAGGGGAGGACCCATCATGGAAGGATCATGCAGAGTGCTGGTCTGGAGAGGGGCCTGGTGACTCGGTTGGAGGACGTATTCTGAAGTAATCTTACTGCATAGTACTGCCGGGTTGGCTTAAAGGTTCAAGTACTGTGTCTGACATTCATCTTAAACCAATACATCCTGTGGCAGAGGATCGTACTGGTTTTATTCCAAACAAGTCTGTGGCAGAGACTTTTGATCGTGCTACGTACTGGCTGCTTGACAAGTGAGAGAGGTCTATCCAGGCGGGCAAAGATTGGGTCCCACAAGGGGGAACGCATTCAACCATTCAACCGCAAGTGTTCAACTCCAGAGAATGTCCTAAAGAATACTAAGGAAAGGTATTTGAGCTTCCCTGCGACTTTCCTTCTGCCTCTTTCCTGCTACTTCCTTTGTTGTTTGTTCATTAAAGCATTGAAAAATCTACTAAAGTGTTAGTGTCCACATCGTCCAGAGGTAAACTCAACGGGACCCTAGACCCGGTGCCGGTGGAACAGAGGTGTCAAGAGTGAAGGTAACAGCCCGCTTTAAACCAGCAGCTCCACCGAGAGTTAGTGCTACACAGTTTTAAGTGGCAGCTGACTAAATACATTTTGGGTTGTGAGCAATCACAATACCATTGCCTGGTTCGTTTGTAACTGGAAATACATGGCGCTGAGTTGGGAAGAAATAGGTAGCAGGGTTAGTTTCTTTCCTTTGTTTGATAAAATTTTGCTAACGAGTAATTTTTCTTCATAAATTTTGGCCAAAATGTATACTGATACATATCTTTGGTAAAAATAACTCAAATTAGTGTATGTTATTTGGTCTTTGTGAAAGTTAGCCTGGTTCACACCAGAGGCGGCACGACTTGCAGGTCGCCTCACCGAGGCGACCTGCACACGACTGCCCGGGCGACTTGCAAAACGACTTCTGTATAGAAGTCTATGCAAGTCGCCCCAAGTCGCCCCCAAAGTCGTACAGGAACCTTTTTCTAAGTCGGAGCGACTTGCGTCGCTCCGATTAGAAGGGTTCCATTGTACTGAACGGGACGCTACTTGTCAGGTGACCTAGGTCGCCTGACAAGTCGTCCTAGTGTGAACCGAGCCTTATAGTGTCTATAAACTATGGTGCCAATCACTGAAAATTGATCACATCTGATCAGGCCTTCAGTACATCATCTCATTTCTCAACCACCTATTACACTTTTGAAGGCCCTGGAGCACCAGGACAATGGAATTGCCCACAAAATGACCCCATTTTGGAAATTAATTACCCCAAAGTATACTCTATGAGGCATAGTGAGTCTTTTGAATGGTTCAATTTTTCCAAAAGTTTTTGGAAAATATGGAAAAAAAATTAAAACGCATTTTTTTTTACACAAAGTTGTTAATTTATAAGATATTTCTAACACATAGCATGTATATAGCAAAAATTACATCCCAAAATACTTTCTGCTTCTCTTCCCGAGTATGGTGATACCACATGTGTGAGACTTTTACACAGCCTGGCCACATACAGAAGCCCAACATTGAAGTAGTACCTTCAGGCGTTCTAGGAGCACAAATTACACATCTCATTTCATTCCTACCTATTACACTTTTGAAGGTCCTTGAGTACCAGGACAATGGAATTACCCACAAAATGACCCCATTTTGGAAAACAAACACCTCAATGTATATTCTATGAGGCATGGGCTGCAAATAGGTACTCGGGTACTCTGATGGGCTGGAGACAGGTAATCGGGTAACTTGATGAGCTGCAGACAGGTACTCGTGTACTCTGATGGGCTGGTGACAGGTACTCGGTTACTCTGATGGGCTGGTGACAGGTACTCGGGTACTCTGATGGGCTGGTGACAGGTACTTGGGTACTCTGATGGGCTGGTGACAGGTACTCGGGTACTCTGATGGCCTGGTGACAGGTACTCGGGTACTCTGATGGGCTACAGATAGGTACTTGGGCATTCTGATGGGCTACAGATAGGTACTCGGGTACTCTGATGGGCTGGTGACTGGTATTCGGGTACTCTGAAGGGCGGTGACAGGTACTCAGGTACTCATATGGACTATGACAGGTACTCAGGTACTCGGGTACTCATATGGACTGTGACAGGTACTCAGGTACTCATATGGACTGTGACAGGTACTCAGGTACTCAGATGGACTGTGACAGGTACTCGGGTACTCACATGGGCTGTGACAGGTACTCAGGTACTCAGGTACTCAGATGAACTGTGACAGGTACTCGGGTACTCAGATGGACTGTGACAGGTACTCGGGTACTCAGATGAACTGTGACAGGTACTCGGATACTCAGATGGACTGTGACAGGTACTCGGGTACTCTGATGGACTGTGACAGGTACTCGGGTACGTGATGGACTGTAACAGGTACTGGGGTACTCTGATGGACTGTGACAGGTACTTGGGTACTCAGATGAACTGTGACAGGTACACATATGGACTGACAGATACTCAGATGAACTGTGACAGGTACTTTGTTTGGTGATGACAGGTCCTCTTTATTGGGGGGGCAATCAGTGTGATTGGTGTACACTGTAAGCGATAACGAGATGTTACCGCAATCTCCTTCTCACACACGATCGGTGTGTGAGGAGGAGAACCCGCTAATGTCTTGTTACCGCGGTTTGTTGACATTTAGTGATTGGCTGTGAAAGGATCACAGCCGATCACGTGGTAAACAGCTGCCGGCCAATGGCTGTTTACCAGTGTTGGTGACGAGCACTGTTCCCAGGAACACGCCACCACTGACGTGCACTCACAGCGCGCTCGAGATCGTGTGCATGCGCCGTGCAAAGTGGGGCGGTACCACCTGTGATTGGCCGCATGGAGGAACCCGCTCGTCGCCGTCACCCGCTGCCCCACCAAGACAGGGTAAGTCCCGGGCAGAGAGCAAACGGGCGGGGGTCACACTGGGTGCATTCAAGGGAACACTGGCAGCATTTAATGGGCACATTGGTAGCATTTGATGGGCTCACTGGCAGCATTTGAAGGGCACACTGGCAGTGTTTGATGGCATAGTGGCAGCATTTGAAGGGCACACTGGCAGCGTTTGGCACAGTGGTTGCAATTGATGATTTTTTCTCAAAATTGATTTGCGCCCCCCCCCCCCCCAAATTTTAAGCACCAGCTGCCACTGATCTACATAATTTGTAGCTACTGACTTTATTTTTTTTAAAAACAGGCTGCAGATTCTCTTTAAACATATTACAATTATTTTATTGTATAAAAAAATGTAAGTTTAGTGTCACTTTAGGTGGGGGCACCTATGCAGGGCTTTTATTGACCTTTCGCTACATCCTGGAGCAGCAGGTAACATCTTGAAAAAGACTGCATTATTCAGGATGTGTGGAGCTTTTTTTAATGTCATTATGGGAAGGAATAGAAGTTGTTGTTTGGGTCACTGGGCTCTAACACAAGCCCTCAGGTCTTGGCTGTTGAAATGTCTTGCTAAGTAAGACTTTTAAAGGGGTTATGGTAAAAAATCTATTATTGAATTATAAGTGCAGTCATATCATAAATATACAAAATGTATCACATTACTTGGAAAAAATATTAAAGGAAACAATAAACATGTCATCTACTTGCAACTGTACATGTCTGTCTGGGTTCTCATCCAGACAGACAAAAATACACCTGGTGAGTAAGGTTTTTTTTATTTTGTTTTGTTTTGCAAAAGACAGTTTCTGTGGGTAGCTGTTCCAAAATGTTAAGCTTAAACTAACATCGCTGTTTGTAAAAGGCTTTCATAAGCTATCTCAATTTACACTGGACATCAGTAGGTTTCCTTTTGCACAAATTGTACCATGTAAATTACCAACATTAGCATTTTAAATAGGAGAATAATGTAAGAGAAATGATCCCTTCCATTTGTAGGTCATACACATTGCCCTCTCTGGTTTATGGCTAGGCTGAATATTTCTATTCATCTTGAAAACACATTAAGAACTGCAAGTACACAGTGTTGCCAAGAAAGTAAGCAGTAGAAAGTAAACTATTAAACATCTAGCTGGTATGGTTCAGGAAGTCTTTGGACAAAGGCCTGACATGAGGTCATGTGGAAGATTACCCAAAACTACTATTCCATTAGGTGTAGGGGAGCTCAATACATCTGGAAGAGTAATGTTTGTAGAACCCATTAAATACAAGCTTTTGTGCAGCGGGTGAGGCAGGTCAAGACTAGGCGAGTAATAGTCATAGACACAGCAGGATATTCTTATGTGTAAAAATCAATGCTGAGCCAAACAATGTCAAGGCAGTGTGATTTTTAATGGAAAATTGTCAGGGTTTATAAAGCTTTATTAGAATGGCTTAGGTAAATAGCAAAGGAATTTAGTAAGTGGTTTCAGAAGAACTGGGGTCAAGCAAGTTACTGTTAGCATTCATATGTAGCACTGGTAGATTTTCATCTACCGCTTATAGGTAAATTTAGTGGGTTATCTGTTTTATACATAGTCAGATTTAGCCTCTGTTCCAGTTTGGCTGTGTTGCATGTAGTTTCACACTGAGCCTGTGGGTGTCGTTGTCGCCATGGGTCCGTGTTGGAAAGGCAACGCGCTGAAGCGTATGGGTACTCTTCTGTCCTGGAGATAACTCTGTGGAGGTGGTCCTCCGAGTTGTATTCTGGGAGAGGGTATTTATGGGACAGACGCCATGTTTTAGGGTCTGTTTTCCTTCCACCTGCTGACCCTCCTGGCAGACAGGTATGTGTTAGGAGTACTACCGCGTGGTCCTCCGACTGGGAGGACCACGTTGCTGCAGCGTGTGGGTGGGCCCAGAAGCCTGTCTGGGGCCTACCACAGCGGCGAGGGAATGGTCCTGTGCTGTCTGTCCTACGGGAAGAAGCTGGAAAACTGAGAAGATCCCAGGGGAGGACACGTCATGGAAGGATCATGCAGAGTGCTGGTCTGGAGAGGGGCCTGGTGACTCAGTTGGAGGACGCATCCTAAAGTTAACCTACCGTATAGTACTGCCAGGTCGGCTTAAAGGTTCTAGTGCTGTGTTTGCTGTCCATCGTAAACCATTACATCCTGTGGCAGAGGATCGTACGGGTTTCTATTCCATTCAAGTCTGTGGTAGAGACTTTTGTTTGTGCTGCGTACCAGTTGCTAGGTAAGTGAGAGAAACCTATCTGGGCGGACAAAGATTCAACTCTAAAAGGAGAGTACATTCATCTACAAGATTCCAATTCATAATACTACATCAAGAAAAGGTATTTGAACTTTCCTGCAACTCTTCTTCTACCTCTTTCCTGCTACTTTCTTCAGTTACTCTTTATTAAAGCATTGGAAAAGATACTTAAGTGTCTGGTGTCTACACTGTCTGGTATTAAACTCAACGGGACCCTAGACCCGGTTCTGGTGAAATTGAGGTAACAAAGGTGATGGTAACAGCCCGCTTTAAACCAGCAGCTCCACTGTGAGTTAGTGCTACATGTGGGGGCTCGTTCGGAATTGTTAGCCATCAACCTCCCGCAAGCCTGAGAAGTATTTCACCGGGAGTTTATGTTAAAAGAGGTTTCTGGACTTTGTCACTTTTTTCCAGGAAAAAAGAAGGGGTTAAATTGCAGGACTTTATTTCTGACTGCGTAGGCTGCGGGTGAGAAGTAAAAACCCCGGAGCTACATGATGAGAAGAACAAGTGGGAGGAGCTTAACCTACTTGTTACCGCGTGGGACGCGTGTGTGTGTTGGCGCCAAAGGAGAAGAGAGGCCTCGTAATCGTGCTGAGAGGATCAGAGTACAGCCATGTCTTCTTTTCCATTGGTACTGTGGACTGTGGCATATATACTATACGGCCTGCCCTATATACTCTGCAGAAAATTGGGCCTTAGGTGTTGGTGGTGCCAGAACACTGTAACCACTCACAGTTACTCTTGTTGGTTGTAGGAACAGGCCCTGATGTTAAATATTATTTCAAAAATTGTAATTGCATGCCCCTGTTAAACAGGGGCAGAAAAATTGGGCCTTTGGTGGTGGTGGTGCCACAACACTGTAACCCCTCACAGTTACTCTTGTTGGGCGCAGGAACGGGCCCTGATGTGAAATATTTGATCAAAAATTGTAATTACAATACAGCGCAGCCATAGTGCGGTTGCTACTACTTTTCTGGTGATGTTCAAAGTAGACAATACAGTGCAGCCGTAGTGCAGTTGCTACTACACTTCTGGTGGTGTACACAGTACACAATACAGTGTAGTGTGGTGTTGCAAAACAAAATATACACCATGTCCAGAAGGCCACCAAGGAGAGGCAGAGGCTCAAAGGCCACTAAAAGAGGGCAAGCAGCCTCTGTGTCTACAATCAACAGTGCTGGTTGTGAACATGGTGTATCCTCTGCAGGTGGCCGTGGGGCACGCTTGTCCTTTTTTTCTGCTGCTGGCCGTGTTATTGAGCCAGAACATGCAGAAGAGTTGTTGGAGTGGATAACAAAGCCATCCTCATCCTCCTCATCCTCTCTCAGCCAGGCTCAGAGTAGTTGCCTTCCAACGCAGCTGCCAACGCAGCATTTTCAACTGGCTCCTTGTCCACAGTCACTTCTTCCGTAGCCCCACCATCAGGCACAAAGGAGTCCCAAGAATTATTCGACCACAGTGTTGAGTACATGCTGCTGAAGGATGCGCAGCAATTTGAAGGCTCCGATGTTGGTTCCCAGGTTGAGGAAGGGAGTAATGTGAGCCTAGAGAGAGACAGTGTCCAAGAAGGACAAGAAACTGGCAGTCATGTTCCACCAGCTGCAGCATATTGCCAAGTTTGCTCCAGTTACGAGGAGGGAGGGGATGATGAGGTCACGGACTGTACTTGGGTGCCTGAGAGAAGAGAGGAGGAGGGGGCACAACTCCAATGAGGCAGGATGTCCTCTGGGGGCAGCTTAAGGGCAGCCACCCTATTGCATCACATCTGATTTTAGCAGGCAAATTTCCCTACCCCAGTTGCTAAACCGTAAAAAGAAATTCGGTCCCAGCCATCCACATGCTCAGCGTCTGAATGCTAGCTTTGCAAATGGCAAGCACTGCAACTGCTGCCTTTTCAGCTGGTAGACTCTGCCCCCTTTCGTGAATTTGTGAAATGTGCTGTACCTCAGTGGCAGGTTCCAAAACGCCATTTATCTTCATGGAAGGCCATTCCGGCTCTCTGCCGGCATGTGGAAAGCAGTGTTTTGGTCTTGTTGGATAGGGGCGGTCAGCAGTAAGATGCATATTACCGCTGACTCATGGTCTAGCAGGCATGGGCAGGGATGTTACCTTTCCTTCACAGTGCACTGGGTAACTCTGCTGGCAGCTGGGAAGGATACAGGACAGGGTTCAGTATTGTTGGAGCTTGTTCCACCACCACGCCTCCAAAATGCTAGTGGTGATTCTGCCACAGATCTCTCCTCCACCCTCTTCTTCTTCCTCTATGGCCTCTTCTGCAGATTTTTCCTCTGAACCAGCAGTGCTCCGTAAGTGTTCAAGGGCCTACAGAAGCACTCAGTCAAAAAGATGCCATGTGGTGCTTGAGTTGGTCTGCTAAGGGTACAGGAGCCACACTGGGGCAGAGATTCTGTCAGCTCTGCAGGGGCAGGCTCAGCTGGTAGACTCTGCCCCCTTTCATGAATTTGTGAAATGTGCTGTACCTCAGTGGCAGGTTCCAAAATGCCATTTATCTTCATGGAAGACAGGAGCCACACTGGGGCAGAGATTCTGTCAGCTCTGCAGGGGCAGGCTCAGAGGTGGTTGACACCACGCCAGCTTCAGCCAGGAATGGTTGTATGTGACAATGGCACCAACCTTCTCTCTGTCCTTCGACAGGGACACTTGACTCATGTCCCATGTTTGGCACACGTCCTGAATTTGGTGGTGCAGCAGTTCTTGAGCAGGTACCCAGACTTACAGGATCTTCTGAGGCAGGCCAGAAAAGTTTGTGGTCATTTCCGCCGGTCATACAATACCAGTGCTCAGCTGGCTGACATTCAAAGGAAATGCAACCTGCCCACCAACCGCCTCATTTGTAAGATGCCCACCAGATGGAACTCAACGTTGGCAATGCTGCAGCGGCTGCACTCACAGCAGAGAGCCATCAATGAGTACCTGTGTGAGTATGGGACCAGGACAGGGTCAGGGTAGCTTGGCTTCTTCTCGCCCCACCAGTGGCTACTGATCAATGATGCATGCACTGTCCTGTCACCATTTGAGGAGGCCGCAGGGTTGGTGGGCAGCGACAATGCATGTATCAGTGACACTGTCCCTCTAGTCTTCCTGTTGGAGCATACGCTTATGGAATCATGGACAGGGTACTTGAGGCAGAACAGCGAGAGGAAGAGGATGACTTCCTTACCTCTCAAGGCCCCCTTTATACAGATAGTATTCCTGCAGGCCCGCCAAACACACAGGAAAAAGAGGAGGAGGAGGATTGTGTTAGCATGGACATGGAGGATAAAACTCAGCAGCAGTCTTCAAGAGATGGTTTTCAGTTCCCAGAAACCCAAGGAGTTGTACGTGGCTGGGAGGAGATGTTATGGATCATGTGATCCTTAGTGACCCAGAGGACTCAGAATCGAATGCCTCTGCAAACTTACACTGCATGGCCTCCCTGATTCTGCAAAGCCTGTGAAAGGACCCTAGAATTTGTTGTATCAAGGAGAGGGATCATTACTGGCTGGTAACCCTTCTTGATTCATGTTACAAGGGTAAGGTTGCAGAACTCATCCTGCCTTCGCAGAGGGAGCAGAGGATGAAACATCTTCAGGAGGCCTTAAAGAAAGGTTTGTGCAACGTACGCCCCCACATGTAGCACTAACTCTCGATGGAGCTCCTGGTTTAAGCGGGCTTGTTACCTTCACTCTCCTTCCCTCTGTTTTACCGTCACCGAGTCTAGGGTTCCGTTGAGTTTACCTCTGGACAATTCACACACCAACACTTGAATACGTTTTCAATGTTTTATTAAATGATTTACTAAGGAAGTAGCAGGAAAGAGGCAGAAGGGAAACCGCAGAAGAAACTCAAATAATAGGATTTTTTAAAACAGCTTACCTGTAAAATCCTTTTCTTTCGAAGGACATCACGGGACACAGAGCCACAGTAATTACTGATGGGTTATATAGGTATCACTGGTGATTGGACACTGGCACACCCTATCAGGAAGTTCAACCCCCTATATAATCCCTCCCCCTTGCAGGGATACCTCAGTTTTGTAGCCAAGCAATATAGTGTATTAGAAGAGGGGCGGGACCTCTGTGTCCCGTGATGTCCTTCGAAAGAAAAGGATTTTACAGGTAAGCTGTTTTAAAAAATCCTATTTTCTTTCTCGAACATCACGGGACACAGAGCCACAGTAATTACTGATGGGATGTCCCAGAGCAATGCTACCTGAGGGGGGGGAACCACGACCAAGTAGGGTGCAATCAGACCTGAGGACCCTGTACCGCTGCCTGCAGCACACTACGCCCAAAGGCGATATCCTCATGCCTTCTCACATCCACCTGATAGAATCTGGTGAATGTATGGACTGAAGACCAGGTTGCGGCCTTGCAGATTTGAGCCATAGAGGCCCGGTGATGCACTGCCCAAGAAGCACCAATAGCCCTTGTGGAATGTGCCCTGATCTGAAATGGAGGAATCTTCTGTTTCAGACCGTAAGCTTGAATGATCAATTGTCGAATCCATTTAGAAATGGTAGCTTTTGACGCTGCCTGTCCTCTATTGGGACCCTCTGGCAGCACAAACAAAACATCCGTCTTGCGGATCTGAGTAGTTGCCCCTAGATAGGCCTTAACTGCTCTTACTACATCCAACAAATGTAGAGATCTCTCTTCCGGAGAACAGGGATCTGGAAAAAAGGAAGGTAGAACAATGTCTTGGTTTAAATGAAAATCAGAAACCACCTTCGGTAAAAAACTAGGATGAGGGCGTAGTACCACTCTATCCTTGTGTATAATCAAATAAGGCTCCTTACAGGAAAGAGCTGCTAATTCTGATACTCTTCTAGCAGAAGAGATGGCCACCAGAAAAATTAATTTCCTTGTCAACAAGACCAAAGGAATCTGACTTATTGGTTCAAAAGGCTGTTTCTGTAACACAGCCAGGACCAAATTCAAGTCCCAGGGGTTTAGGGGCGCTTTAACCGGAGGATTAAGACGCATCACCCCCTGCATAAAGTTTCGGACCAAAGAATGCGAAGCAAGTGGCCGCTGAAATAATACTGATAAAGCAGAAACCTGGCCCTTGATGGTACTCAAGGCCAGCTTCATCTCTAATCCCATCTGTAGAAAATCAAGGATTCTACCTATGACATATTTCCTGGGATGCCAACCTCTGGATTCACACCAGGTTATATAAGCCTTCCAGACTCTATGATAAATCATCCTGGAAGCTGGCTTCCTTGCATTAATCAAGGTAGATATGACAGGACCTGAGAGCCCACGACTCTTCAGAACGTGGGTCTCAATAGCCAAACCGTCAAATTTAGCGTTTGGAACACTGGACCTTGAGATAACAGGTCTGGGCGTTCCTGTAGTGTCCACGGGGAACCTACCGTCATCCTTACTATTTCTGCATACCAAGTCCTTCTGGGCCAAGCGGGGGCCACCAGAAGTACCGACTTCCTTTCCTGCCTGATCCTGCGAAGGAGTCGTGGCAGTAGCAGAATAGGCGGGAATGCGTAAATCAGTGAGAACCGATGCCACGGAATCACCAACGCATCCGTCCCGCATGCAAGAGGATCTTTTGTCCTTGCCACAAATCTGTCTATCTTTTTGTTGAATCGGGATGCAAAGAGATCTACATCTGGAACCCCCCATCTTTGGCATATGGCCCAAAAGACGTCGGGATGCAGAGACCATTCCCCTGGAAGTAACTGCTGGCGACTTAGATAGTCCGCCTGCCAATTCTCTATTCCCGGGATGAAAACTGCCGATATGCATGGCACATGCATCTCTGCCCAGACTAAGATCTGGTTCACCTCTTTTTGAGCAGCTCGGCTCCGGGTGCCTCCCTGATGATTGACATAAGCCACTGCTGTGGCATTGTCGGACTGGATCCTGACCGGACATCCCTGTAGCCTGATAGTCCAGGCTTTTAGAGCTAGATGTATCGCCCGGATCTCCAGAATGTTGATGGGTAAGGTCCTCTCTGTCTTGGACCATACCCCTTGGACCGCAGCCTGTTCCAGAACTGCTCCCCAACCTGACAGACTGGAATCTGTTGTTACCACCGTCCAGGTAACCGGTAGAAAGGATTTCCCCTTCTGCAGGTTTTCGGGTATGAGCCACCAATTGAGGCTCTGACGCACCGCATGCGACAGGTGCATCGGAAAGTCTAATGCCTGAACCTTCTTGTTCCAGGTCGACAGAATACTGTGTTGCAGCATTCTTGAGTGAAACTGAGCATAGGGAACTGCTTCGAATGAAGACACCATCTTCCCTAGTAGCCTCATACAAAGGCGGACTGAGGGACCCTTCTTGGTCCTTACTGTCAGAATCAGCTCTCTCAAAGCAGTGATCTTTGCCTGGGGTAGAAATATTTTCTCCTGGCTTGTATCTATAATCAGACCTAAATACTCCAGTCTTCTTACTGGTTTTAGGAAAGACTTTTCTAGGTTGAGGATCCAACCCAGGTGTTCTAGATACCTGACCGTGGTCCTCAAGTTTCCATTCAAAGAGGCTACCGACCAGTCTATCAAGAGCAGGTCGTCTAGGTATGCTATGACAGCTATACCCTGAGCCCTTAATCTGGCCAGAGGAGGAGCCAAGATCTTTGTGAACACTCGAGGTGCAGTGGCTATCCCGAAAGGCAGAGCCACAAACTGGAAATGGCGCCCTCCTACCTCGAAGCGCAGAAACTTCTGATGAGCAGGAAAAATGGGCACATGCAGATATGCATCTCTGATGTCTATTGATGAAAGAAATTCTCCTCCCTGCAGGGTGGGAACTACTGTTCGAATTGATTCCATGCGGAAGGATTGAATCCTTAGGAATCGGTTCAGATCCCTTAAGTCCAAAATGGGCCTGACATCCCCATTTGGCTTTTGGACCGTAAAAAGGTTGGAATAGAAGCCCAATCCCTGGTCCTTTGCGGGAACTATCATAATGACCTCCTGCGACAAAAGTCGCTCTAACGCTAGAAGGAGCGACTGCTTCTTCTCTGGGTCTCTGGGAACATTTGATCTGAGGAACCGAGGAGAAGGGAATTCCTGAAACTCCAGCTTGTACCCTAAGGTTACCGTGGAGACTACCCATCTGTCCTGGAAGTCCTCGTGCCAGAGCTTTGAGAACTGTCGCAGTCTTCCCCCCACTCGAGTGAGCGGGGGCGCCCCCTCATGCAGAGGTCTTAGTGTTTTGCCTAGTAGGCTTCTTTCCCCAGGACTTCTTTTGTCCCTGGGGTTGACTCTTGTCTCCGGACCCCGATGGAGGCGGCCGTCGAGACTGCCTGGAGGCTGAAGCCCCCGGCGCTGGGGAAAGAGTCCGTTTGAAAGAGGGACGCTTACTCTTCTTCTTGACAGGTAAGAGAGTGCTTTTCCCACAAGAGATTCTCTTGATATAGTTATCCAAGTCCTCTCCAAACAACCTTGCACCACGAAATGGAAACCCAGACAGTAGCTTCTTACATGGTGCTTCGGCTGACCAATTTTTCAACCATAGGATTCTACGTATATGCACCAACCCCAGTGAAAGACGGGAGGTTTGCACGATAGAATCTCTAATGGCGTCAACCACAAAGCATAAGGCCGCTGGAAGGTTAGCAAACCCCTGGGCCTGCTGTTCAGGTAATACTTTGATGACCTGCTTAACATGGTCTCTTAAGTATTGACAGACTCCAATCGCTGCTATTGCAGGTTGGGCCACTGATCCTGCTAAGGAGAAAACATCCTTCAATAGGGATTCCATCCTTTTATCTACAGGATCCCTGAGCATCTGAGCATTGTCTACAGGACAAGTCAGGCTATTATTTATGGAGGAAATGGCGGCATCAATAGCTGGTATTCCCCACATTTTAATAAACTTTTCTTCCATCGGATAAAGTGTTGAAAACTTTCTCGGCGGAAAAAAACGTTTGTCTGGGTGATCCCACTCAGAATAAATAAGCTTTTCAAGTAAAGTATGAACAGGAAAAGCATGTGCTGCTTGGAAAGGTTTCAGTGACCCCAAAGCAGAAGAGGATTCTTTAGCAGTTTCAGGTATGGGCAACTTAAATGTGGAGCGGACCAATCCAGTGAGGATCTGCACTAAGACTTTCTCCTCTTGGGAAGTCGCAGAGGGTCCCTCTCCACCTGAATCCTCCGAAGAGGAATCATCCATCCCATCCCGATCCTCTGAAAGGGATTCATCTCCTTTATCTCAGAGCTCCTCTGTCTGAGGGTCTTGGGGAACAGAGGAAAGCCTAGTGCGTTTTCTTCCACTGAGTGAAGACGTAATCACGGCCATTAATCTTTCCTCTAGACCATTAATGGTTGAGGAAAAAACCTCTTGTGTAATATATACAGGGGCTGAAGTGCCAGAAGCAGGTGTAGCCCCTGACCCCGATGGCTCTCCCTGGCTAGCCGTCCCTGGCCCATCTTTAGGGGGGGAGGGTGCTGCCGACAGGGGGCCCTCAGAACCTGAACGAGATCCCCTAGTGTCTCTGGTTCCTGGGGTGCTTGAACCTCTTCTACCCATAGTGCAAAGCAACAAGGTGTGAGGTATACAAATGAACACTGCCCGCTGAGCGATGTAGTCTGGCTAAAAGCCTTGCTACCCAATGCTCAGTCTGGTGTTACTTCAGTAAATGCTGCCTAGGAGAATGCCTGTGTCCCACCTTACATGCGACCGTCAGCTCTGTGTCTCTCAGAAGGCTGAGTGCACCTGTACAGAGTGCCTCTAATAGCCTGCAGCTGGCCTGAGTGGGAGTCTAAACACTCTGTGCTGACATCCCGCCCCCTCCTCTACCGCCCCCCCCCCCTCGAGTTTTGAAAAAAACGAGCGCTTCCCGCACTGCCGACTCTCCTGTCATGCTCTGGAGAAAAGGCTGGGGATGGGGGGGGAGGGAGGGAGGCTGGTAACAAGATCTGCCTGAACGGCTATCTTCAGAGATGGTGGCCATTAGGCCACAGAGCCCGGGTGGTATAACCACTTTCTAGACCCCTGTGGCCCCTCTCTAGCCTGGGGGGAACATTCAAACATGAGAAATCCCCCCTTTCCACCTTACCTGCTTGCAGCCTGCTTTGAGATGCTGGGAATAATTAGCACTGAACACCTGAGACAGTCAGTCAGCATGTGTAGGTTTGTGCTCTTGGCAGCCCCCGGTGGTCACAATAGGCATAGCATGCATTTACCTTAAAGGAGAAAAGCCACTAGAACTCAAAAATTCTGTGGAATCTCCTCTTACCTTATCCAGCCGCAGGGTGCTGTTTACACAGACCCAATCTTCACCTCTCACGGTGGGCTCCGTTTGAAAAAAACCGTCAGAGACTGGGGCCCCCATCAGTAGGGGGATCCAACAGTTCTGGGACCGTAAAGCACCTCGCCAGAAATTAGGAAGTTTAAAGCCATTTTCTGATCTGCGGGGTCCAGCTCTCTAAAAAGAGAAGCATTACGGGTAAAACCTCGTTTCTTCGGACACGAGGCCCGGGTACCATTCAATTCGGCCATGAAAAGACACTTTGAATGGATCCGGTTCGCCTGGCTTGCCCCAGTATAGGATCTTAGGATATTCCCTTTGGAGCTCAGCACAGGACATCTTTACACGTCCATCACCTAAGACACTGGCGTAAAAACTGAGGTATCCCTGCAAGGGGGAGGGATTATATAGGGGGTTGAACTTCCTGATAGGGTGTGCCAGTGTCCAATCACCAGTGATACCTATATAACCCATCAGTAATTACTGTGGCTCTGTGTCCCGTGATGTTCGAGAAAGAAATCTTCTTGTAAGATTCTTGACAAATGTCCTGGTAGAATTTTGATATTACAATAGAATGCGCTCTCCTCATGGGACACACTCTTTGCTCGCCTGGATAGGCCTCTCTCACTTGCCTAACAGCCAGTACGTAGCATGAACAAAAGTCTCTGCCACAGATATGTTTGGGGTAAACCTGTACAATCCTCTGCCACAGGATGTATTGGTTTTCTGCAATTAACGTCAGTCACAGTGCTTGAACCTTTAAGCCAGGGGTGTCCAAACTATGGCCCTCCAGCTGTTGCGGAACTACACTTCCCATGAGGCATTGTAAAACTTTGACATTCACAGACATGACTAGGCATGATGGGAGTTGTAGTTCCTTAACAACTGGAGGGCCATAGTTTGGACACCACTGCTTTAAGCCAACCCGGCAACACTATGCTGTATAGTTACTTTTAGGATACGTCCTCCAACCGAGTCACCAGGCCCCTCTCCAGACCAGCAGGCTGCGTAATCCTTCCATGACGGGTCCTCCCCTGGGATCTCCTCGGTTGTCCAACTTCTTCCCTTCTGGATAGACAGCTCAGGACCATTCCTCGGCTGCTGTGGTAGGCCCCAGGCAAGCTTCTGGGCCTACCCCTGTGCCGCAGCGGCGTGGGCCTCCGGAACGGAGGCCCACGAGATTGCTCTCTAACGCATAATTGTCAGCCAGGAGGGCCAGCAGGTGGCTGTAAAACGAACCCCACAATATGGCGTCTGTCCCATAAATACCCTCGCCAAGAATGCAACTCGGAGGACCACCTCCACCGAGTTGTCTCCGGGACAGAAGAGCATCCATACACTTCGACACGCTGCCCTTCCAACACTGACCAGTGATAACAGCAATACCCACCGGTCAGTATGGAAACACACACAACGTCAGCCAAGCTGGAACAGAGGCAAACCTAACCTATTTAACGAACAAGTTACTAAATTTACCTAACATATGGTAGATAGCAAATCTACCAGCGCTACATAATATAATAAATAAATATAAATAATTATAAAAAATAATAATATATTATTAAAATTAATTTCCCCACAATTCACTAACGCTCAATTCCGCAAGTGCTCTAATTTACTATCGCTTTTTTCTAGCTGATCTAAAACCACTTTTCATGTAAAGGGACACTTTTTGGTTGCTATGGACAATCTCCAGTTTCCAGGCAGAAAGAACAGTATATATAATATAAAACTGCATGCAGGGCATTGGACAAAGCACTAGGGACAAAAGGGATGTGAAATAATTTCATACAGTAATGTAATCTGTAAGATTACAGTGTACTGTATGTGTTATGATTTTTACATTTTTTTAATTCACCGCCGGGCTCCGCCCCCATGCGTTGCGACACTTGCAGGGAACGGAGCATGGCACACAGAGGCTTCGGGCGAAGGACAAAGCCAGCGGATACAGCGGGGGGGGACATCGCAGGATCCTGGGGACAATGTAAGTATACCGCACCAGGATTCTGCAATGCAATCTCGAGTGTGACTCGGGGTTACTGCTACTGAAATTTAACCCTGAGCCACACTCGGGAAAACCGCCAGGGAGGTTAATAAAAAAAATCAGTAATTTCTTTTGGAAATGAAGACTGTTCTCCATACTTGATGGACTTTAGACATCAAATTGAAATTCAGATAAAATTTTTGTTATTCGGAGATTCGGATGTATCCTAATTTCTAAATCGCAATAGTAATGCATTTCAACTAATCCAATTTTTTTTTGTTAACTAAACAAATTATCCTAATTCAAGTTAGAAAATGCATTTAAATTCAAAATAGAAGTTG
Source organism: Aquarana catesbeiana (assembly GCF_042186555.1). Taxonomy (NCBI): domain Eukaryota; kingdom Metazoa; phylum Chordata; class Amphibia; order Anura; family Ranidae; genus Aquarana; species Aquarana catesbeiana. The sequence continues at coordinate 199,355,965 of NC_133325.1, forward strand.
AATTTGAAATGGAAACATATTGGAATAAATACAGTAAGGTATAAAAGAGAAATAAGGTGATGATTTCTACTTAGATTGCTTTATAAAATAAAATAGAAAAGAACAGAATAAAACAGAATATAATAGAATAGAAAAAAATAGAATAGAATAAAACAGAATAGAATAGAAAACAAAGGAATAGAAAATAAAAAAATAGAATAGAATAGAAAATTAACCAATAGAATAAAATAGAAAAAAAAGAATAGAACAAAATAGAACAAATATAGCCGTCTTCCAAAATTCGAATTTGGAAATTCAAATAAATTTTGTGTCGATTTGAAAATAAGGAATATACAAAATTAATTCAAAAATATACAAAACCAATTCTGAAAATGAATTAATCTAACATAATGAATATGAAAAAACTAAATTATTAACTTAAAAAATGAATCTGAAATTAAACACATTTTTCCGTGGTGCACATTCCTAATAGACTTGTTTGAAAGTCCACAAATTTTGGACCAGAAGATATAATCCAATTTATTCCCCGACTGATTTATCGTTCTCTGAATTTGCTTCTACGGTTCTCCCTGACCGTTTCATTACAAATATTCCTAGACATTCTGTAAAATTATTCCAATACATCTTTTTTGATAGGTCATCAAATTCAATATCAATTATTTTTGATTGGACTGTTTCAAAATTGAACTGGATAATGACCAATGAACATTTGTCAGCTAATGGCAGATTTGTTGGCATGATAAAATGGCAGATTTGATTGGCAGTCACATGATTGGAATCTCCTCCCGTCGGCTTCTAATTGTACATGGTGGCTGGGAACTGTCGGTGACAGCTTGGTTAGTGTGCTAGGAGCGTTCTTATAATGCTGAACAGTGGTGTGCCATGGAAGCATGTGTGTGGCACGTCCCTGCTGCCAAACAAAACTGTTAGGAGGTTAGAATGGAGGTAAATTATATCTTTATAATTCAATTGTATTGTTACTGTATAATTTGTGTTGTTACTATATAACAGTAATAATATATTACAGTGATATTAAACCTTTCACATTGGTTTGCACAGAGCAGCTCTGATCCTCCTTTTCTGGGGTCCCCCGTCGGCGCTCGTATCTCCCCTCACCTCTGCCGCTTGCAGGGGGGGGGGGGGGTACTCGTGCAGGCCTGCTTCCTCATCGTAGGATTTGATTGACAGCAGCAGGAGCCAATGGCTCTTGCTGCTATCAGTCTGCCCTGTGAGTAAAGAGAGAGTGGAGATAGCCGCTGCTCTCATCCACAGCGCTGGATTGAAACTGGGCTCAGGTAAGAATAAGGGGGCTAGCAGGTAGATCCTGGGCACTGATTTTTTTTTTTACTTTAATGCACAGAATGCAGTAATGTAAAAAATCGTATGCCTTTAGAGCCACTTTAAAAAAGAAGTGAGGCAAAAAGTCAAATTTTGTTGTCTCTATGTTCTCTGAAAAAAAGCTGACAGTTCTCTTAAGATACATAAATTGCACAGATGTTGCTGACAGGCAGTAGTCAAGGTACATTGCTGGTGATTGTAAGCTGTTTTGACAGCCAGTCTGTCACTTGTGAAGCAGAAGCACTTTGCTGTACAGTGGAATGAGACAATGAAGAATGTGATTTTTTTTTTTAAGTTCAAAAAGTAGTGAAACCATTTGATTAGCATAAGAGACAGGGAACTAGCATTTTTAACAAGCGGGTCAGCAGTGACAGCACCCATATTTTTTTCATGACAGGTTTATTTAAAAGAAATCTATGGTCACAGCATACATTTTTATATTATAATATCAGCATTGTAATAGCAATACAAACAACAGTTATATTTGTCAATCCAGTATAAGCTTACTTGAAAAATCTCACCTGTCTATAATTTGCATATTGCATATTAAGCTTGTCTTTGGTTTGTTCTGGTGGTCTTCTTTTGTTTTGAGATTAGAGTGACTCTCTCCTTTTATTTTCATTTGGATTTTGACTTTCTGTATTTTTGTATTTTTATTTCTTCTCAAATTAGAAAAGTCAGGGTACCGGCTATATATAACTTTTCTACACTTATTACCTAATATATACCCCTCTCCTTTTTTAACAACGATACTACATGATCCTGGTCTGATAAAATAAATCCTTATTTGATTACTTATATACGATAAAATATGTAATTAGGGTTCTGTATCAATTTTTGCTAACAGTGGATTTTTGTAATGTACAACAACACTTTTCAAGTGAATATTTTTACATAACATTAGAGATTTTATAATAGTAAATACAGGGCGTTTTGTCCTTTGCTCACTAGATATGTTTGTGATCTGCTTGTTATGACCTTTTCGGTCAAATTTCTATATTATTAATTATATGCTCATCATACACATATCTTTTTTCCCACATGGGGGCCTTATTGGTGTATATATTTTATTAGTATATGTATATTTTCTTTTTGTTGTTGTTTCAACTATCCCATTTATATATGAACACTGTGATGGGATGTGTTAATATTAATTACGTTTGATCATCATTCATTGACAATAAGTGATTTTGAATACTTTTCAACAAAACACAAAACATTATTATTTTTTCTTCAGTTCGTTATCATTGTGTTTCTCTTTTTTTCTCTTTTTTCCCCTTTTTTCTTTTTTCCCAATTCACAGGTGTTCTCTATTTTTGGGATTTCAAGCTCCAATTGTGTGCAAGGGGTGTTAGCCTAATTGTGAAGTTCTGATTGGTGGTTTTTCCACCCAACTCTCCTGCTTATATACACATTTGGTGCTTGTCTACTTTAGCTACGAGTAAGCCTCTAATGATGTTAAACGCGTTAGTGATCGTTCCCTTATTTATCCCCATCTGATGTGACTGTATATTGAATTTTTATGCTTTATAATAAAGATGCCTTTCTTCGGAGTGCGGCAGTCCAGGACTTTTTCTTTTCCATAGACTTGTGCAGAGCCAGCACCTGAATCAAGTTCACAATAAGGCGGGAGCAGCTGTTTAAGGTCCGGAGGCTTTGTGAGCGGCATCTCCTTTCTACCCATATTTTTTTCATGACAGGTTTATTTAAAAGAAATCTATGGTCACAGCATACATTTTTATATTATAACATCAGCATTGTAATAGCAATACAAACAATAGTTATATTTGTCAATCCAGTATAAGCTTACATGAAAAATCTCCTTTCGTGTATCCATTGCATGCTTTGGAGCTTCTCCCATTCTGTTTATTTTCAACCGATAACCGATTTTCTAAGGACTACATATCCCATAGTACCTTGCTGCCTGCAGGCAGATCCCTTTACCGCCTCCGCCTCCTGAAACTCCTCCTCTCAGCACCTCTATAGTTCAGAGGGGGGGCTCTGTTTAATGTATGACACCACAGTGCCTAGTCACAGAGCATAGTGAATACATGTCACAGAATTCTAGGAAGTAAATGTGTGTGATCGTCACAAAGTGAGTTTAGAAACATCAAGAGTGTTCGGATTGATAGGAGTAGGCTAGAAATAATTGTAATGCAAGGTGAACATGAATATGATTATACATTTTGACCATAGATACCATTGCTGAGAAGTCAACAGTGAAAAATCAGTGACTTACAGTATAGTCAAGTATTTATGTAGAATGAAAAAATATATTATATATTGATATTGTCTATGGTGTCTTAAAGTGGAACTTAAAAGTAAAAGTTCTACTTCTCCTCCTCACCTCACCCCCCACTATCATTTTTTTACATTTTTTCTTTGTCTAGGAGTGGGTACCTTTTTCTGAAAGCACAGCGCCATTTTGCACATTCACAGTTGAGAGCTGGCTGTAACTTCCTGCAGTTTCACAGCCGGCTCCCCACTGCGCATGTGCAAGATTGCGCTGTGCTTTCAGACTGATCCCTCAGACTCCTGGGACCTGTGAAATGTCCTGGGAGATTGCGGGTGGGGAGAGGGGTGTGCCAAAGTCAAAATGGTGGTGCTGGGGATCCGAAGAAAGTCAAAGAACTGGCCCGGGTGAAAACAGCACTCGACTCCTAGGCTGGGGAGTGTTTGTTTCCTAAAGTTACCATCTACAGTATTTGTAGTTGCTATTTTTTTTTAAAGACCGTAGTTCCTCTTTAATGGTGGCCATACACACTTTGATAAATTAACAATTTATTTTCCAATCGACCTATTCCAATCAGAATAATCGATCTAGAGTCGACAACTGATAACTGATAATCCGATTGATTGAAATACAATTGTATGCAGAAAGTATCTCTTTGCTGCCAATTGATACAAAATAATCAATGATTTTCTGCTCTGGCTAATGGTTTTAATTGAAACTGATTGAAACTGATATACTGTATGCACTTATGAAGTATTCCACCAATAAAAATCTTACAAAAATAAACACTAAAAAAATTAATATAACTGCAACTGCCCTTTTAAAAGTGCAATACAAATCACACCCTTTACAAATTTATAAACTATGAGAAGCAGGAACTTCCATTCTATGGATAGCGTAGGACCCACTAATAATGGTGTACTTTGTTGCAGTTGGGCTGATTTGCCCATTTTTTTATCTAACCTGCTGATACTGTTGTGGAAATTTTTATAAATGTATGTTGTCAAATGTCCCCCAGTGTCGATTTTGCTGTAATACGCTCATGTGAGCGTATTTGCACATACAGACGTTGGTGGAAGACCATTGGCTGCGAAAATCTTCCTGTGGACATGGCAGATCTGTTGCTCTTTTAGGGATGTTCGTTTGTGCCTCACCAAGAGACTGGCCACCTCATGGTGACTGCATTAATGACTCCGAGCATACATGTCTGCGTACATGGGAACTATAGCATAACTATATGAAAATTATAGCTCACTGAGCCATGGTTTTGTATGGTTCGCATCACTGGTAACAGTGGGAGTATGCACACGGTCGTGTTCAAAGCCATGAAATACACTACTGTATTTCTATTTGAATGTATACATGTCTTTGATTGGTTCTGTATTTACCCTGTTGGAAGGGCTTCTGTATTGTCACATCCTGTTACATCCTTATATGGTCATTTCCTCTGTGTTGTTCATTTCCTGTGAGGTCATAAACTTTGTAGGAGGCGTTTGGCTGTTGGAGGCACACCCTCAAGTTGGGTCTTCCTGTTGATATGTAAATAAAAGCATATATAACAAGTGTTTGGCGCAAAGGTTAAAAGCAATAATCCACATAAATGACAATATTATGCATATAAATGATGAACTGGAACAAGGAATAAGAAAAGATAATAATAGTCCATGATGGTGTGCATAAAGTCGATGATGAGATATAAAGCCCACATTCACGGCAGCCTTGCATTGGGGATGGAAACCATATTCCCAAAAAGCACAGTAAGAAACAAAGAAAGGAGGCGCCTCTAGGTGCAGACTTAAAAACAATTTTAATAAAAAGAGCAGCAACAGAGATTGCACTCACATTTGTGTTGAGTTAAAAAGGCATATGAGAGTCCCAGATGTAACTGGAGGGGTCTGTGAGGTCAATCATCCCTGCCATGGATGTGTAATCAGACTGGTCTTTCAGATGCACTGTGTCCACCGGCTGGCAATGATGGAGGAGTACCAGAATGAAGCTTGGAAGGCAAACAGCAATCCAGGCGAGGGGCGAAGACATCACACACATGCAACGCATTTCCTGAGTCAGCAAGCCGTGAATGGCATGACGGCTGCACTCCTTTGTCAAGCTAGTTACTATGGGACCAGTGAAGAGAATATATGGACAATTTTCTGCCTGCCGAAAGGTTCAAGAAATTGTGCGCAAGGGAGACCTATTGGATCTATCGTCTGGACGTCCTCTCACCTGGAGACATCAATGAGTGCATTGAAACATCTGCTATTCTGTGATGCTTGTGCGCATATATATGCTTATGTGTGTGTTTTTTATGATCATATCACCAGTTTATCATGTTATATCAGTTTGCACATTGAGTGTGTACACATGTCCTTTCTTTTTTCTTTCCCTTCCCCTCCTCATTTCTTCTCACCTCCCCTCCCCCCCTTCCCCCCCACCCCCCCCCTTTTCCCACTTCCAAAAAACCCCCTTTCCCTCACCCCCCATTTTTTGTTTACCTCCCCCCTCCCCTTTCTTTCTTCCACCCCCCTCTCCCCCCCTTTTCAAATGACTGTTCTCCCATATCCCATATATTACATCATTTTAGAGGGATAGTTACTATAGTCACTATAGTCTCCTTCTGGACTAAACCATATATTATATACTACATACCATGATACAGATCGGGTTTGTTTTTTTTTAATTTACATTCTACATTTTTAATTTTTATTTTTAATTTGTTATTCTATATATTTTATATTTATATTTTTAATTTCCCTTCAGCAATTCATGCCTCTATTTATAGTCCGTTTACATTTACAGTCCACCTCTTGATCTTAATTACATTCTCATCTCCAGAATTACATATTCATTTATGTCTCCATCTCAATCACGTCCCCTCTGCTTTTTTCCGTACTTTGACTTTGTTCCTGCTCACACGTCCTTCATTGCTGACACTACTCCATACAGCTTCTTCTCATGACCACTCCCCCCTACTCCATACAGCTTCCTCTCATGACCACTCCCCTCACTTCCTCCCATATATTCTCTTCACTGGTCCCATAGTAACTAGCTTGATAAAGGAGTGCAGCCGTCATGCCATTCACGGCTTGCTGACTCAGGAAACGCGTCGCATGTGTGTGATGTCATCGCCCCTCGCCTGGATTGCTGTTTGCCTTCCAAGCTTCATTCTGGTACTCCTCCATCATTGCCGGCCGGTGGACACAGTGCATCTGAAAGACCAGTCTGATTACACATCCATGGCAGGGATGATGGACCTCATGGAATCCTCCAGTTACATCTGGGACTCTCATGTGCCTTTTTAACTCAACACAAATGTGAGTGCAATCTCTGTTGCTGCTCTTTTTATTAAAATTGTTTTTAAGTCTGCACCCAGAGGCGCCTCCTTTTTCTGTAAATATAAGCAGACTCACAGCTGAGGGAGGCAGAGATGCTGAGATGAGGACGTAAGAATGTGTTGATGTCTGTTTACTGGGGAATGGGGAACCAGAGGCGAGACATGTGATCAAAAGGTACGGTATATCATTAAGACGGAGATGGGTGCTTATTAGCACAGGAGATATGGCTTTGTGCATAGCTTACAGCCAAATTTCCCTAACAATACCCACCATCCTGGACATCCCTGTGGAGGTTGTGTCCATACAGTGAGCCTGAATTATCCCGGGTACTTCACAAAGCTTGATTGACTCATTAAGTGTACACCTATATGAGTTCAATCCCTCTGGTAAGGGACTGGTGCTTCCGGTGGTGAATCTTCTATGAATTCACATTATTATTCCTTGATGCACATTTATGATCTAACTGATTATCACTTATCCCATTTGATTACATATTTGTATTTTTTCCTTTTAAGGACTTTTTCCGGTCCCTAAGTTTCACCTATGGACATTGTTTTTTTTTTGTTTATTGAGTATATGTCACTAGTACACTTAATCATTTTTTTCACTTATTGATTTTAGTTCAGTTCTAAAATCGTTCATTTGTTAGCGCTGCACTTTTCCAACTTTTTTGCATATTATAATTGACTCAGTGCTGTGCTGGCTGCTATTGTGCGTTTTAGACAGCGCGGTATATAAGTTTGCATAGTTAACATAAACTATAAAGATAGCATTACACACTTTGTAAATCAATATGTAAATAATCTTTATAAATATCAATGCTTATGAGTGAAAAGAACATGCATATCATAAATAAACCATGCTTAAAGTCTTTTGTTATTTGGTTAAAGGTTCCTTAATTTCCAATGAAAATGCAAAAATCCAATATGGTAATCTCCTTTGCACCACCAAACAGTGATCACCCTGTGCTTGCAGATCCTCAGTCACCAGATATCATGACCTCTTAGTAAAGAATGTCAATAAGTACTCAAGGTTATAGGTCAATTCTTCCTATCCTCTCACTTTCCCCTTATGCTGATCCGCAAGGAACTCCAAGGAAAAAGACTGCCATTATCTCCTCCTCCTCACCGATGGACATCAGACACACACCGGAATAAACTGGAATAAAATCTTAGTATAGTGTTTATTTTGATTAAGATAATAGTACAATTTTAAGTAATCCCACTCTCATTTGGTAGTACCTAATCCAAGCAGCACAAGAGAGTCAGCCTTTATGTGTAAACAGGCGCCACCTCTCCGCTCTCACCGTAGCTGGTGTGCATTCCAATCACCCAATATGATGGGCCAGAATTGACATCACTGGAAACGATGGCCGAAGACTCCTCCTCTATGAGGCCTGCCCACTCTGGCATCCTCAGAAAGCTCTCATATGATATGCATGTTCTTTTCACTTATAAGCACTAATATCTATAAAAATTATTTGCATATTGATATTTTTTCACTGATTGAAGCAGATTCTAAATCATTTAGAAGATTGTTTTTTGCAGATTCAATTGGTTTAACCAGTTCCCGCCTGGCCTCTTGGAACGCGCCTTGCGCGTACCCCCAGAGTGCGCCTCTCAGGCTGCGCGATCTGTTACCCACTGTGTCCGGTGGATCCTCAAGGAAGTCTAAGGAAAAAGACTGTCATTATCTCCTCCTCCTCACAGGTGGACATCAGACACACACCAGAATAAAATCTCAAAGTGTAGTGTTTATTTTGATTAAGATATAGTAGTACAATGTTAAGTAATCCCACTCACATTTGGTAGTGCCTAATTCAAGCACAAGACAGTCAGCCTTTATGTGTAAACAGGGGCGCCGTAGCTCCATTCTCACTGGAGCTGGCATGCATTCCAATCACCCGATATGGCGGGCTAAAACCAACATTACCGGAACCGGCAGTGGCGGCCGAAGACTCCCCCTCTACACAGGCCGCACCCTCTAGCATTCTCAGGAAGTTCTGAAATGATATACATGTTCTTTTAACTTATAAGCACTGATATCTATAAAAATTATTTGCATATTGATATTTTTTCACAGATTGAAACAGAGTCTATTTTTTTCAGAAGGGAAGTTATGACTATTGGATTTTTTTGCATATTTGATTGGCTTAACTAATTCTCGCCTGGCCTCCCAAAACACACCCCCGGAACACGCCTCATGGGCTGGATGACTGATCAGTGTACCATCCACTAATCACAGCAGATCAAAGGGCAACTGTACACAATGAAAATCTTTGATTCATGCCATTCATTGTGTATTATTGTGTTGATCCCTGTGATTGGTCACAGTGATCTCATGGTAAAGACAGGGCCAATCACAGCCCATCTGCACCATGGTATTAAATAATCTGTGGCCAATCGCAGATAACCACAATAACAAAAACTGAATTAATCAATTTCATTCAGTAAAAATGGTTTCTTATACCAGTGAAATTCACTGGTATAAGCAATCATAGTGTGTTAAAAAAATCCCGATCACTTCCCCAGAGTAGTACAGTGTTACTATGGTAGCACTGTATTGCTCTGGCCACAGTGTGTTAAAAAAAAATGAATGAATGAAAAACAATTATTACACTTACTTTTGTTACATACTGTCACCAGTCAGTGTCCCTGATCACCTCCACAACAGTTACAGTATCTCACAAAAGTGAGTACACCCCTCACATTTTTGTAAATATTTTATGATATCTTTTCATGTGACAACACTGAAGAAATGACACCTTGCTACAATGTAAAGTAGTGAGTGTACAGCTTGTATAACAGTGTAAATTTTCTGTCCCCTCAAAATAACTCAACACACATCCATTAATGTCTAAACCGGTGGCAACAAAAGTGAGTACACCCCTAAGTGAAAATGTCCAAACTGGGCCCAGTTGGCCATTTTTCCTCCCTTGTTAGTGTTACAAGGTCTCAGGTGTGAATAGGGAGCAGGTGTGTAAGATTTGGTGTTATCACTCTCACTCTCTCATACTGGTCACTGGAAGTCAACATGGCATCTCATGGCAAAGAACTCTCTGAGGATCTGAAAAAAAGAATTGTTGCTCTACATAAAGATGGCCTAGGCTATAAGAAGATTGCCAAGACCCTGAAACTGAGCTGCAGCATGGTGGCCAAGACCATACGGTGGTTTAACCGGACAGGTTCCATTCAGAACAGGCCTCGCCATGGTCAACCAAAAAAGTTGAGTGCACATGCTCAGCGTCATATCCAGAGGTTGTCTTTGAGAAATAGATGTATGAGTGCTGTCAGCATTGCTGCAGAGGTTGAAGGGGTGGGGGCTCAGCCTGTCAGTGCTCAGACCATACGCTGCATACTGCATCAAATTAGTCTGCATGGCTGTCGTCCCAGAAGGAACTTCTAAAGATGATGCACAAGAAAGCCTGCAAACAGTTTGCTGAAGACAAGCAGACTAAGGACATGGATTACTGGAACCATGTCCTGTGGTCTGATGAGACCAAGATAAACTTATTTGGTTCAGATGGTGTCAAGTGTGTGTGGCAGCAACCAGGTGATGAGTACAAAGACAAGTGTGTCTTGCCTAAAGACAAGCATGGTGGTGGGAGTGTCATGTCTGGGGCTGCATGAGTGCTGCCGGCACTGGGGAGCTACAGTTAATATGATAACGACCCCAAACACACCTTCAAAGATGACCATTGCCTTGCTAAAGAAGCTGAGGTTAAAGGTGATGGACTGGCCAAGCATGTTTCCAGACCTAAACCCTATTGAGCACCTGTGGGGCATCCTCAAATGGAAGGTGGAGGAGTGTAAGGTCTCTAACATCCACCAGCTCCGTGATATCCTCATGGAGGAGTGGAAGAGGACTCCAGTGGCAACCTGTGAAACTCTGGTGAACTTTATGCCCAAGAGGGTTAAGGCAGTGCTGTAAAATAATGGTGGCCACACAAAATATTGACACTTTGGGCCCAATTTTGACATTTTCACTTAGGAGTGTACTCACTTTTGTTGCCAGCAGTTTAGACATTAATGGCTGTGTGTTGAGTTATTTTGAGGTGACAGCAAATTTATACTGTTATACAATCTGTACACTCACTACTATACAATGTAGCAAAGTGTAATTTCTTCAGTGTTGTCACATAAAATGATATAATTAAATATTTACAAAAATGTGAGGGGTGTACTCACTTTTGTGAGATACTGTATATGATCACGCTGTACTGCACTGGTGACAGTATGTGAAAAAAAAATTAAATGTCTTTTATTTTCCAAAACATTGTGACAATAAAGTACAACTTCAAAAAACTTGCCATGCCTCTTACTAAATATGTTGGACGGTCTACTTTCCAAAACGGGGTTTTGGGGGGTATTTACACTGTCCTGGCGTTTTCGGGCTTCAAGAAATTAGATAGGTCGTCAGTACATCAGGATTGATAGATTTTAAGATATACTATATACACCATATTTTGTGGACTCTATAACTTTCCTACAGACGAAATAGATACACCGATTTGGGTTATTATAACAGAAATAAAGAAAAACGCATTTTTCTTTTCAATCTTTTTTTTTTTATTTAGCAAAGAATAAAAAGCCTAGTGGTGATTAACCACTTAAAGAGGAACTGCAGTCTGCTCACATCATTTGTAATAAAAACATCTTTGCCATTCTGAAGCTTCCTCCAACCACTTTGCATATTATTTTATATATACTGTGATTCTGTACTTGCCACATATGCTGCAGAAATATCTCGCCACTGAGTCTGGCTGCAACCATTTTAACTGCGGGCAGCTGAAGCTGCTGCCTGTTCACTTCCTGGATTTACACAGAGGCACACCTCCAGCTCTGCATCTCTCATTGGCAGGGTGGCCCTTAAGCGCAAAATCACGTACCTGTACGTGATTCTCGTGTATGGCTCTGAGGCGTGTGTGTGTCCCGCCAGATCCGCACTCCCGCTGTGATTGGACACAGCAGGAGCCAATCAGCAGGTCATCCGCAAACGCTTGTTGAAGAGAAAGAAGGACAGTCTACCTATGTAAACAAGGCAGATCGTCCTTCTGTCAGACAGGAAGAGAGACATCTCTGATTCCTGTTAATCAGGAACACAGATGTCTCTCTTCCTCGAGTTTATCCGTCCCCCACACAGTAAGAAAACACTCCCTGGGAACACAGTTAACCCTTTAATTGCCCCTGATGTTAACCCCTTCCCTGCCAGTGTCATTTATACAGTGTCAGTGCATTTTTTAGCACTGATCACTGTATTGGATTCACTGGTCCCCAAAAAGTGTCACTAAGTGTCAGATTTGTCCGCTGCAATGTCGCAGTCCTGCTAAAAATCGATGATTGGCGCCATTACTAGTAAAAACATAAAAAAAACAAAAGTCCCTAAATCTATCCCATAGTTTGTAGACGCTATAATTTTCAGCTAATACACCCAATCAGTATATGCTTTTTGGGATTTTGTTTACCAAAAATATGTAGCAGAATACAAATTGGTCTAAATTGATGAAGAAATTCATTTTTTTTTTTATTTTTTATTGAGCATGTTTTATAGCAGAAAGTAAAAAAAATAGTTTTATTTCAAAATAGTTGTTTTTTTTGGTTTAGAGCGAAAAAAAAAAAAACGCACAGGTGATCAAATACCACCAAAAGAAAGCTCTATTTGTGGGAGAAAGGGACATCAATTTTATTTGGGTACAGCGTCGCACAACCGCTCAATTGTCAGTCAAAGCAACGCAGTGCCATATCAGTAAGGGGGTAAAACCTTCCGGGGCTGAAGTGGGTAAATACCATCAAACGAAAGCTCTGTTTGAAAAAAATGATAAAAATTTCACATGGGTACAGTGTTGCATGACCGCGCAATTGTTATGCTAAGTGCTACAGCACTGAAAGCTGAAAAATGGCCTGGGCAGGAAGGGGGTGAAAGTGCCCAGTATTGAAGTGGTTAATCAAATCACAGATCGATGTTAGAAAAAAAAAAAGTGTGTAAAAGTTTTACTTTCTTATGGAGATGCTTGTGTATTTGTAAATGTTGCACCCCTTGCTTCACCCTATGTATCATATATTTAAAGTTCTTCTTCCAAATGCCACATCTTCCTTCTATGTATATTGGACAGCCGTTTATGATATGAGTCCTGTGCATGGAGTCACATTGTCCTGATGCCTGGCTCCTACTCTCACCGTATAGATGTCAAGAGTGTACTCTGCACTGTGCATGCTTCACAGGCAGTATATACAAAAAAAATTAAAAAGAAAAGGTAAGTAGGTTTTCGCAGAAGAAATATACAAAGCCTCTTCTAGCAGAAAAAAAAAACAAACTACTAGAAATGTCGTGCTTGAAATCATCAGTTCATTATAATTTCCCTTCTACCCTTTAATACAATATGGAATGTTTGGGCCAAAAAATACAAGCAGAAAAGCAACAGTTATAAAAGAACACGTTTGCTGTTAATATTTAAAGAACATCTCAGCTAATGTTAACAGCAGATCTAGTGTAAACCAGTTGGACAATTGGATTCATGACGTAGGATACCCTACTGTTGATGTTAATTTGTAGAGGACTGGTCTTCGCTGGTGTCTACCAGGCTCATTTAGTTTCATGCTAAATTGAACTTCACACAGAAAATCTAAAAATGTGTTGATTTGAAAGAGATGATTGATTAACAATAATGGAATAACAGGCAATATCTTAACAGCTGACCCTCACAGACAATAACTATAACTGGTACTTAGCATTTCATTTCTTCATAACTTTTTAAAGAAGCCACACTGCTGATATTGTCTCTTCTGGAACACGTGTTCATTGATTTGTTTAGGTCTGACCTTTCTATTCTTCATGTTAAGTTATTGCTTGCTTTTAACTAGGGATCGGCCGAACACCCCCCCGGTTCGGTTCGCACCAGAACATGCAAGCAGGCAAAAAGTTCTAGCGAACATGCAAACCATATTAAAGTTTATGGGACACGCACATGAAAAATCAAAAGTGCTAATTTTAAAGGCTTATATGCAAGTTATAGCCATAAAAAGTGTATGGGAACCCGGGTACTGCCCTAGGAGGCATGTATTAATGCAAAACAAAGTTTTTAAAACAACCATTTTTTCAGGAGCAGTAATTTTAATAATGCTTAAAGTGAAACAATAAAAATGAAAGATTCCTTTAAATATCTTGCCTGGGTGGTCCCCTTAGTCTGCCCGTAAAGAGGCACATCTGTGTGATGTGTAGAACAGTGCCCCAGCAAAATGACATTTCTAAAGGAAAAAATTTAATTCAAACTTGCTTGCGGCTGTAATGTATTGCCGTCTCCTGGCAATGCAGATAAAAAATCAAGGAAAAAAATGCGTGCGGTCCCACACCAGTCCATATCAGGCCCTTCGGGTCTGGTATAGATTTAAGGGGAACTCCACGCCAACATTTTAAAAAAAATTGGCATGGGGGTCCCCCCCAAAATCCATACTAGACCCTTATCTGAACATGCAGCCTGGAGGTCAGGATGTGGGGGACAAGTGAGTGCCCCCCCTCCTGGACCATACCAGGCCACATGCCCCCAACATAGGGAGGGTGCATTGGGGTCCCCCTCAAAGATCTTGTCCCCATGTTGGGGTCTGTGGGCAGGGGGCTTATCGGAATCTGAAAGCCCCCTTTAACAAGGGGACCCCCAGATATCGCCCCCCCCCATGTGAATGGGTATCAGGTACATTGTACCCCTACCCATTCACCAAAAAAAGTGTCAAAAAGTAAAAATCACAATAGACAGTTTTTGACAATTCTTTTATTAAAAAAACGTGTTCTGCGATGTAGTCCATCGTCAATCACGCCGCCCGACGGACCCAAAAATTAAAAAAAAAAAAATGTCTGAAAAGAATGATAAAGATGTCATATGGGTACAGTGTTGTATGACCGCGCAAGTGTTATTCTAAGTGCAAATGCACTGAAAGATGAAAAATGGCCTGGGCAGGAAAGGGATGAAAGTGCGCAATATTGAAGTGGTTAATCAAATCACAGATCAATGTTATTAAAAACAAAAAACAAAGTGTGTAAAAGTTTTACTTTCTTATGGAGATGCTTATGTATTTGTAAATGTTGCACCCCTTGCTTCACCCTATGTATCATATATTTAAAGTTCTTCATCCAAATGCCACATCTTCCTTCTATGTATATTGGTCAGCCACTGATGATATGACTCCTGTGCATGGAGTCACATTGTCCTAATGCCCGGCTCCTACTCTCACCTTATAGATGTCAAGAGTATACTCTGCACTGTGCATGCTTCACAGGCAGTATACACAAAAAAAGAAAAATTTGAAAAAGAAAAGGTAAGTAGGCTTTGGCAGAAGAAATATACAAAGCCTCTTCTAGCAGAAAAAAAACTGAACTACTAGAAATGTTGTGCTTGAGCTCATCAGTTCATTATAATTTCCCTCCTACCCTTTAACATAATATGGAATGTTTGGGCCAAAAAATACAAGCAGAAAAGCAACAGTTACTTATAACAGATAATAGCTATTAACTGGTACTTAGCATTTCATTTCTTCATCATAACTTTTTAAAGAAGCCACACTGCTGATATTGTCTCTTCTGGAACACGTGTTCATTAATATGTTCAGGTCTGTTAAGTGATTGCTTGCTTTTGACTAGGGATTGGCCAAACACCCCCCGGTTCAGTTCGCACCAGAACATGCGAGCAGACAAAATGTTCTAGCGCACAAGTGAACCCTATTAAAGTCTATGGGACACAAACATGAAAAATCAAAAGTGCTAATTTTAAAGGCTTATACTGTATGGAAGTTAGTACCATAAAAAGTGTATGGGGACCCGGGTACCGGGAAAGTTTTTAAAACACAAATATGCCAATATGGAATGTTTGGGCCAAAAAATACAAGCAGAAAAGAAACAGTTACATATAAAAGACCACGTTTGCTGTTAATATTTACAGAACATCTCAGCTAATGTTAACAGCAGATCTAGTGTAAACCAGTTGGACAATTGGATTCATGACGTAGGATACTCTACTGTTATTGTTAATTTGTAGAGGACTGGTCCTCACTGGTGTCAGCCAGGCTCATTTACTTCCATGCTAAATTGAACTTCACACAGAAAATCTACAAATGTGTTGATTTGAAAGCAAAGAGATGATTGATTAACCTTAATGGAATAACAGGCAACATCTTAACAGCTGACCCTCACAGATAATAGCTGTTAACTGGTACTTAGCATTTTGTTTCTTCTTCATAACCTTTTAAAGAAACCACACTGCTGATATTGTCTCTTATGGAATACATGTTAAATAATTGTTCACGTCTGACCTTTCTATTTTTGTGTCCCCTCTGGGACACACAGTCCCCTCTGGGAGCATACCAGGCCCTTAGGTCTGGTATGGATTTTAAGGGGAACTCCCTACGCCGAAAAAACAGCGTGGGGGTCCCCCCAAAATCCACACCAGACCCTTATCGGAGCACGCAGCCCGGCCAGTCAGGAAATGGGGTGGGGATGAGCGAGCACTCCCCCTCCTGAACTGTACCAGGTCGCATGCCCTCAACATGGGGGTGGGCGCTTTGGGGCAGAGGGGCACCCTGGGGCCTACCCGCCCCAAAGCACCTTGTCCCCATGTTGATGAGGACAAGGGCCTCTTCCCTAAAACCCTGGCCGTTGCTTGTCGGGGTCTGTGGGCGAAGGGCTTATCGGAATCTGGGAGCCCCCTTTAATAAGGGGGCCCCCAGATCCCGGCCCCCCACCCTATGTGAATGAGTATGGGGTACATCGTACCCCTATCCATTTACCTGGGGGAAAAAGTGTCAATAAAAAAAACACACTAGACAGGTTTTTAAAGTAATTTATTAGGCAGCTCCGGGGGTCTTCTTCCGACTTCTCCGCTCTCTCCGGCCTCTTCTCCTGGTGTCCAGTTCTTCTCCCGCTCTCCGGCCTCTTCTCCCGGTGTCCGGTTCTTCTACCGCTCTTCTGCCTGGCTCCTCCGCTATCTTCTGCTCTTTTGCCGCTCTTTTGCTAGCGGTGGCCCGGTCTTCTCCGTTGTCTTGTTCCCTCTTCTCTTCTTCCGATGTTGACATGACGCTGTCTCCCGCTGTAATGCTGTGTGCAAGGTGCGTGACAACTTATATAGGCATGGGGTGTGGTCACCAGGTGATGTCACAGTCCCATCATGCCCCGTTCCCCTTAAAATTCATACCAGACCTAAGGGCCTGGTATGCTCTTGGAGGGGAACCCATGCCGTTTTTTTATTTAAAATTTGGCATGGAGTTCCCCCTCATGATTCATACCAAAGACCTGTCGGCAATGTTTGTCGCTCATCGCGAAAGGAAAAAACACATTTTTCCTTTCCCGATGAGCGAGCCAGCTCAGTGCCGACTCCCGTGATGGGGCTCGCAGGTGTCAAATGTCGCCGATACAGAAGTTGACCAAAGGGTGGCAGTAAAGAGCTGAAAAACCACGTGATTTGGTGAAAGTTGGATGAAAAAGTCCTGCCGTGTGTATGCTTAATTAGTTTAAGGCCAACGCCCTTTGTACAAAAATCCACGGGAAAGTTTGTACAAAGTCCTATCGTGTGTATGGGCCTTTAGTGCAACAGCGTTGAAAGCTAAAAAATGGCCTGGGCAGGAAGGGGGTGAAAGTGCCCAGTCTTAAAGTGGTTAATCAAATCATAGATCGATGTTATAAAAAAATACAAAGTGTGTAAATGTTTTACTTTCTTATGGAGATGCCTATGTATTTGTAAATGCTGCACCCCTTGCTTCACCTTATGTATCATATATTTAAAGTTCTTCATCCAAATGCCACATCTTCCTTCTATGTATATTGGACAGCCACTGATGATATGACTCCTGTGCCTGGCTCCTACTCTCACCTTATAGATGTCAAGAATATACTTTGCGCTGTGCAGGCTTCACAGGCAGTATATACAAAAAAAAGAAATTAAAAAAAAAAAGAAAAGGTAAGTAGGCTTTGGCAGAAGAAATATACAAAGCATCTTCTAGAAGAAAAAAATGAACTACTAGAAATGTTGTGCTTGAAATCATCAGTTCATTATAATTTTCCTCCTACCCTTTATTATATTATGGAATGTTTGGGCCAAAAAATAAAAGCAGAAAAGCAACAGTTACTTATAAAAGACCACTTTGCTGTTAATATATACAGAGCATCTCAGTTAATGTTAGCAGCAGATCTAGTGTAAACCAGTTGGACAATTGGATTCATGACGTAGGATACCCTACTGTTAATGTTAATTTGCAGAGGACTGGTCCTCGTTGGTGTCTACCAGGCTCATTTAGTTCCATGCTAAATTGAACTTCACTGACAGAAAATCTACAAACGTGTTGATTTGAAAGCAAAGAGATGATTGATTAACAATAATGGAATAACAGGCAATATCTTAACAGCTGACCCTCACAGATAATAGCTATTAACTGGTACTTAGCATTTCATGTCTTCTTCACAAACTTTTAAAGAAGCCACACTGCTGATATTGTCTCTTCTGGAACACGTGTTCATTAATATGTTCACGGCTGACCTTTCTATTCTTCATGTTAAGTGATTGCTTGCTTTTAACTAGGGATGGGCCAAACACCCCCCGGTTCAGTTCCCACCAGAAATGCGAGCAGGGAAAATGTTCTAGCGAAAATGTGAACCCTATTAAAGTTTATGGGACACGAACATGTAAAATCAAAAGTGCTAATTTTAAAGGCTTATATGCAAGTTATAGCAATAAAAAGTGTATGGGGACCCGGGTCCTGCCCCAGGGGACATGTATCAATGCAAAAGAAAAGGTTTTAAAACAACCGTTTTTTTTTCAGCAGCAGTGATTTTAATAATGTTTAAAGTGAAACAATCAAAATGAAAGATTAATTTAAAGATTCCACTGTTGCGTGGAACTCTGCATTTACAAGGGCAATGCACTTTTTAAAATATATATATATATATATATATATATATATATATATTTATTTATTTATATGTAAAGGACAATGCACTTTATAATAAATATATGGAGCATTTACCCCCCAAGAAGCCGCTGGTGATGATGGGCTCTCTCTTTTCTGCTTTGCCATGACTCTCTTAACCCATCAGTCCCCATTGAAACACTTGGTTTTAGACTAAAAGTTGGTTACACCTGCGTGATTTAAGTGTTAGTACGTTACCACTGTATAATAAGAGACAGAAATTAGGCCACAGACTGCCAGATGTCAGGTTAAGTAAATGTATTATGTCAAAGCAGATAAACAATGCAAAACTTAGCAGCAAGCAATAGAACCAAAGTTGCAGAACTAAATATAGTGAAAACTGACCTATAACAGGAAGAGTTACCTGAACTGCAGAAGTGTTAAATCAAGTTTTAACTGAGATAACTAATACCTAGTGGTATCAGACACAGTTAATGCAATGATAATGTTCTTGAGTGCACTCTAAACTAATACCCCCAGATGTGGGTATCCGTAACTGTTCCTGAGCAGGGGACCCCTATAGGGTGATTGCAAAGTACCTGGCGCCTAAATGTTAGGGTTGGCTAGCGTGCGGTGGGGCCCTTCTGTAGATGGTGCACAGGAAGCAGTCTCTTTAAAAGTATGCAGTTGCTGCCAAGTAACAATTAGTCTATGTGGAAGTGGGAGTAGCAAGGAGTTAAGTATTGTATCTCCTCTCACAACTCCCAGCATAAGACTAGTCTAGCTCCACATGCTTGGGGGTTAGCACTTTCAGGTGCAAAGTCCCGGAGGCTCAGTCTCTCAGCTCTGATTCACACATGTGGCTTGGTCTCTGGCATTGGCAGGCTCAGCCGCAGGTCTGTCCTCTCTCTGATATAGGCAGTCAGGCAGCTGCAGCAAGTCCCCGCTGTTTGATTCTCTCTCCCTGATACAACTGTGGCAAGTCCCACAGCAGGTCTTCTCTGCACAGCTTCTGCTCAGCAATACCCCAGTATCTTGATTTTGATTGGGAAAAGCCCCCCTGTCTCTCCTCCTCTGTATGTAGGAATCTTGGCTTGTAATTTAGAGTCCATTTGTCCCTCGTTCACTTGTATTGAGCTGCTCCTTTAGTAAACTACAAGTTCTAATGCCCTTTGTGGCTGTTGCATCCTTCCCCTGTTGCTGATTGGATCCAATAATGTTGCATTGCCAGGAGAAAGGGAGGAGAGCAAAGAGTGAGCACTATTACACAATTCCACTTCTGTCAGCTGCTAAAGGAGAAAGTAGAGAAGTTGGCTGCAGTTAAACAGCCCAGCAATCCTTCCATGACATGCACAGCCGCTCTGTCACTCCTGGGCTGGCAGGAGAGCACACAGAGTCGGCCACACCCAGCTACATATATTACTTATATTACCTTTATTGCTTAGGTGAGAATCATGTCACACTTATTCCAGTGAGGTTAGCCCACTGCACTGCTGGAGAGCCATCCTACGAGAATTGGGCTACTCAGCTTTCTCTGGGATCTTGTTGGAAAGACCCTGTAGTATGCCAGAGGAAAGGTAAATGTATTTAATATTTTTTCCCTAATTATTTTTTATTGCAGCAGTTTAGCAGAGGATGGGGGCAAGTTAATAAGCAGGCCTTGCTTGTAGTGTGGTGTTAAAAAAAAAAAAAAACTGTACTAAGAAAATATGAAGGCTGCCATTGCTTATTTATATAAATTGCTACTTGCTTGGCTGTCATACTAATTCAATGGCTTCAATACTTTCTGAGGCACTGACCTGCAACAACTTTGTTTCACACTAACTTTCCATTGAAGATAGAGTCATCCAGGTGACTAGGAACTCAGTCGTGGCAGCATTGTTTTGCTCTCGGTACAGTTCTTCTTTAACAAGCTTTAACTAGCTTGATAATGCAGACAGCAGTCATGATTCACAAAGTTTAGTAACCTATAGTCACCAGTCGAATCTGTTACTGTAGACAGATCAGCTAAGAGATGATCTCTTACTGTAATGGCATGAATTACTTCAATTTGCAAATTATAATTTATAATCCATTCAGCTAGCTATTTATCCAGATTTATTGAATAAGCCTACCAATTACCGACTTCATTAAAACCAGATTAAAACCAGAATGTGACAGATTCTTCTTTTAGCCGGAGGTTGGTAAACATTCAGACTTAGCAGGTTGTAGTAAATATTTCAACTGATACATGGTATCAGAGCCAGACGCAGTAATCGCATTTACTAGTGCAAAATGGATTACCTAGTCAGGTTGCAGCCGGCTGACTGTACAAGCCAGCCTTAAGCCAGCCATACATGGATTTAAATTTGGCAGGTGCAGCAGGGACCACCCAAAGTTCAATCCATGTACAGTGCCTTGAAAAAGTATTCATACCCCTTGACATTTTCCACATTTTGTCATGTTACAACCAAAAACTTAAATGTATTTTATTGGGTTTTTATGTAATAAACCAACACAAAATGGCACATAATTGTGAAGTGGAAAAAAATGATAAATGGTTTTCAATGTTCAATCCATCATCCGAAAAGGGAGAGAGTATGGCACAACTGCAAACCTACCAAGACATGGCCGTCCACCTGCACTGACAGGCCAGGCAAGGAGAGCATTAATCAGGGAAGTAGCCAAAAGGTCCATAGTAACTCTGGAGGAGCTGCAGAGATCCACAGCTCAGGTGGGAGAATCTGTCCACAGAACAACTATTTGTCATGCACTTCACAAACCTGGCCTTTATGGAAGAGTGTCTAGAAGAAAGCCATAAGAAGTCCCATTTGCAGTTTGCGAGAAGCCATGTGGGGGACACAGCAAACATGTGAAATAAGGTGCTCTTGTCAGGTGAGACCAAAATTTTTCTTTTTGGCCTAAAAGCAAAACGCTATGTGTGGCAGAAAATTAACACTGCATATAACCCTAAACACACCATCCCCACCATAAAACATGGTGGTAGCAGCATCATGTTGTGGGGTTGCTTTTTTTCAGCAGGGACAGGGAAGCTGGTCAGAGTTGATGGGAAGATGGATGGAGCAAAATACTGGGCAATGTTAGAAGAAAACCTGTTAGAGTCTACAAAGATTTGAGACTGGGGCAGAGGTTCACCTTCCAGCAGGACAACGACATTATACATACAGCCAGAGCAACAATGGAATGATTTAGTTCAAAGCATATTCACGTGTTAGAATGGCCCAGTCAAAGTCCAGGCCTAAATCCAATTGAGAATCTGTGACAAGATTTGAAAATTGCTGTTCACAGACGTTCTCAGTGGCGTAGCTAGCACATGTGGCACCCGGGGCTGGACAATTTTTTGCACCCCCACAAAGAAAAATGATATGTGGCAATATAGCAGCGACATGCCAAAACTGTGGGTGTGGTCAGATTGCATCAACATTAGGAGGGGCTTAAAGGGCCATGTGCTTTAATGACTGTGCCTCAAGCGAGTAACAGACAGTACAAACCTCAGTATACTCATTTTAATAAAATAAAACTGTTCTATTGCATATCCTTTACTAGACACAGCTAACCATAACAGAGCCATGGTTTGACTCTGCTCCCTCCGTCTTCTGATTGGCTCACTGGCTGTGACTGACAGCAGTGTGAGCCAGTGTCTCCCGCTGCTGCCAACAGCCAATCAGGAGTGCGAGTCCCCAGACAGCCAAGGCTCTCGTGGACATCGCTGGATCAAAAGGGGGCTCAGGTAAGAATTAGGTAGGGCTGGGGGAGGGGGGCTGCTGCACACAGAAGGTTTTTTACCTTCATGCATAGAATGTTGTGCCTTTACAACCACTTTAACAAAGAATGTGCTGTGCTTAGAATGCAGTAGTCAAGAGTAAGAAATGTAAAACACAGTGAGGGGAATTTATCAAAACTGGTACAGTCAGAATTTGGTACAGCTGTGCATGGCAATCAATCCGCTTCTAACTTCAGCGTGTTCAGCTTATAAAATGAAAGCTTTGAGCTGATTGGTTGCCATGCACAGCTGTTCCAAAATCTGTCTGCTCTAGTTTTGATAAATTCCCCTAATGGCTAAGCAGACAGGTCCTGTATTCTGAGCCACTTTTTGCTGCATCTGCATCCACCAGAGAGTTTCACCTATAGAAGTGGGTGCACAGATCCAAATGCAGACACTGTTCATATACATGCATCCCTTCCTGTCTGCATGTCAAATTTTGACATTCGACTGTCCATGCAGCTGCTGCATCCCAATTGACTTTGACTGGACTGCCTGCACAGGGATGCACAGAACACCATGCATTCCCGCGCAGTACACGGCCATCACACTGGGCATGGGCGCATATGCTCCATGTAAATGAGGCCTAATTGTCATGTGGGCCAGATAGCAGGAAAGAGAAGATGTGGGGTAATTAAAAGAGAAGTATGGGAATTTTATTTATGAATCATACTTACCTAGGTAGATCCTGCATCTGTCTCCCACCAGCTCTAAGACTTAATCAAACAGTCGATCACTCAGTTCTCTGTGCTCTCTGAGCAGAGAGCTGGTGGCTGTCAGTCTCTGGCACCCCCCCAGATGCGTCACCCGGGGCAGGCGCCCCCTCTGCCCCCCCTAGTTTTGTCCCTGGACTCTCTCCATCCAATCTGACAGAGCTTGAGTTATTTTGCAAAGAACAATGGGCAAAAATGTCACTCTCTAGATGTGCAGAGCTGGCAGAGACATAGTCAAAAAGACTTGCAGCTGTAATTATAGCGAAAGGTAGTTCTACAAAGTATTGACTCTGGGGGGCTGAATACAAATGCATGCCACACTTTTCAGATATTTATTTGTAAAACATTTTGAAAACCATTTAATATTTTCTTTCCACTTC
This sequence comes from Aquarana catesbeiana, assembly GCF_042186555.1. Lineage (NCBI taxonomy): Eukaryota > Metazoa > Chordata > Amphibia > Anura > Ranidae > Aquarana > Aquarana catesbeiana. The sequence goes on from NC_133325.1 coordinate 199,379,609, forward strand.
ACAATTATGTGCATCTTTGTGTTGGTCTATCACAAAATCCCAATAAAATACATTTACATTTTTGGTTGTAACATGACAAAATGTAGAAACTTTTAAGGGGTATGAATACTTTTTCCAGGGCACTGTTTGGGCACCGAGTGCCCTGCCGGACTTTCGAAAACAAAAAAAACTGTATTATCTATGGACTGCTTTAGATGTTGTGCAAGGGCCAGAATTGTTTCTTAAAAATCATTTTTATGGCTGTTGAGGTGAGTTTGTATAGGTATACTGTAGTTCAATAGGTCTTGAGTCTTTTCTATTATGTTCTATACCTGCTTTATATAGAATTTGGCAGACTAACTAAGGAGTGTATTTTTTTTTAATACATTTTTATTATTTTCCAGGAAAGTTACAAAATAATGTAATTAAACTGAAAATAAAATAAGAATTCAATAAAAAGTACATAGGAGAAACTAAAGTAAGCGATCCAAAGGTACAAGTACAAATAAAGTTTTATTTTAATGTTTCAAAAGATCCAGATACCAAATCTGATTTTAATGCAGTTCCATTTTACCTCGTATTGGTCAGAACTAAATTGCTTTCAAACATCTCTGATTAGTGATTGTAAAATTACTAATGCACCATGATGGCAATAACACCGTTGTTCATTTTTGTAGCTTATATAGGCAAAAACATGGCAAGGTTTGAACATTTTTTAAGCTAGCCATAGAGGGCTCAAATTTCAACCAATTTCTGCTGAATCTGCCAAAATCTAAGTCATGGGTGACCCTGTGAGCATCACCTGGCTCGACAAAAGTCAATTTAAAAATCAACTGAGCCCTGTGGAATATCATTGGCTGAACAGTGATTACATCCTCTCAGATACAGTCACAGTTCAGGTATTCAGGCACCCACAGATGCTGGCTGTCGGGGAGCGTTCCTCCATCCCTGCTAAACAAGAATCTATTGAATCAACCTATTGATCCTTGTGGATCAATACAAGAGCTACTACATACTATTTGTGTAGCTTAGTCCATAGGGACCCATTTGTTCTATCGGACTAGAATCAATTGCTAGAAATTATTAACTATCTATTTTAGTACCACATCTACTAAAAATTTCCAATGCAGCTCTAGCCTAATGAAGTGACTGTTATGCCCCGTACACACGGTCGGATTTTCTGATGGAAAATCTGTGATAGGACCTTGTTGTTGGAAATTCCGACCGTGTGTAGGCTCCATCACACATTTTCCATCGGATTTTCCGACACACAAAGTTTGAGAGCAGGATATAAAATTTTCCGACAACAAATTCCGATCGTGTGTACACAAATCCGACGGACAAAGTGCCACGCATGCTCAGAATAAATAAAGAGATGAAAGCTATTGGCCACTGCCCCGTTTATAGTCCCGACGTACGTGTTTTACGTCACCGCGTTCAGAACAATCGGATTTTCCGACAACTTTGTGTGACCGTGTGTATGCAAGACAAGTTTGAGCCAACATCCGTTGGAAAAAATCCTAGGATTTTGTTGTTGGAATGTCCGAACAAAGTCCGACCGTGTGTACAGGGCATTAGAGTGTGTTTACATCTCTTAATATCAAGGGGTTAAAATTGCCCATGCAGTTTAGCCCTAAATGGATCACTGAAGATTCAAGTCTAAAATAATCGTACCTAGTCCCAAAGAAACTATGGGGTTTATTTACTATAGGCAAATCCACTTTGCACTACAAGTGCACTGCAAGAGCACTTGGAAGTGCAGTCGCTGTAGATCTGTGGGGGACAAGCAAGGAAAATAAAACACAGCATTTTTCTTGTACATGATTTGATGATAAGATCAGCAGAGCTTCCCCTCATTTCAGATCTTCCCCTCAGATCTCCAGCGACTGCACTTCCAAGTGCACTTGTAGTGCAAAGTGAATTTTCCTTTAGTAAATCAACCCCTATGGGTTATGCAGTAGGTGGGCTCATGCACACAGGCCTACAATACTCTTGGGTTGATTTACTAAAGGCAAATAGACTGAGCACATTGCAAAGTGCAGTTGCACTCTGAAAGTGCAGTTGCTCCAGAGCTTAGTAAATGAGCAGAAGCTCTGCTGACTCCCATCATCCAATCATGTGCAAGCAAAAATGTAGTTTTTTTTTAATTTTACCTTGCATGTGATTGGGCACTCTTCGCAAAGTGAAGCTTTACCCCATTTACTAAGCTTTGGAGCAATTGCACTTGCAGAGTGCAACTGCTCATTGCAAAGTGCACAGTCTATTTGTCTTTAGTAAATCAACCCCTCTGTGTTCACATCCAGAATTAATATCGATCTGTACTCAGCATTATTGTATCCTATGGGCCTATACACACTGGGCTTTATTGGTCTACAGCGTAAAGGTACATAAAACTAAAAAGGGAAAAATCTACATCTGAAAACAAACTTATGCAACGCATTTTCTTTTCCAATGATTTTTATTGTTTTAAAAACAAAGGTACATATACAAGATATGACATGTATACTTTTGTATTACAGATCTTAAACAAATGAGTGTGTCCCATGGATTCCCAGAATAAGAGCTTACACCCATTCCTGGATACCTTTCAGCATTATAGGACTTTTTCATACATCTATACATTAAAGAGGAACTGCAGTCTGCTCACATAGTTTGTAATGAAAACATTGTTGCCATTCTGAAGCTTCCCTCCAACCATGTTGTATATTATTTTATATATAAAAAATTATATTCTCGAATCCACAATCTTTTAACTCTCTGGCAAGTACACCAGATATGGTAGTCAATTCCTTCCTGGCCACATCCCCTAAAGCACTTAGGGGAGGCATCTGAGAGATACAAAGCTATTTTTGTACCATATTAAAAGCTCCTTATAATTTACTTCAATATTGGAAGTGTTTATGTATAACTTAGAAGTCAGGAGGACTAGTTTGTACCACTTAATAGGATCTAAGAGTTCATCTAAGTCCTGTTCCCACTTCACCACATATGGTAGTTTATCGGATTTTGAGGTAAAGAAAGATTATATTTCAGATATGTTACTAGGAATCTTGTCAACATTTTTGCAGCGATGATCCATTGACATCATGGTAGTTACATCTGAGTTCCATGCTAGACCCTGTAGGAAATGCCATATCTGTGCATGTCCATTAGGGGTGCTGAAATTAATCAATGCATCGCAATTCGAGTGTCCCCGATGCGGCATCGATGCATACAACCGGAAAATATGATTGCTGGGTGACGTCATTCTGGCTTGCCCCGCCCCTCCCGGGAGAGCTCTCCGAGCGTATAGTTGTAAACCAGTTGCCGACCGCCTAACGCAGATATACTGCGGCAGAATGGCACGGGCAGGCAAAATCACGTACCTGGTACGTGATCTGCCTCCCGCGGGCGGGGAGTCCGATCGGACCCCCCCGGTGCCTGAGGCGGTCGGCTTGTGTCCATTCGTGGCCCCCCCTCGCGATCGCTCCCAGCCAATCAGATTCTTCCTCTGCTGCTGTATAGTAAACAGCAGCAGAGGAAATTATGTCATCTCTCCTCGGCTCGGTATTTTCCGTTCCGGCGCCGAGGAGAGAAGACATCGATGTGAGTGCACAAACACTACACACACAGTAGAACATGCCAGGCACACATTACACCCCCGATGACCCCCTGATCCCCCCCCCGATCACCCCCCAATCACCCCTCCCCCCCGTCACACTGACACCAAGCAGTTTTTTTTCTGATTACTGAATTGGTGTCAGTTTGTGACAGTTAGTGTGGTAGGGCAGTTAGTGTTAGCCCCCTTTAGGTCTAGGATACCCCCCTAACCCCCCCTAATAAAGTTTTAACCCCTTGATCACCCCCCGTCGCCAGTGTCACTAAGCGATCGTTTTTCTGATCGCTGTATTAGTGTCACTGGTGACGCTAGTTAGGGAGGTAAATATTTAGGTTCGCCGTCAGCGTTTTATAGCGTCAGGGACCCCCATATACTACCCAATAAAGGTTTTAACCCCTTGATTGCCCCCTAGTTAACCCTTTCACCACTGATCACCGTATAACTGTTACGGGTGACGCTGGTTAGTTCGTTTATTTTTATAGTGTCAGGGCACCAGCTGTTTATTACCGAATAAAGGTTTAGCCCCCCGATCGCCCGGCGGTGATATGCGTCGCCCCAGGCAGCGTCAGGTTAGCGCCAGTACCGCTAACACCCACGCACGCAGCATACACCTCCCTTAGTGGTATAGTATCTGAACGGATCAATATCTGATCCGATCAGATCTATACTAGAATCCCCAGCAGTTTAGGGTTCCCAAAAACGCAGTGTTAGCGGGATCAGCCCAGATACCTGCTAGCACCTGCATTTTGCCCCTCCGCCCGGCCCAGCCCAGCCCAGCCCACCCAAGTGCAGTATCGATCGATCACTGTCACTTACAAAACAGTAAACACACATAACTGCAGCGTTCGGAGAGTCAGGCGTGATCCCTGCAATCGCTAACAGTTTTTTTGGTAGCGTTTTGGTGAACTGGCAAGCACCAGCCCCAGGCAGCGTCAGGTTAGTGCCAGTAGCGATAACACCCACGCACGCACCGTACACCTCCCTTAGTGGTATAGTATCTGAACGGATCAATATCTGATCCGATCAGATCTATACTAGTGTCCTCAGCAGTTTAGGGTTCCCAAAAATGCAGTGTTAGCGGGATCAGCCCAGATACCTGCTAGCACCTGCGTTTTTCCCCTCCGCCCGGCCCAGCCCAGCCCGCCCAAGTGCAGTATCGATCGATCACTGTCACTTACAAAATACTAAACACATAACTGCAGCATTCGCAGAGTCAGGCCTGATCCCTGCGATCGCTAACAGTTTTTTTGGTAGCGTTTTGGTGAACTGGCAAGCACCAGCGGCCTAGTACACCCCGTCGTAGTCAAACCAGCACTGCAGTAACACTTGGTGATGTGGCGAGTCCCATAAGTGCAGTTCAAGCTGGTGAGGTGGCAAGCACAAGTAGTGTCCCGCTGCCACCAAGAAGAAGACAAACACAGGCCCGTCGTGCCCATAATGCCCTTCCTGCTGCATTCGCCAATCCTAATTGGAACCCACCACTTCTGCAGCGCCCGTACTTCCCCCATTCACATCCCCAACCAAATGCAGTCGGCTGCATGAGAGGCATTTTCTTTATGTCCTCCCGAGTACCCCTACCCAAGAACCCCCCAAAAAAGATGTCATGTCTGCAGCAAGCGCGGATATAGACATGACACCTGCTATTATTGTCCCTCCTGTCCTGACAATCCTGGTCTTTGCATTGGTGAATGTTTTGAACGCTACCATACACTAGTTGAGTATTAGCGTAGGGTACAGCACTGCACAGACTAGGCGCACTTTCACAGGGTCTCCCAAGATGCCATCGCATTTTGAGAGACCCGAACCTGGAACCGGTTACAGTTATAAAAGTTAGTTACAAAAAAAAGTATAAAATAAAAAAAATAGTTGTCGTTTTATTGTTCTCTCTCTCTCTATTCTCTCTCAATTGTTCTGCTCTTTTTTACTGTATTCTATTCTGCAATGTTTTATTGTTATTATGTTTTATCATGTTTGCTTTTCAGGTATGCAATTTTTTATACTTTACCATTTACTGTGTTTTATTGTTAACCATTTTTTTGTCTTCAGGTACACCATTCACGACTTGAGTGGTTATACCAGAAGGATGCCTGCAGGTTTAGGTATCATCTTGGTATCATTCTTTTCAGCCAGCGGTCGGCTTTCATGTAAAAGCAATCCTAGAGGCTAATTAGCCTCTAGACTGCTTTTACAAGCAGTGGGAGGGAATGCCCCCCCCCCGTCTTCCGTGTTTTTCTCTGGCTCTCCTGTCTCAACAAGGAACCTGAGAATGCAGCCGGTGATTCAGCCAGCTGACCATAGAGCTGATCAGAGACCAGAGTGGCTCCAAACATCTCTATGGCCTAAGAAACCGGAAGCTATGAGCATTTCATGACTTAGATTTCGCCGGATGTAAACAGTGCCATTGGAAAATTGGGAAAGCATTTTATCACACCGATCTTGGTGTGGTCAGATGCTTTGAGGGCAGAGGAGAGATCTAGGGTCTAATAGACCCCAATTTTTTCAAAAAAGAGTACCTGTCACTACCTATTGCTATCATAGGGGATATTTACATTCCCTGAGATAACAATAAAAATGATTTAAAAAAATGAAAGGAACAGTTTAAAAATAAGATAAAAAAGCAAAAAAATAATAAAGAAAAGAAAAAAAAAAAGCACCCCTGTCCCCCCCTGCTCTCGCGCTAAGGTGAACGCAAGCGTCAGTCTGGCGTCAAATGTAAACAGCAATTGCACCATGCATGTGAGGTATCACTGCGAAGGTCAGATCGAGGGCAGTAATTTTAGCAGTAGACCTCCTCTGTAAATCTAAAGTGGTAACTTGTAAAGGTTTTTAAAAATGTATTTATTTTGTCGCCACTGCACGTTTGTGCGCAATATTAAAGCATGTCATGTTTGGTATCCATCTACTCGGCCTAAGATCATCTTTTTTATTTCATCAAACATTTGGGCAATATAGTGTGTTTTAGTGCATTAAAATTTAAAAAAGTGTGTTTTTTCCCCAAAAAATGCGTTTGAAAAATCGCTGCGCAAATACTGTGTGAAAAAAAAAAATGAAACACCCACCATTTTAATCTGTAGGGCATTTGCTTTAAAAAAATATATAATGTTTGGGGGTTCAAAGTAATTTTCTTGCAAAAAAAATAATTTTTTCATGTAAACAAAAAGTGTCAGAAAGGGCTGTCTTCAAGTGGTTAGAAGAGTGGGTGATGTGTGACATAAGCTTCTAAATGTTGTGCATAAAATGCCAGGACAGTTCAAAACCCCCCCAAATGACCCCATTTTGGAAAGTAGACACCCCAAGCTATTTGCTGAGAGGCATGTCGAGTCCATGGAATGTTTTATATTGTGACACAAGTTGCGGGAAAAAGACACTTTTTTTTTTTTGCACAAAGTTGTCACTAAATGATATATTGCTCACACAGGCCATGGGCATATGTGGAATTGCACCCCAAAATACATTTAGCTGCTTCTCCTGAGTACAGGGATACCACATGTGTGGGACTTTTTGGGAGCCTAGCCGCTTATGGGGCCCCGAAAACCAATCACCGCCTTTAGGATTTCTAAGGGCGTAAATTTTTGAAATGGTGCAGGTGACCTGAGCCCCTGTGTCACACAGACCCAAGATGCATGGTGAGATCGTCAGAGCCATAGCCTGCAACCACAGAATCAGAATGCTAAGCCTTGTGAATGAGTAACAATCAACCACTAGAGGAGCTGGTGCTGCACTGAACAAGGGTGAAGGCTTTGTGGTGTTTTGGGCCCACCATCCTAACACAAAGTGAACCAATGAGGTTGATCTGCGTGGGCTTGGGAAGTTGCAGTGCTGGGAAGGAGGCCATGGAGAGCCTTGGACTTCTGTAGGCCCCAATAAGGCAACAACTATGTGGGACCACTAGGGGCAGTCATACAAGTATGTCATCTCAGGTAGACCCATCCGAGGCCTAACATAAAAAAGATTTCCTCTGCACTCCCTAGGTGACCTTTTAGAAGATTTAGCAGCATAGCTTATTTCTACTTGGTTCCATTACTAAGAGATGTGAGATGCACACTTTCCGCCAACCAATTTTTGGAAATAATAAGCTTAGTATAAATTTTACATTGGAATTTTCAGTTCTCCTGCCTCACCACTGCATGAACATTTTCAATGTAGGATTGTAGGGCATTTTAGGCTTTTTTAAAAAAAAGCATGGTGCAGAGATTGCAGAAGTTACATTCATTCCTAGACATTGATCCAACATTAACTCTCCGTAGTGAACTAATGTAAAGTTAGAATAAACTGAATTCTGATTGGCTGCCATGCATTACTGCTAAGCACTGGTCCAAACATGTTATCATATATTGCTCCAAACTATCACCAAGCTTTAGGTGCTGGTACTCAGTAGCAACAGAAATGGAAGCTGCTCTACAAGCCTCCATCTAAATATAGAACTTATTAAAGCATTTCCTACATAAATACTGTACATTTTATTTATAGTGCCCTTTTCATCAAAGGATCTCAAAGTGCTACAGATTAAAAGAAACAGAAAGATGAGCAGTTTATACAATTAAACGAAACATCTAAAAAAGACAAAAGGCTTTACTAAAAAGAAATGTCTTAAGATCTTTTTTAAAACAGTCAGTGGATTGAGGAGCCCTCAAGGTTTCGGGTAGGGCATTCCACAGGCGCGGAGAAGCTGCAGAAAAGGCCTTGTCTCCCATTGTCCTGAGTCTAGTTCTGGGTATATGAAGAAAGTTGGAATTAGTGGAACTGAGGGAACATGTTGGGTTTTGTGGTCTGAGAAGTTCTTTGAGATGGGGGGGGGGGGGGGGGGGGGCATGTCCATAGATGCATTGGTGTGTGAGGAGGGAAACCTTATACTCAAACCTTTCGGAGACTGGAAGCCAGTGGAGTGAGTGGAGAATGTAATGTGCTCATGTTTCTGCACTCTCATCAGGATCCATGCTGCAGAGTTTTGGATATACTGAAGCCTCTGTGGACTCTTTCTAGGAATCCCAATAAGAAGTGCGTTACAGTAGTCCAGTCTGGAGGAGACAAAGGCACAAACCAACTTTTCGGCATCTGAAAGGGAAAGAATGAGACGGAGTTTTGTTATATAATAACAATCTTATGCAAAACTATGCCTGGAATTTAAGGCGTTTTATTCAATTTCCCTGTAATCTTACAGGAATTAGATGTGGTTTGTTAACTCAAGTTATTACTAAAACCAGTAATAATAAAATGTAGAGATGATTATTTAATATGATAAAGAGTAGATACATAGCCTTACAGATACAACTGGCCCTTTCAGGGCAATCATAATTTTGATGCTGCTCGCAATTAATTTGAGCTTGACACCCCTGTCATACAGTATGTTCTAGACATTATTTCTAAAGAAAAAAAAAATAATGTAATTTAAATCATGTGCAATGCTTAAACTCATTTAATGTAATATGAGGTTACTTGTCAGCAATCTACTGAATTACTGAATTAAATTGAGAAAATTCCCTCTTCCTGAATTTAATGTGCATGTGGTATGTAGCACGTTAGCATTTGAGTATAGTCCTGACTTTTTACACAGTGATTTCCACGTGGAAAATGTTTAGTATGGGAAAATAAAGATGCTTTTTCATAGAAGAGTTAAGTGTCATAAAAAATGTTCTTATGTATTGAAAATGTTACCCCAACAGCTGCACAAATGGAAGCAGTGCCTGTAACAACTGATTAGGCATGCATGTGTGTGTTTTGCCCTTTATTTATCAACGTTATATATATACTGTGCAAGTATCGGATACAATATATGGTTACCAGATTTTCAAGCTGCTGCTTTTCATCTTTAGGTTATTGATCCCACGTCTATTAGGGCTCATTCCCAGTAGTACCAGTTTTGTGCAAATAGTAGACAAACTAGATATCTTATCATATCTATATTTATTCATAGTTTTAAAAGCATCATATTGGTGCATGTTATTTATTCTTGTGTTGAAGTATATCTACATTAAACACATATTTTTTCAGTTTAGGATTGAGTAGGGAAATCAATGGCAGGCTGGCATTTTCTCTTTGTCCTTAAATGTCCACAGTGGAAGTTTTCCCCTCACCTCCATCTATAAAATTTTGAATTTCCCATTACTTTCTGTCCCAATGACAATGGTCACCAAAATAAATAGAGAGGAAAAATGTCTCTATTGAGAATAAAACCAATAAAAACATATCCCTGCCTCACTTTATTAAAAACTAAATTGTTTTAGTTATGGATATACTTTAAATTTTAAAGCAGTAGTAAAATTTTCAAAAAAGTAAAAAACCCTGCAAGGTAAAGGCATAATGCGCTAGTATGCATAATGCTAGCACATTATGAAAGACTTATCTTGAAACAAAGCCCTCCATGGGAGCGCTGCCACTGCTGACAGGGCTTCCATTTTCACCTGGTCTTCCTTCCGGGTTTGTGGGCTGCGGCCGCTTGAATAGCCAAGCCACAATGACATGTCTTCCGCGCATGCGTGCGGGAGTCACTGTTTACAGCACAGGAGAACAAGTAGGGTCCTCAAACACAGAGTTTTATCCAACAAGTGTTATAAGTTCTGTGTGTAACACCAAATACATCTTTTGATTATAAGGGCAAAATATTGTACTTTACGTAAGCCCCCATGGCTCAGTTCATGCAGATTATCACAAAAGATTCTCAGTTAGCGTATTCCAGTTGAAAAGTGTGGACCACATATTGTTCCCCTAAAGCTGAGTACACATTAGTAGAAATGTTACGCTTTACACAAGAAAGGATTTTGCCTGCTTTGCTTGCACTGTTTGCTCACTTTAAAAACTGCAGCTTGGCATTGCATGCTATTATTATGTTCGCTAGCTTATAACACTAGCTGTAACACTAATGAGAGATCCCACCTAGGAAAGGGATGCCACCTGGTCTTTGTCTGGAAAGTGCCTTAAAGAATCAAATCACTACCGGATCACTGACCAACGGACTTTCCAGGTATACACTGAGTGCTGACACCTGACTCTTTAGGGTACTGATGGCCAAACACTTATCGGCTAGTTCCCACCCCCCCCGGAGGAACTCCAGAACTGAATCTAGGCTGTACGAATTTAAGGAGTTCTCTCTACACCACTTATTAAAGAGCCTCCAGACCTTAAAGTAGATGGACCGTGTCTCTCCCTTTCTACTACCCAGCAAGGTAGACACCACCTGATCTGAAAACCCCTTTCTCCTCAGAAGCTGTTTCTTAGTAACCACACTGCCAGGCTCAATCTCTCTACCTGCAGACAAAGAACAGGACCCTGAAGGAGCAGATCTTCCCTGCATGTCAACATCCCAGGAGGTTATATTGCCATCTTGGAAAGGACTGGAAACCATGGTCTTCTGGGCCAATGCCCATAATCAGTATGGTCCACTCGCTCTGAAACTTCCTCAGGACTGCCAGCAATAATGCCAGAGGGGGGAAGGCATAAAACACAGAGGAAATTGCCAAGGTTGGGACAGAGAGTCTACCGCTAATGCTCTGTTCCACCTGCTTAGGGGAAAAAATACACCTACCAAGGCTCCCCTTGGACTCCCTTAACAACCTTCTTCTGAGAATATCGGCCACTTGGTTTAACTCCCCCTTCAGCTGAACTGTTGAGATTGATGCTACATTGTTTTGAGCTCCAGCAACAGCAACCACACAGCGTTGCTCCGGGTCCCCCTTGTCTGTTTTCATACGCCACCTTAGTAGAAATGTTTATCAGAGTTTGTATGTGCTGCCCCTGGAGCTCCCTCTGGAAGGACTTGAGAGCTAGCAAAACTGCTCTGAGTGCCCTCCAATTTGAGGATTTCCTTGCTTTGTCTGTTTGCCAAAACCACTGTACTAATGTCGACACTAAGTGGGCTCCCCACCCCATGGAGCTTGCATCTGTTTTTACCTTCCTTGTGACCCGGATGACCCACAGGAGTTCCTGAAACAGGTTCATCAACTTGCTCCATCACCAGATCAACATTTTTACCCAAGCTAGAGCCCACACCATAGAATCAAACAACTTTAGGTGGATTCTAGACTTCTAAGATGAACAGTTGCAGGGGCCGCAAATGCAACCCCGCCCATTGTACTGCTGGTATGGAGGAGGTTAACAGGCCTAGGACTAACCCTTATGGACATTGGTTGATTTCCTAGTAACAGATTGACTGTGCCATCGATCCTGCTGATCTGTCCGTGTAAATAAGCATCCCTTAGGTCTATTGAGGCCATAAAGCAGCCCTGGGGAAGGAGAGTCCGAAAAAAATGTAATCCATCCGGATGGACTTTTTTCCAAGGTTTCAAATTTAGTATCAGCCTGAACTTTCATGATTTTTGTTTTACTACAAAGATGTGGTAATAAAATCCCTTGCCCACCTTCAAAGGGGTAACTGGGACCACTACCTCCTGTTCTTCCAACTCCTGCAGTGATGAGAGTAAGACTGCTGCTTTCTCTGTACACTTCAGCAAATCTATGGCCAGCAACCTCCGTGGTGGCGGTCCTGAAAACTCTGGGCGGTACCCCCTCCTCACAATTCCCAAAATAAATTAAATGGAGGTGATCACCTTTGACTGCAGGATGAACGTCATTGGGACTTCTGGCTTTGGTCAGAAGGGCGGAAAATTGCTCCCCCCCTTCCCATCTGTCCCCATGACCTCTTTTGGGCTTCGTTCCTGTTGGGCTGAAATTTCTTCTGATAGCAAAACTCCCACTTTCCCTGGACCGTTGATTTACACTTGATGAGGAATCCCTTCTTTTTATCCGCCATGCAGTTTAACACAGCCTCCAGCCCGGAGCCAAACAGCAAGTCCCCCGTAAAGGGACTCCGACGCAGCTTGACTTTTGATTTTTCCTTGGGAGTGCTGGCTTCTATATGTGTCGGCAGCTGAGAGATACAATACTTCATGTTGTGGGCAACAACCGTGATTGCCATAGCTAGATTTGCCAGTAGAGAGTAGAGTCCCAGGTTTTCTACAACAGGGAGTCTATTTTCTTATCAATGGGATCTGTTATCAACCCCATGTCCTCAAAAGCCATATCGGGTTTCCTCAATACCTGCAAGAAAACCACGTTAAGTCCGGATTTCAAAGAAAGACCCGTTCTAGTTCCGGATTGCTAACCGGCGTGAAATCCTCATCAATGGGAAACCTCCTCTTTAAAGATTTTGAGAAGGAAGGCTTCTTCTCAGAGTCCCTCCATTCCTTTTTAATTGACTCAACTAAAACTTCATGTATTGGAAACAGATTCAGTTTCTGCTCTCCCAAACTCAGACTTTGATACATCTGGTCATGCGAAGATAGGGGTTTCCTTTCCTCCTGAATATCCATGGTGGTACAGATCACCCCATCAGATCTTCCACTTCCTTCAGAGATAATTCATACCTTGAGGCCCCCCCTTGCTTTGTCCTCTAGCCCATCTTCCTCCCAGGGCTGATGCAAGGATTTTTGACACCCTAGGCGAAACCTAATTTTGCCGCCCCTTAGCTCCAGCCCTGACTCCACCCCTTTTCCCTGCCCATGTAAACCCCAGCCTCACCAGCGCCCATCAATGCAGCCTACCAGCGCCCATTATTGCAGCCTCACCAGCGCCCAATAATGCAGCCTCACCAGCAACCATCAAATGCAGCCTCACCAGCGCCCATCAAATGCAGCCTCACCAGCGCCCATCAATGCAGCCTTACCAGCGCCCATCAATGCAGCCTTACCAGCGCCAATCAATGCAGCCTCACCAGTGCCCATCAATGCAGCCTACCAGCGCCCAATAATGCAGCCTCACCAGCGCCCATCAAATGCAGCCTCACCAGCACCCATCAAATGTAGCCTCACCAGCGCCCATCAATGCGCCTCACCAGCACCCATTAATGCAGCCTCACCAGCGCCCAATAATGCAGCCTTACCAGCAACCATCAAATGCAGCCTCACCAGCGCCCATCAAATGCAGCCTCACCAGCGCCCATCAATGCAGTCTCACCAGCGCCCATCAATGCAGCCTTACCAGCGCCAATCAATGCAGCCTCACCAGCGCCCATCAATGCAGCCTACCAGCGCCCATTAATGCAGCCTCACCAGCGCCCAATAATGCAGCCTCACCAGCGCCCATCAAATGCAGCCTCCCCAGCGCCCATCAAATGCAGCCTCACCAGCACCCATCAAATGTAGCCTCACCAGCGCCCATCAATGCAGCCTCACCAGCGCTCATCAATGCAGCCTCACCAGCGCACATCAAATGTAACCTCACCAGCGCCCATCAAATGCAGCATCACCAGCATCCATCAAATGCAGCCTACCAGTGCCTATCAATGGATGTTTGCTTGCTTCCATTAATTCAGGAGTCAGGACACAGACACAGTCCTCTGCCGCTGCTGCGCCTCTGACACTATGTGCGAATGAATCGGCGGCTGCCTGCAGATGCTGAGACTTAGTTGCTTGCTGCAGAGAGAAGAGAGTAGAAACACCAGTGGCTGGGCGCCCTAGGCAGCAGGGCACCCTAGGCGGCTGCCTAGTTTGCCTAGTGGTAGCACCGGCCCTGCTTCCTCCAACTCAGGCTGGGAGTCAGTGGATACACTATTATCCTCCTCATCTCCTCCTTCCTTGCTGTCCCTGAAGTCTCGGCATTAACTGACTGTGGAGCTGTAGAGCTGGCAGCGGACACTGCTGTGTTGCTGGGAGATTACCATGGGGCTGCGAAAGAGGGAAGTTAGCGATCAGGGATTTAAACAACTGAAAAGTAGCTGATGACTTCTTAACGGAAGTCACCAAGTCGTTACACTGAGAGACGGACTGCTCCACCTCCACATAGGATTTACACAACAACTTGGTCCAGAACTCCTTAAGTGTAACTTTACATGAAGGACACTTACTCTTCATGAGAGGGAGGTTTGATTTTTTCTTAGGCTTTAGCCTAGAAAAGCAAAATTCAGGAAGCCCTGTTAGGAACTAGGACGTCTCCCCCGGCATCCAGGGCTCCACTGTCAGCCATAAACATGCAGGGAGGCAGCCACTTCTCCGGTATCAAGAAGTAAAAGTGAGCCCCCAAAGCCCCCCTCTACTATCAGGGGAGAGGCTGAGGTGGACAAGCACCATCTCACAGGTAACTAACCCAGTATCCCTGACAGTGCACATGCTTCCAGCAGACAGACTCCCTCCTCCCCTTAACTCCCATGTTGCAGAGCCTCACTGGCCGCTACAGCCCTGGTTCCAACAGCAGTGTGTACTATTTGAAATTGGTGGAGGCTTTGTTTCTTGATTGAGGGAGGAGCCTAGGTCTCTCAGCTGGGCTGTCCTGAAAGATGCTTGGAGCAAAAATGATTAGAGGGGAAAAAGAGAGGGAGGCAACATGCATCTCTGTGTCTTTTCCCTTTCTTATTAGTCAATAAGGATGTTCAACAACATAGTCTTATGCCCTGTACACACGATCGGACATTGATTGGACATTCCGACAACAAAATCCATGGATTTTTTCCGACGGATCTTGGCTCAAACTTGTCATGCATACACACAGTCGCACAAAGTTGTCGGAAAATCCAATCGGTCTGAACACGGTGACGTAAAACACATACGTCGGGACTATAAATGGGGCAGTAGTCAATAGCTTTTGTCTCTTAATTTATTCTGAGCATGCATGGCACTTTGTGCGTCGGATTTTAACCGATCGGATTTTATTGTCGGAAAATTTTATAGCCTGCTGTCAAACTTTGTGTGTCGGAAATTCCGACGGAAAAAATCCGATGGAGCCCACGCATGATTGGAATTTCCGAAAACACAATCCGATCGCACTTTTTCCGTCGGAAAATCCGATTGTGTGTACAGGGCATTAGAATGAACTAACTGCATGGAGTGAATCAGTTGAAAATACAGAGATTATATTGACCATCCAGTCATTATAGGTTTTAAAAGTTATTCACCCTTCCCAGAGGGACTAAAAGGTGAAAAGTCAAACAATTTGACAATTCTAATTTCCTCCATCAAGCACATTTTGGCTATTCTCAGTAACCATTCGCCCACCGTAGGTGGATTTACTGATTTCCAGTGCTTTGTGATTAAGCTTTTGGTTGCATTCAATAAATGAGGTAGCATTGTTTTTTTATATTTTGGGACTGAAATTTTGGTTTTAAGAAACAGGACTATCCATGGGTCATATGGAAGGGAGAGAGAAGTGATCTTGTCTACCAGTTCAAGAATTTGCCTCCATTATGCAGAAATCAATGTCCCCACTTCTTTATTATATCCCCAACATAAAGGAGAAGCCTGATGATTCCATTTATTTATACACAACAGAGTAAAGTACCACCTGGTCAGTGCTTTTTTTTCAGCCGGAACCTCTTGCCCTTGCTTTGTGCTCATGGCTCACTACAGTCATTTGTAAATACAGAAGGCAAAGCAGGGTTCTGTGTTTGCAAGTAACAGCGCTCCTCTCAAGGTGGCTGCCTCAGAACTCTGATCTTTGCAGCAGGTGGGCGGCTTTGATCTCCAAAGCTCAAGCTTGCTAATACTGTACATCTCCCAGCCCACAGACATGGACTTTCCTTGTGTTGTGCCAGTGTTGTTCCTGGCCTCCTTCCTTTGTGAGTGCATTGCTTTAAGTCTTGTTTTACTTATTTATGTGTGCTCTATTTTTGTTTTTTTTTCTCTAAACTCAGTATATAGCACACTCCTGAGCTCTGTACTCTCTACGTAGTGCACTCCTAAACCCTGCATCCTGTGCAGCACACTCTTGAACTCTGCATTCTGTGTATACTGCACTCCTGAACCCTGAACTCTGTGCATAATGCACTCCTGAACTTTGCATTCTGTATGTAGGGCACTCCTAATCCCTGCACCCTGTGATTAATGCACCTCTGGTATTTACCAATGCCCATTTAGGACCCTACCACTGCCAGTCCAATTTGGCCATGACCAGGGCCACACCCAGGGGACGCGTCTGAGTTCCTGCTTCTATTCTCTGAGAAGAAAAGCCCTGCACCTGATAAACAATATATAGTGCTCTCTGCTGTGGAGGAGTTTATCGAAGATGAATGAACTAGTTTCAATAGCTTGCTTGTTACATCTGGAAACATTTGTTACTGGAACAAGAGCTGAGAGGAAATCTTCCAATGGGAACACCTGTTTTAGTGGCAACTGTTTATGAAGAGATTTCCCCTCACTTTGCAGAAATATCTCCCCAATGAGGCACAGCAAAACAAAAGAAAAAAAAATGATATCTATCCTAATCTATCCCAAGAAAATAATACTTTTTTTTTGGCTATGCCTTCTCGGTTCTCCTGAATCTTTAAAGCTGAATTACCGATATGGAATTTTTTTCACAGCTACATTGATCTAATTTGGACCAAAATAAGTATGCATATGCCATCTCAGTGGGATGCAGCAGGGAAACTGGGATCGAAAGCAAAATCAGCGATCACTGTATTAGCTGCTGAATACTACAGTGATTCTCCACATCCAAAGGGATCCCACAGGTGTGGCATATGCATGCCTGTGATATTTCAAGCTGGACCAATGTACCTAAGCAAAAAATACCCATACCTGGTCGAAAAAATTGATCTATGCCTCAAAAAAGTTGAGAAAATTCAGAGAATGTGTCAGGCAGAATCTCTTACTTGCTATCCATTAGACCAGGGGTCTCAAACTGGTGACCCTCCAGCTGCTGCGTCCCATCATACCTTTTCCTGAGGGAGTCATGCTTGTAACTGTCAGCCTTGCAAAGCATCATGGGATTTATAGTTTTACAACAGCTGGAGGGCCGCCAGTTTGAGATCCCTGCATTAGACTGCCCCTACTTGATTTGGAACAGTGGCTCTTATGGGTTAGATCCCATGTACTCAGGATGCAGTGCCATAATGTTTTATAATCATTTGTGATCTGTTATGACTATGATTATTCCTAAATTCCAAATAAGTACAACATAGATGCATGCCTTTGTCAGCATTAATGTTGTTACTTTATGGCCATTTCAATACTAATAAAAACTCTTTTCGATATAAAAACAAGAACAACAAATATGTTTGGCCTTTAGATATACTTTAACCTTTCTCAGGTTAGTTTTATATTACATTTGCTGATTTCTCCTTTTTTTTTTTTTTTTGCAGCTTTTGTTTAATGCTTAGACGGCAGGTAACCGTTCAAGCAGTGCAAGCTGACTGTCCATTCTTATTTATGCAACTTGCAAGAAAACCATCAAACGTATTACAGCCTCCTGACTATTCATATGAGAATCTCAAAATCATTTTTTTTTCAAACCTGTAGGCAGTTTTGGACACTGGCAGTATAGACAGTCTGAATATTTTATTTCTTTGGAAATTGGCAAAAGGCACATTTATGAAACTACTTAATTAACTGATGGGTACATATTAATGAACAGAATATGGTGTTGTGGTGCTCTAGATAATGATATCCTTCTGTTGTTGTCTTAATGCAAAATGTTACGCTCCAGCTGAATAGTATTTCCAAATGTATTGTGTTATTCTGAGGATTATAGGCCACAATACTGTACATCCACAGATCAAGACAAAATGTAACACTGTATAAAAAAACAATGTGACTTCAAAGACCTGGCAATGAATAAAAAGATTTATTGACTCCCTAGGCAAAGTGCCAGGAACAGACATGAAAGGAGGTTCAGTCACTGGGTTCTGTGTCTTCCTACAATGCTTTGTTACCCCTTTCACTAGCTACTCAAACTTAGTTCTAAACGGCCTCTTGGGCAGCAGGCTTGTCAATGATAGCCGTTGAATCTGCTGGACAAGTGTTGACTGAATAACGCAGTGAATACAGGAGAAAAAAAAAAAAAACATTTAAAATCATTTTCCCTTGACTGTAATCAAATAAAGGAAGGTTCTGCAGAGCTTCGGCTAAACTTTGCATATTTTTTTTGCATAAAGTGTACACATAATTTAATTTCCATATAACAAATAGAATTGCGAGTTGAATACAACCTGAAGAGTGGTGTATGGATACCCACACACGCCTTTTTGAATTGTATAGCTAACATTTGGAAAATGAGAACAAGTGAGGAGGTGGCACGCTCTTTGATTGGCAGCAGTACTGTTTAGCAGGAATCTGTGCCACTGTGCAGCCTGTCACTCTGATGCCTTGCAGTACATTCTCCGAACACTATAGATTGATTGCACACAGCCTAATATGGGCATTTCTGAGCTAATGAGCATTTCTTGGGATAAAATAGGAAACTGAAAACCAACTGTGAGCAGGTTGATATGTTTAACGGAAAAGGAGAGAATATAATTTAAAGTAAACCTGTCACAAAGCTTGGTATTATAAACTGGGCATGTGATGATGAAATGCATATGCAGATATTATTTTAGTGAAAACCACATGTCAAAACAATTAGCAGATCTGACAGCTCAATTTATATGCAAATCTTGCATTTTCCTGTAAATGTCAAGCTTTACCCCAACTGCTCTCAACTTCTGAGTCTTTCCTTTGATCAGCTATGCTGCCCATCCCATTAAGGGACATTAAAGTAGTATTAATACCTATTTTTTAAGCTCTCTATTTAAATGCATGTATTATTTGCCTATTCCTTTATTCACCTCTCTGAAATGTCCGTACCTCTGTTTTGCTTTTGGAGCTCTTCACTCTCCTTGGGGGAGCATGCACATAAGGGTTGATTTACTAAAGGCAAAAAGACTGTTCATAAGGCAAGAGATGTTTGCAAGAGAGATTTTCTCAGAGCTTAGTGAATCAGGTGAAGCTTTGTTGACTTTCCTCATCCAATTATGTGCAAGCAAAATGCTTTTTTTTTATTCTGCATGTAATTGGGTATTCTTTGCAAAGAGAAATTTCACAGCATTCACTAAGCACTGTTGAAAATGACCTTGCAAAATACATCTCTTGCAAAGTGAACAGCCTATTTGCCTTTATTACATCAAACCCATAATCTCTCCCCAATGCCCAACTACATGGGCTACATTTCCCTGAGCTCTTGCACTTGGATCCTGTAATGCACATGCAAGGAAGTATAATGCCCCGTACACACGGTCGGATTTTCTGATGGAAAATGTGTGATAGGACCTTGCTGTCGGAAATTCCAACCGTGTGTAGGCTCCATCACACATTTTCCATCGGATTTTCCGACACACAAAGTTTGAGAGCTTGCTATAAAATTTTCCGACAACAAAATCCATTGTCGGAATTTCCGATCGTGTGTACACAAATCCGACGCACAAAGTGCCACGCATGCTCAGAATAAATAAAGAGATGAAAGCTATTGGCTACTGCCCCGTTTAGAGTCCCAACGTACGTGTTTTACGTCACCGCGTTCAGAATGATCGGATTTTCCGACAACTTTGTGTGACCGTGTGTATGCAAGACAAGTTTGAGCCAACATCCGTCGGAAAAAATCCTAGGATTTTGTTGTCGGAATGTCCGACCAATGTCCGACCGTGTGTACGGGGCATTACAATTTCTGGTGATCTCAGTTGCACATATGGGTTTGGTAATGTACACGTGAGGAAGTATCAAAGTATCACATCGTTTTTGCTGGCCTCAGCTGTATGTATGGAGGCATGAGCGGAAGTATCACAGATTTGTGTCAACAAATTGAATGAAAATAAGGCAACATGTAACTGTGGCTATATGATAAGAACTTTAATCTATTGGGTTTAATAACATTTCAATGTCTCCTCTGAATCAAATCAAATGGTGACTGTCTCTAATTCTTCGTTGTAAATGTCTTTTAAAGTAGGTTTTATTAAAGTATAACTAGAGGCAAAACTTTTTTCTTTTTTTAGTTTTGGATGAGTGGAAATGGATTAAAACCCCTGTCAGTTTATATCACAGTATGTGTCCCTGTTAGGGAGATTTACCCTCTCTGTTTGTGCTGTTTACCATTATCATTGAAAGTGAATGTAAAGGAAAATCCCACATTTTGGGCTGTCCTCAGAAAGTTATACAAGGTAAATCTTCCAATGGGGACACTAGTTCTGGTGACCTGGGGGCCCCCAAGAGAGTCCCTTAATTTGCAGGGATTTCCTCTCAATTCCTGTTAGGCTATGGGACAGAAAGTGCAGGTAAATCTTCCTAATGGGACAAAGAGGGTTAAAATAAACCTTACAGTGGTTATAACTCTCCTTTACTCTATCCAAATTGAACAAAAAAAAAAAAGATTTTGTCTATAGGTCTACTTTAACCACTTGCCGATCGGGCCATAGCTGAAAGACAGCTACAGCGCGGTTGGCGTCCGTGGATGTCCTCCCAGAATGTTGCTCTTGCACGCCCCCCTGGGGCGCGCTCCCGGAAATATCCATGACCGCGGGGTCAGGAAGACCCGGCGCATCACGGATCAAGGTAAATGGCCGCTGGTAATGACGGAGTGATCGCTTGTAAACAAACCGGCGTCATGTAATGACGCTGGTTCCTCCCTCCCCTCTCTGTACCGATCTGTACAGTGCGAGGGGAGAGGGGGAGAGATCGTTTGTAGCAGCGCTGTGGGCTGGATCTGTAGTGCCCACAGCGCTGCTCAGTGCCAATACTCTGCAGTACTCTGCCCATACTCTGCCCATACTCTGCCAATACTCTGCCAATACTCTGCCAATGCTCTGCCAATACTTGCCAATACTCTGCCAATACTTTGCCAATACTCGCCAATACTCTGCAAATACTCACCAATACTCGCCAATACTCTGCAATGCTCTGCCAATACTCTGCCATACTCGCCAATGCTCTGCCAATACTCTGCCAATACTCTGCCAATACTCTGCCAATACTCGCCAATACTCGCCAATACTCTGCCAATACTCGCCAATACTCGCCAATACTCGCCAATAAATTTTAACAGAAACAAATAATTTTTTTTTTTTTTTTTACAGAATTTTCAGTCTTTTTTTGATTTATAGTGCAAAAAATAAAAAACCCAGCGGTGATTAAATACCACCAAAAGAAATCTCTATTTGTGTGAAAAAAAGAACAAAAATTTCATATGGGAACAATGTTGCATGACTGAGTAATTGTCATTCAAAGTGTGACAGCACCGAAAGCTGAAAATTGGTCTGGTTAGGAAGGGGGTTTAAGTACCCAGTGGTCAAGTGGTTAAGGCAACACACATATGCATAAGCAAGAACAAAGCCTGTCTCCTGCAACCACTGGCATCTCTCAACCTATTCTGTTCAGTGTTCCCTCACCCTTTAAGTCCCGTACACACGATCGGACTTTCCGACGGGAAATGTTGGATGTCAGGCTGTTGGCGGACAATCCGACCGTGTGTATGCTCCATCGGACAATTGTTGTAGGACTTTCCGCCAATAAATGTTGGCTAGCATGTTTTCAAATTTTCCGCCAACAAATGTGCGTTGTCGGATTTTCCGATCGTGTGTACACAAGTCCGTCGGATAAAAGTCCAAAGTACAAACACACATGCTCGGAAGCAGAAGAGGTCGGTCTTGTAAACTAGCATTTGTAATTGAGAATTAACATTCGTGACGTGGCAAATTATGAAATCTCCAAATGCAGCGCATATTCTCTTCTTCTTTAATGGGATAATAATGAAGCTGCTTTGCTGGTGATACTGATGGAGTTATTGCAAACGAATTTTCAAAGGCTTTTTTTTTCTAGTGATATCAAGAATAATATTATTATGTTTTCTTTTTTTTATTTGTGCAAGTTACCACAACACTATTATCCCCTAGTTTTTAAGAACAAAGATACAACTATGTTGGTGTCCCTTGTTAATTTTACACTGTATTTTTTAAAATGTAACTGCCTACTCACAAAATGTCATTTGAAGTAAAACATATAGCCAAGTATTATTTTCCCAAATTTTTTTATTGTGCATTAAAAAAATAAAATTAGACATGCTGTCTGCCAATAGAACTTAACCAAAAAGTGCATTCTATGCATCCAAAAATATAGAAAATATACCAAATCAAATCATTATTCATCCAAAAAAAAAAATGGCAAAGCAATAATTCCAAGGCCAATAATAAATAACACGTTATCTCCTCCAATTCCGCAATATGTCTGATTGACGAACGGCCGTTCAGAAACAAACTGAAGAAAAGAGAAAGGTCTGGTGTCCCCAGTAACACACTTCCATCCCTATAACACATAATAAAATGAAGGATTCACCCTGGGACTTTAAATGAAGTGGGTACCGTTTCCGTCAGTAAACATAACAGTAGTAAATACAGTATATGGTTTATTCAAGTAAAATTGTTTACATGCATAGATAACACCAACAGTTGCCAATCAAAAAAAGATATATAAACAAGAAATATTGGTACATGGATGTAATAGCAGTCATAGTACACGGGCATCATACCACCCAACTAGGTTCGCGAGATCCAGCTCGCTCTTAAGGGGTGGATGTGTGTAACAATGTACCTAAGATAAAAAGAAAAAAGTATATATTTGGCAAAATGGCGTAGTATTGGTTGTAAAGGAACAGGGTAGGAGGGGTTATGGGTCCCCATACTCACCACGGAGCCTGACCATAGCTACAGGTGTGCAGCCCAAAGATAGCGGCAGCAGGTGCCTCACCAGGGAGCTGAGGGGGCAAAGTCAGATGGGATCCCACCAGGGGCCAAACGGAGAGCAGGCATGGCATAGGTGTAGTGATGTAACCCTAGAGACCTCGTTAGTCCATAAAGAGTATAGGCTGTGAACATAAGTATGTTTGTCAGGCATCTAAAGTAGTAAAGTAGAATCAATGAGTATTAGCATAAAGATATGTATGCATGAATGAAAGGCCTGGACCAAAACATGGTAGGGAACATGTAGATGGTAAGAAACATAGGATAACAGAGGGATACTAACAGGTGAAAAGATAGAAAAGAAAGAAGAGAAAATGGTGGACTGTGATTGTGTAATAGTAGGGTAGTGATGTATCCCTAGAAACCTTGTTAGTCCATAAAGAGTATAGGCTATAAACATGAGTATGTTTGTCAGGCATCTAAAGTAGTAAAGTAAAATCAATGAGTATTGGCATACAGATATGTATATATAAATAAAAGGCCTGGGCCAAGGATGGTAGGGACATGGAGATGGTGGAAAACATAGGATAGCAGAGGGATACTAACAGGTGACAAGATGAAAAAGATGGAGAGGAAAGAGAGGTGGGCTGTGATAGTGTGGTGGGATGTGTGATATTAAAAAACAAAAATTAATAAAAATAAGTACTCAAAAAATAAAGCTATGTATGAGATATGCAAGTGTGCCTAAATGTAACAAGTCTCAAAAGGTGAAAATGGTCAATACCTGAGTATGGTAAGTATCTTGAGTATAAGAGTAATGAGACACAGCAGGCAACCTCCACTGCTGTGTGTATCCTCAGTAGGGATGAGCTTCGTGTTCGAGTCGAACCCATGTTCGACTCGAACATCGGCTGTTCGATCGTTCGCCGAATTGCGAACGTTATGGGCCGTTCGCGCTAAATTCGTGTGGCGCGTCACGGCCCATAATTCACTGCGGCATCGCAGTGCATTGCTGGCTGATGATTGGCCAAGCATGCACTATGACCCGCATGCTTGGCCAATCACAGCGCCGTCAGTAGAGAGAGCTGTAATTGGCCAAAGCCAGGGTGGCTTTGGCCAATTATGGCTCAGGGGATTTAGTACACACCCCACACTATATAAGGCCGCCTGCACGGCGGCCCTGTGTAGTGTGTGTTCCGGTGTGCTGAGAGATAGAGAGAGAGAGAGAGAGACAGTGTCATTTGATTTGAGTTAGATAGATTAGGCAGAACAGTCAGTCAGTTAGCTGCACTTACAGTGTATTGTGTATATATATGCATCCCAGGTGTTGCATATATATATATATATATACACTGTATTCAGTTTAGCTAGATCCGTTCCTGTTATCTTCTATCTAGACTATTTGCATTTAATGCAGTGCGTCCTGCTCACAGTGTTCAGCTAGATCCGTTCCTGCTATTTACATTTAGTGCAGTGCGTCCTGCTCACAGTGTTCAGCTAGATCCGTTCCTGTTATCTTCTAGACTATTTACATTTAGTGCAGTGCGTCCTGCTCACAGTGTTCAGCTAGATCCGTTCCTGCAATTTACATTTAGTGCAGTGCGTCCTGCTCACAGTGTTCAGCTAGATCCGTTCCTGCTATTTACATTTAGTGCAGTGCGTCCTGCTCACAGTGTTCAGCTAGATCCGTTCCTGCTATTTACATTTAGTGCAGTGCGTCCTGCTCACAGTGTTCAGCTAGATCCGTTCCTGTTATCTTCTAGACTATTTACATTTAGTGCAGTGCGTCCTGCTCACAGTGTTCAGCTAGATCCGTTCCTGCTATTTACATTTAGTGCAGTGCGTCCTGCTCACAGTGTTCAGCTAGAGCCGTTCCTGCTATTTACATTTAGTGCAGTGCGTCCTGCTCACAGTGTTCAGCTAGATCCGTTCCTGTTATCTTCTAGACTATTTACATTTAGTGCAGTGCGTCCTGCTCACAGTGTTCAGCTAGATCCGTTCCTGTTATCTTCTAGACTATTTACATTTAGTGCAGTGCGTCCTGCTCACAGTGTTCAGCTAGATCCGTTCCTGCTATTTACATTTAGTGCAGTGCGTCCTGCTCACAGTGTTCAGCTAGATCCGTTCCTGTTATCTTCTAGACTATTTACATTTAGTGCAGTGCGTCCTGCTCACAGTGTTCAGCTAGATCCGTTCCTGCTATTTACATTTAGTGCAGTGCGTCCTGCTCACAGTGTTCAGCTAGAGCCGTTCCTGCTATTTACATTTAGTGCAGTGCGTCCTGCTCACAGTGTTCAGCTAGATCCGTTCCTGTTATCTTCTAGACTATTTACATTTAGTGCAGTGCGTCCTGCTCACAGTGTTCAGCTAGATCCGTTCCTGTTATCTTCTAGACTATTTACATTTAGTGCAGTGCGTCCTGCTCACAGTGTTCAGCTAGATCCGTTCCTGTTATCTTCTAGACTATTTACATTTAGTGCAGTGCGTCCTGCTCACAGTGTTCAGCTAGATCCGTTCCTGTTAAATTCCTACTGACAGGCAGGCTTGTCTGGTTACAGTATATAAAGCTACCTGAAGAAAATTACAGGTGTTCTATTTGATCCTATTAGTACCACGGTCAGGCAGCTAGACTATTTACATTTAGTACAGTGCGTCCTGCTCACAGTGTTCAGCTAGATCCGTTCCTGTTATCTTCCTACTGACAGGCAGGCTTGTCTGGTTACAGTATATAAAGCTACCTGAAGAAAATTACAGGTGGTCTATTTGATCCTATTAGTACCACGGTCAGGCAGCTAGACTATTTACATTTAGTACAGTGCGTCCTGCTCACAGTGTTCAGCTAGATCCGTTCCTGTTATCTTCCTACTGACAGGCAGGCTTGTCTGGTTACAGTATATAAAGCTACTTGAAGAAAATTACAGGTGTTCTATCCCAGCTTAGTGCAGCTACAGGCCATTAGTATGTCTGGAAGGCCAAGAAGGAGAGGCAGACAGTCACAAGCCAATAAGAGAGGGCAAGCAGGCTCTGTGTCTAGTGCTGGTCGTGGAGACGGTGCATCCTCATCAGCACGTGGCCATGGGACACGCTTGCCCTTTTTTTCGGCAGCTGGCCGTGTTGAGCCGCAACATGCGGAAGACTTGGTCGAGTGGATGACCAAGCCGTCCTCATCCTCCTCATCTTCTCTCACCCATGCCCAGGGTGCTTTGTCTGGCAAAGCAGCGGCCTCTTCCCTCAGCTCAATGTCATCAGTGACTCCTTCCCTAGCTCCACCATGTCCTCATGAGGATTCCCTCGAACTGTTTGACCACAGTGTTGGGTACATGCTCCAGGAGGATGCCCAGCGTTTGGAAGGCTCTGATGACGATACTGAGCTCGATGAAGGCAGTAACATGAGCACGGACAGAGGGGGTGCCCAAGAAGGACAGCAATCTGGCAGTCATGCTCCCCCTGCTGCAGCATACTGCCAGGTTTGCTCCAGTGATGAGGAGGGAGGGGATGATGAGGTCACTGACTCAACGTGGGTGCCTGATAGGAGAGAGGAGGAGGAGGAGGAGGAGGAGGCGGCGGCACATCACCAACGAGGCAGGATGCCCTCCAGGGGCCAGCCTAAGGGCAGCACATTGACTGCATCACACCCCAAAGCTCCACATGTGCAGGGCGCTGCAGTCTCTGCGCGTTATTCAAAAAGTTCTTTGGTGTGGGCCTTTTTTGAGACGAGTGCATCAGATCGCACCGCTGCTATTTGCAACATATGTCTCAAGCGTATCTCGCGTGGCCAAAACATCTCCCGCTTGGGTACCACATGCTTGACCAGACATATGTTGACCTGCCATGCAGTTCGTTGGCAAGCGTATCTAAAAGACCCACACCAAAGAACAAAGAGGATCTCTCCTTGCTCCTCATCAGCTGAGATTTCCAACCCCACTAGACCTTCAGTCCTCTCTGAGACCTGCAGTGAGAGGAATGAAGGTGTAGAATTAGGTGTGTCACAGCCAAGTACTTGTGGGCAATCTGCTTTTGGTACACCGACGTCAGATTGTACATGGCAAATTTCCCTGCCCCAGCTGCTGCACCGCCGAAAGAAGTTTGCTCCCAGCCATCCACATGCCCAGCGGTTGAATGCTAGCTTGGCAAAATTGCTAGCACTTCAACTGCTGCCTTTTCAGTTGGTAGACTCTGCCCCCTTCCGTGAGTTTGTGGAATGTGCGGTTCCTCAGTGGCAGGTACCCAAACGCCACTTTTTCTCACGGAAGGCGATTCCGGCTCTCTACCGGCATGTGGAAGGCAATGTCCATGCCTCGCTGGACAGGGCGGTCAGCGGTAAGGTGCATATTACCGCTGACTCATGGTCCAGCAGGCATGGACAGGGACATTACCTAAGTTTCACGGCGCATTGGGTGACTCTGCTGGCAGCTGGGAAGGATGCAGGACAAGGTGCAGTAGTGTTGGAGGTTGTTCCGCCACCACGCCTCCAAAATGCTGATTGTGACACACCTCTCTCCTCCACCCCCTCCTCTTCTTCTTCCTCCATGGCCTCTTCCTCTGAACCAGCGGTGCTCCGTAGGCGTTCAAGGGGCTACGCAAGTACGCAGGCCAAAAGATGCCATGCGGTGCTTGAGCTGGTGTGCTTGGGGGACAGGAGCCACACTGGGGCAGAGGTTCTGTCAGCTCTGCAGGGGCAGGTTCAGACGTGGTTGACGCCACGCCAACTTAAGGCAGGAATGGTGGTTTGCGACAATGGCACCAACCTCCTCTCTGCCCTCCGACAGGGACAAATGACCCATGTGCCCTGTTTGGCTCACGTCCTTAACTTGGTGGTGCAGCGGTTCTTGGGCAGGTACCCGGGCTTACAGGATGTCCTGAGGCAGGCCAGGAAAGTCTGTGTGCATTTCCGCCGGTCATATAATGCCAGTGCTCAGCTGACGGACCTCCAAAAGGAGTTTAACCTGCCCAAGAACCGCCTAATCTGTGACATGCCCACCAGGTGGAACTCAACGTTGGCCATGCTGCAGCGGCTGCACACGCAGCAGAGGGCCATCAATGAGTACCTGTGCGACTATGGCACCAGGACACGGTCAGGGGAGCTTGGTTTTTTTTCCCCACGCCAGTGGGCCATGATCAGGGATGCATGCACTGTCCTGTCACCATTCGAGGAGGCCACGAGGATGGTGAGCAGTGACAGTGCATGCATCAGTGACACTGTCCCCCTTGTCCACCTGTTGGAGCACACGCTGCGTGGAATAATGGACAGGGCACTTGAGGCAGAACAGAGGCAGGAAGAGGAGGACTTCCTTAGCTCTCAAGGCCCCCTTTATCCAGACAGTGTTCCTGCGTGCCCGCCGATCACACAGGAAGAGGACGAGGAGGAAGAGGAGGAGGAGGAGGAGGAAGATTGTGTCAGTATGGAGGTGGAGCCTGGCACTCAGCATCAGCAGCAGTCTTTAAGGGATCAGTCCCAAGAAACACATGGACTTGTACGTGGCTGGGAGGAGGTGGCTGCGGACCATGTCGTTCTTAGTGACCCAGAGGACTCCGGACCGAATGCCTCAGCAAACCTACGCTGCATGGCCTCCCTGATCCTGCAAAGCCTGCGTAAGGATCCTCGTATTCGTGGTATCAAGGAGAAGGACCAATACTGGCTGGCAACCCTCCTTGATCCACGTTACAAGGGTAAGGTTGCGGACCTTATCTTGCCATCGCAGAGGGAGCAGAGGATGAAACATCTTCGGGAGGCCTTGCAGAAAGGTCTGTGCAACGCGTTCCCAGAGACTGGGAGGTTACAAACTCCTGTTTCTGGACAACGTGTTGCTGAGGCTTCGGTCAGTCAAAGAAGGAGCGGTGGAGAAGGTGGCCGTCTGACCGATGCGTTCAGACAATTTTTTGGTCCGCAGCCCCAAGGTATGATCGGTTCCAGCAACCATCGCCAGCGTCTGTTTTACATGGTGCAGGAATACCTAGGGGCAAGATCAGACTTGGACACCTTTCCCACCGAAAATCCTCTGGGTTACTGGGTCTTGAGGATGGATCACTGGCCAGAGCTTGCACAGTATGCAATTGAGCTACTGGCCTGTCCTGCATCCAGCGTTCTTTCGGAACGCACATTCAGTGCTGCTGGAGGCGTGGTAACCGATCACAGGGTGCGTCTGTCCACCGACTCGGTCGATTGGCTGACCTTCATAAAAATGAATGAGTCTTGGATCACCACCAGCTACCAAGCACCTGATGCTGATGTAACCGAATAATTTTTTTTGAAATCTCAGATCCCTTCAAAGACTGCCTATGCTGATGCTGAGTGACTATCCCTGAGTAATTATCCTCTTCCTCCTCAATCATCACGCTGATAGCTTGTAAGAACATTTTTGGTTCTGGGCGCCACCACCAGTGCCTAAGGCACAATTTTTCAGCCCCTGTTTAACAGGGGCGTGTAATTACAATTTTTGATGTAATACTTTGCAGCAGGGCTCGTTCCTGCATTCCAACTAGAGTGTCTGTGAGGGGTTGCAGTGTTGTGGCACCAGCACCAGTGCCTAAGGCCCAATTTTTCTGCCCCTGTCTAACAGGGGCGTGTAATTACAATTTTTGATGCAATACTTTGCAGCAGGGCTCGTTCCTGCGTTCCAACTAGAGTGTCTGTGAGGGGTTGCAGTGTTGTGGCACCAGCACCAGTGCCTAAGGCCCAATTTTTCTGCCCCTGTCTAACAGGGGCGTGTAATTACAATTTTTGAAGCAATACTTTGCAGCAGGGCTCGTTCCTGCGTTCCAACTAGAGTGTCTGTGAGGGGTTGCAGTGTTGTGGCACCAGCACCAGTGCCTAAGGCCTAATTTTTCAGCTCCTGTTCAACAGGGGCATGTAATTACAATTCTTGATCTAATATTTCACAGCAGGGCCCTGTGAGGGCTTACAGTGTTGTGGCCACAGCAACACCTAAGGCCCAAATTTCTGCTGAGTATATAGGGCAGGACCCTACTTTCAAATATCTAACTTACAAACGACTCCTACTTGCAAACGGAAGGAGACAACAGGAAGTGAGATGAAATCTACCCCTAGGAAGGGAAATTCTCTCCTGTAAGAGTTAATATGGGAAAACAATTTCTCCTTTCCACTGATGCTTTCCAATCCTTGTTCCACAAAAAAACCCAAATTTTCAAAAAACATTTTTCATTGGGACAAAAAAGTGAGGTGAAATCATCTGAAGAGGAGGAAAGACAGCAAAACAAATGTCACAGGGGTGATAACCCTTCCCTATGTTTTCCAAAAAGCTTAGAAAAGATTTTTTGGCTGGAGCTAAACACGTTAAAAATGTTCAAAATTACAAAGAGATTCTACTTAACAACAAACCTACAGTCCCTGTCTTGTTTGCACCGCCTGTATACTGCTGTTCAGAGTATATAGGGCCTGGTGGCCCCACACCTTTCCTTATTTTAATTTGGGTGCGGGGTTCCCCTTAATATCCATACAAGACCCAAAGGGCCTGGTAATGGACTGGGGGGTACCCATGCCGTTTGTCTCACTGATTTTCATCCATATTGCCATGACCCGACATGACATTAAACCCGCAAGCAGTTTTAAATGAGATTTTTTCCTTTAAAAATGACATTTGGTGCAGGGACTGTTCTAAACATGGGAAACACGCGTCACTTTACAGGCATACTATAGACACCCCCCAGGTACGATATTTAAAGGAATATTTCACTTTTTTTTTTTTACTTTAAGCATCATTAAAATCACTGCTCCCGAAAAAACGGCCGTTTTTAAAAGTTTTTTTTGCATTGATACATGTCCCCTGGGGTAGGACCCGGGTCCCCAAACCCTTTTTAGGACAATACCATGCAAATTAGCCTTTAAAATGAGCACTTTTGATTTCGAACGTTCGAGTCCCATAGACGTCAATGGGGTTCTAACGTTCGTGCGAACTTTCGGTCCGTTCGCGGGTTCTGGTGCGAACCGAACCGGGGGGTGTTCGGCTCATCCCTAATCCTCAGTGAAGAGTGAAATTGAAATGCAAGCCATGCCTGACCTCCAATTTAACCCCGAAGAGCCCAGGAGGCTCAGCCCCCAACACCATGTGTGGATGGCTCACATGTGAGCACAGGAGCCGCCCACTGTCATAGGGAGGCACACAAATGCGGACACATCCCCAAGCCATCAAAATCGCAGACGCCACGCCTCCGGAGCCTGAACATGGTGCCGATGTGTAGGTGTCCCCATCCGCCTGAAAGCAGATGGGAAACGAACTGAAAAGCGCTAAATGAAAAATGCAAAAGGAAAAGTGTGAATCAACACTCACCAAGCTTCTACTAACACAAAATTATCAGAAGGAGCCCAAAGGGGTAGCTGAAAAACCACGTAGTACGTCTAGTACGTCACTACGTTCATAATTGTTGCCCAACATTTGTGTGACTGTGTGTATGCAAGACAAGTTTGAGCCAACACCCTTCGGACAAAATTCCACGGTTTTGTTGGCAAACAATCCGATCATGTGTACGAGGTATAAGATTGTAAACCTGCTTACTCATGTCCCTTTTCTCCTAACGTGCATTTTGTTCTTTTTTTTTGTTAGTAGTTTGTGATTCGCAATCTATTATTCAATGATCAGTGTTTTGTAATATGTTGACCTAGAATAAATAGAAGCTAATGATAACATTACAGCAGACACATGATCATTTCCCATCTGATGAAGAGCATCATGTAATTATGACTTCAGACATTGTTACAACATGATGTTGTCTCTGTGAAGCTACGTATCTGGCTGGAAAGTGCCATAATACTAAAAGGTAACCTACCCGGAAGTTTGTCTTTCAAAGCCAACATCTGGTATTGAGTTTGCTGATACTGAATTTTAATGTATGCTAATGTCATACTGATGATCAAGGCTTTTCTTTCAAACTAGCCATTATATTCTTACCTAATTAAGTTACAAGTAAAACTAAATAGCTCAGAGGCGTGTCCTGCTCTGATCAAATAAACATAAAATTACACAGGTGCAATCTGTTGAACAACCCAAAATATGCCATGTACAGTAGTCCACCAGCCAATCAGAATTTATATTTTACAAGTCTAACTTAAAGTGTTACTAAACCCAGGACCCTGCATTCACAATATCTGGTCTCCCACAGTACACAGAACAGTCACTACTGAAGATTGCTATATTCACAGTCACCTATCAAGTTTATTATCTTTGTATTAAGGACGCTGAAAACTGACCCTGGATGGTCAGAATATCACGGACCTATATGCACCTGAGCACTTTATGGATCACTTTTGTATCAATATTTATATTTTATGAAATGTATATTCACGCTATATGATGTTGTAAGCTGTATGACGACAACAGTCATATATATATATATATATATATATATATATATATATATATATATATATTTTTTTTTTTTTTTTATTCGTGGAATTTATAGGCACATCACTTTAGTTAAAAATTTAGTTTTTTAGGTTTTTTGCTGCAGGTTCAGCAGGTCATTAAGGGGATAGCGCAGCACATGATTTATTTATTTATCTGTGATTCTCACATGTTAGTATAGGACGTGACTAGTGCTAGCAGCTGTCATCATACTATTATAAGATAGGGGATCTTCGATTTGGTAGCTCGCAAGACCTTTACTACTAATGTGCAAAGTGTCCCCAAGGCTCTGTCTTATCAGGAGATGGATTGGGGACAGTGGAAGAAGGGGAGGATCAGAAAAGACATGATCAAACAGCCTTTTAAACAATGCAAAGGATTAAACCCTTAGGTTCCACAGTGAGTATAGAGGTTAGCCTCTGTTTGTAGGAGGAGTCTGAAGGGTATATATCCCTTCTCCTATGTCTGATCCTGCGTCGGCTCGCATTCAGGGTCACACCTGACGCACGTCATTTCCGGGTTCACAGGGTGACCGCGTCACTTCCGGTTTTCACTGCAGAGCGGCCGGTCGGCTGCAGAAGTCTTGTGGCGGTTCCCCTCCCGGTGCTGACACCAGGCATCATCGGGGGGCCGCCCGCCCACCCACCTACTTCTCCCGATGGCCATTTCAAAGCCTTCCAAACCCTACTTGCTGAAGCTGCACTAAGCATTCTCCACCCCTTCTTATAGAGCTTATTTAAGGGACCAACCCATCCCATTCGAATTGGGCTGAATCACACCACATTAACCCTAACCTTCATTAATTAAACCTCGGGACATATCTGCATACTGTACACACCTCTCATGTGCCGAGATCAATTTTTTACTGAAGTGTGCTAATTACCATAACCATCAGATAGGAAATGATATTAGAATGTGCAGGATTAAAGATTGGTATAAGATTGGTATATGCATTTACACATGCATTAACATGTTAAGGAATAAGGCACTTCAGAACGCTGTCTTAAGCTAGAGATCATTAATGAGAGATTAGGATACGCGAGTCATCTGTTGCCATTTGTGTATGGATATGCTAATGCGAAAGTGACACCGGCAGCCAAAGTCCTGTTGTTATCACTGGAGAGGTGTCACTTGTGGCACACAGCGTTTTTGAAAAAGGAAACATACTCAGACTTGGTTATTTAAATATCCAGCTTATCACAGACTAAAGAGGTAGTCTTTTCAAGAATACAAAAAAGGAAATCCTATGAGCCACAATGAACCTAGTGCTAAAAATAAGCACTACACAGCCACATTCATGAATCACACCTTGTACTGCGTGTGAAATATCAAATAGATAAAAATATGATGCGCTAGAGTGTGCTGAACGTGCCCCTATCACGGCACAAAGAGATACAGTACATATACAACACAGTGCAAAGGTATCTACCACACTATGTACTATATCCCATAAAGTAAACGAACATAATGTGCACAAATAAACAGTGCAATGAGCATATAGAATGATAATGGTAATATTAAATTTGCTCCAAAATAAATAAGTACAGAACAGGTGCTAAAAAAGTGCAATTGACAAATAAAATAATGATAGTAATAATAATAAATACTAAATAAATATTATTGCTTCAAAAATAATTCATACATGCAAACAAATACTGAAAAGTGACATGTGCCAACCAAAAAGTGCAAAGTGTCAAGCAATACATATACTTATAGTCCATCATGAACCAGATATATATTGAACACAAAAGTCCTTCACAAAAGTGATGACAAATGATCTTCAGTAGTGATGTATTCAAACGTGCTAAAATTCCATGTACCACAGATCATGTGATAATGAATCAAAAGGTGACCCCCCAAAGGTAAAGCGCTCACCTTAGAGAATGTGACTAAGTCACTAGACAGTCAGGAAATGCTTTTGAGCCACCCAGGGCTTTATGTGGATCACAGGAAAACAGGCTCCAGCATAGGCTCAAACAATAAGCAAGGAGAAAAGGAAAGGAACCATGTAGTGTGATAACATTTAAAATATTTATTCCAAGGTCAAATAAAAAACTCTCCCCCAAAGGGAGTACTCACATTTTGTGGGTGCGTCAGTGCACCACTCTGAAAAGGCATATAATCTGGATGTAACAGTGAGGTAATGGATGTAACAGTGAGGTTATGGAGACCGTTCCAGCACCGACAGCTGCCGCTGCCTAACACTCCGTCCTGGCCCCTCCCCTACACATCTTTGACACAGGGCATACGTGTCATCATCAGGGGGAATGTCTTTTCAAGAATGTTTTTAGGTATTAACTTGAGTAAAGATGTGTTCTGTCATATCGTGTGCTGTCATAACGGGTGCTGTCATAACGGGTGCGGTCATAGCGTGTTCAGTCATAACGTGTTCAGTCATAACGTGTTCAGTCATAGCATGTTCAGTCATAGCGGGTGCTGTCATAATGTGTTCAGTCATAGCGTTCCTGTCATAACGCGTTCTGTAATACGGGTGCTGTCATAACGGGTGCTGTCATAACGGGTGCGGTCATAGCGTGTTCAGTCATAACGTGTTCAGTCATAGCATGTTCAGTCATAGCGGGTGCTGTCATAATGTGTTCAGTCATAGCGTTCCTGTCATAACGTGTTCTGTCATAGTGGGTGCTGTCATAGCGGGTGCTGTCATAACGTGTTCAGTCATAGAGGGTGCTGTCATAATGGGTGCTGTTATAACAGGTGCGGTCATAGCGTGTTAAGTCATAGCGTGTTTAGTCACAGCGTGTTCAGTCATAGCAGGTGCTGTCATAACGTGTTCAGTCATAGCGTTCCAGTCATAGTGTGTTCGGTCATAGCGGATGCTGTCCTAGCATGGTCTGTCCTAGCGTGTTCAGTCATAGCGTGTTCGGTCATAACGTGTTCAGTCATAGCATTCCTGTCATAGCGTGTTCTGTCATAGGGGGGCTGTCATAGCGTGTTCCAGTCATAGCATGTTCCAGTCATAGCGGGTGCTTTCATAACGCGTGCTGTCATAACGTGTGCTGTCATAGCAGGTGCTGTCATAAGGTGTTCAGTCATAGTGTTCTAGTCATAGTGTGTTCAGTCATAGCTGGTGCTGTCATAGCGTGTTCTGTCCTAGCGTGTTCTGTCAGAGCATGTTTGGTCAGAGCGTGTTCAGTCAGAGCGTGTTTCTGTTGTAGCTTGTTCTGTCATAGCGTGTTCAGTCATAGCATGTTCAGTCACAGCGTGTTCCAGTCACATCGTGTTCCAGTCATAGCGGGTTCCAGTCATAGCGGGTTCTGTCATAGCAGGTTCTGTCACAGCAGTTCTGTCATAGCATGTTTCTGTCATAGCGGATCGGTCACAGTGGTCAGGGCCGTCTTTAAGGTAGGGCAAAAGGGGCAGCTGCCCTGGGCCCTGTTGTGGGGCCCAAAGCATCTGCCTCATACTTGCCAACTATCCCAGTTTAAATTCCCTTGTCCCTTGAAGTTTTAGTCCCATGCTGTGTCCTGATATCTCAGTGTGAAGTGCTGCTACAGCTCTGCCTTATTGTTGTGTACAGATGACTCACCGGCAGACCCTGTGTTTACATGTGAATAACCGGCATTCATATGTAAATAGCTGCATCCGGCGGTATAGATATGTAAATAAAGGCGGCATTCATATGTATATCATGCCCCCTGCAGTAAGAAGATGATGTGCTGTAACCTCTAGTAACCAATCAGTGAGCAGTATTACTGTACAGTAATCTCTAGCAACCAATCAAAAAGCAGAAATCATGTGCTGTAACATCTAGCAACTAATCAGTGAGCCGTAATGTGTGATGTAACCTCTAGCAACCAGTCAGTAAGGGTAATGATACACTGTAGCCTCTGGCAAACAATCGCAATCGCTTCCTGATTTGATACAGTAAACTGATTTTAAGTCTAGCTGCTATTTATTGTATGTCTCAGACCAGGTAGAGAGCGAAACTGTATAGGGGAGTGCCCAATCAGTATTAAAGACTGCTCAGACAGTGGTTCTTGTCTTAACGTGTTCTGTCACAGCGGTTCTGTCATAGCGTGTTTGTCATAGTGTGTTTATCAAAGCGTTTTCTGTCATAGAGTTTTCTGTCATGACGTGTTTCTGTCATATCGGTTATGTTGTAGAATGTTCTGTTGTAGCATGTCGGTGCCATACAGTTACGGCATACATCAATAGCCGTTTCATCTTCGTTTGTTTCCATGTCTCACCGTACCTTTCATTCAGGTTTCTTCGTATACCTGGGTTTAGTTAGCTAGTGCTCACATCTCAGGATCTGTCACGTCTACAGATCAGATAAGACAGCCCCTGCTGGAGAAAATTTTTTCTTTTTTTAGGGCCTCATCACTATCTCAGCGGAGTCTGTCATATGTAATATTTTGGATTCAGCAGACAGTCATGCTTTCGTTGCCAATCAAGTTACTGAAGGCAGAAATTTTCTAGGGGTGCTTGGTCTGGTTCTTCACATTCTTCACCTTCACCAAGTTCCAATATCGTCTTTACATTTTGGCTGCCCTCTTTACTGCGGAAATATTTTCATCAAAGTACTCATCCGTGGATTTGACAATTCAGCATTTTCTACAGTTGGGGGGGGGGTATTGGCTATCCAAGCTGATATCACCAATGCTTGAAGCTACTTCCATCAGACCTGCCCATTGGTAGGGCAAGACAAATGGCGCAGATGTCATTTCACCACTGGGCTTACCCTTGGGTCAAAATCAGTCCTTGCTTCGGCACCTTTGCCAAGCACTCCATTGGATCTTGGGTACCTGCAGGGGGGTCAGTGTTTATTTCATTTAGTTGAATTCCTGTTGCGTAGAGACCCTGGTTGCCACCCAGGGATCTTCTCTCTCTCTCAGGGTGTTTGCTGAGCCAACGTCCCCTTGACGGCCCACAAAGTGGTAGGTCCGGGTCAAATATTATCATTATTCTGGGTTCCACTCTCGGCTCTAATCTCTTGATTGCGAGGTTGCCTGGAGAACTGGTCAGGTACGTCAGACCATTCATCTTTTGTCCGATCCCCAGCCTGTTCCAAAAAGGGGGCTTACAGACACTTTGGTATGCTGAATCATGACGTAAGACTTATTCCCCAGGATGGAGTCTGGCCCTCCTTCCCCTGTTCAGGACTCC
This sequence comes from Aquarana catesbeiana, assembly GCF_042186555.1. Classification (NCBI taxonomy): domain Eukaryota; kingdom Metazoa; phylum Chordata; class Amphibia; order Anura; family Ranidae; genus Aquarana; species Aquarana catesbeiana. Next base: position 199,417,071 of record NC_133325.1, read on the forward strand.
GATTCGGTTGCCAGGTTACAAGCAGAAGCATGACCTGATTTAAATCATGTGGGACCAGTTTTCTGTGCGTCTGGTATGGTTTCTTCATGTTTAACGATCCATATTGCCACAGCGTATTGGTCTTATCCGTCAACACTATCGAACACATCTATCAGGTATCCAGCACTTCATACCCCTGTAAACTCCTGTCAGTTCGTCCATTTTTGCGGCTCACCCTCTCAAACTCCCCTATACCAAGAATAGACAGACAGGCCAAGGGTTTGTGGGAATTACACAGAGCTACTTAACTGGTATCCGTTTGGAAGTGTTTGATCTTCTCTGCAATTTTTTTGCAGGAGCTTCTCGGGTCAGTCCTTACTCTCTTTCCCCCACCTATTATCTTAATATAAGCAGTTCGTTCTCATGTCTGGGTTTTCTCGGAATTAGGCTTAATCCAAATCATTTATGGGATATTTATTTGGGTTCTGGGCAGTTTTGCAGGTTCCAAACAGGGGGTCCTTTCTTATCACCGATTCACGGGACATTGGTTTTCCTCCTGTTATAGATGATACATACCGAATCCGTATACTGAAGCCATCCGGGCGTGCGCTACACTACTAAATGGATTGTTACCTACCCTTCATCAAGCTTTCTTATCACACCTATTTTTGTGCCTTTTTTGTCCTCTTTCAGGCGTACTGACCAGCTAGGCCAAGGCACACCTCAGGCATTGGTAGTTAGGGTATCACATTTCCAAGTAAAGACTTTGACTACAAGTAAGCAGGAGTCTGAGGGGTATATATCCCTCTTCCTCTGTCTGATCCTGCGCCGGCACGCATTCAGGTTTCCCACCCACCTGTCAGACTTCCACGTAGCAGACAGGCGAGCCCGATGTAGCAGGGGACGGCCTCCCTTACGTATCTGGTTCCCGGCCCCTGGTAGTATGGACAGGAGGCACGGGAGCACAGAATGGTATGAGAGCCTGGCGGTTAGCTGCAGAAGGATCCCGGTAAAGGTGGTTATGGAGATCTCCAGTAACTGAAGCACAGGCAGCAGATGCAGAGCAGGAGTGGAGCAGGCAGGTCGGGTCACAGGCAGAGGTCGGCAACAGGCAGGCAGCGTAGTACAAAGGAGCAGGCAGATTCGTAGTCAGGAAAGTCTGGGATCAGTGGCAGGCAGCAAGCAAGGAGGAATCAAAGATAGGCCGATGGTCAGGAGATCAGGTTCAACAGGAAACAGGAAACAGGAAGCAGGTGCAGGGATACAGGGAGCTGAAGATCGGACAGCACCGAGCCCCCTGTGCAGACGGCCTAAATAGGCAGGTTGGCGCCAAACACCGGACGCGCGTGCACGCCGACGCGCGCCAACGCACCGCGATGCCCACCAACAGCGCGTCTGCCCAAGGGAGCTCTCTGACACCACCTGTTTCCCCAAACCTTCATATATACTTATACACATCGTACATTTTTTCACATTCATACAATCAGGGTATGCCCTCTTTCAGGCATACTGATCAGCTAGGCAAAGGCACATCTCAGGCCTTGGTAGTTAGGGTATCGCATTTCCAAAAGAAGTGGAAGAGTTTCCCCAGGGGGTTTTTTAGCAGAAAAATATTTCTAAACCGTGATTGATAAAAATTTTATTATTTTATTCTGTCATAGAATCAATTTCATTTGTACAACCAATATTAGATTCTGGTTGGCGACACAAACAACAAAATCAACCATCACGACACCAAACACCAAACACGAAACCAAGGAGATCCTGGTTTGACAGTTACATTACAATATTGCTATCCACATGTATACCCCATGAATACCCCAATGCATTTCGACCCATGTGATTTCCGGTCTTCTTCAGGGATATTTTTTATTCTAAGGAGACATAGAAGAAAATTCTATTAAAAACTACAATATGCAAAACTTCATTTAACGTCCCATAGTGTTTTAACAAAATACATCTCCATACATATGGTGAAAAATTTACCATTTTAAGGATGGAAAAGTGGAGATAGAGCGCACAGCCATGATTATTAAAAACAGTTTCATTCGGTGGTCCCACAGTGTCCGCATATTACCTCCGCCCCCTCTGGGCACGTCCATAGTCCACGGGGCTTGCAAGGAGCCACGCTCTTGGACCCAGTGGGGAAGGTATGGGGCGAGACACCTGTAATACGATGTATATAAAAATCAGTATACGCTCAGCAGGTGTTGGGTAAATATTCAGTGCTGCCTAGTAATGCCAGACTGGCTGGTATTCAATAGGATGTTATAGATATATATCAAAAAGTGTTGCATATTTGTTCATGTTTGGATTTGTTTATTTATTTAATTTGTAATGATATATAATAAGATGAAAAATAGGTGTATTGTGTGTTGTTGCCTGATAGAACAAATTACAAACAAATTACACAAGTGAAGTGTAGTGAAAGTGGTGAGTGTGAAAAAGGGGGTAGGTAATGGATGTGAAAGAAATGTAATAAGTGACATGAGAAAAGTGGTATATCAAAAAACAAAACAAAATGATATGCAAAGTGCCAAAACATGTAAAGAGGGCAAAAAAGAAAAAGTGAAAGCTTAGTGTTATGACTATTGAGGGAGTCCCAAGTGAAGTGAACGAAAGTGAGGTATTAAGTACCTGAATTGATAAGGGTGTATCACAATATTAACAAATATTAAAAGTATGGAGAATGAAAACATGTGTGTAAAGTATTGATATATTGATAAAATGGTGAAAACGTAGATGATGAGAGATGTGTAAATGAATGAAAGGTTCAATATAGTACAAACTACAGCCATTCTGGTGTCAGGTCACCTGTATCCAGGTGACAGATGCACCCCGTTGGGGTCAGGAGTGCACCGCTATGATAGTGGACCCTAAGGATGACTGCTGCAGATGGAACTCTGGGTGGTTCAGGAAGGCAGGTCCCCTGCAGCACCAACACGGATCCCACAGTGAGTTAGAGCATAGATTCCCCAGGGTGCGGAGTCTAAGAGTCAGTTGGTGTTCACCAGAGCCTCTAGTGGTGAGGATGGACCAGGTTGCAACCTGCTCCAGGTCGCGGCCCCCAGGGTCTCCCTGCTCACGCTCATGGTAGGCTACAGGAGGATGGAGAGGAAACAGCAGCCCAGGACAGCAAGGAATAGTAAGGAGGTAGCCAAATGTCGGGGCGACTAGCAGACAAGGATAACAGAGAACACGCCAAAAGTCAGGGTCACAGGCAAACAGGGATAGTCGAGAACACGCCAAAGGTCAGTGTCACAAGCAGACAGGAATAGTCGGGAACACGCCAAGATCAGTAACAGAGACAGAGACAAACTTAGAGCACATGGCAAACAGGAAGCCAAACACACAATATTGCACGGCAAGGCAGGCTTGGAGAATACGGTGTTAAATAGTGGTTCCTGTTGAGGCTAGGGTGGAGCCACACAGAGGGAAGATTACTTAAGCATGCAGGTGTGAGAGTACAAGCCTCAAGGCTGATACACAGATCAGGTAAGAGACAGACAGGTCATGAATGTATTACTGCAAGGTCATGACATCTGGCATGTCCAACATTTCCACTTACCCCAAACCTTCCTGCATATATTGGCAGCACTCCAGAGATCACCTAGTGATCCTCCGGAAGCTGCACCTATATATAGTATTTGAATTAGAGACCTAATGCTCGCAGGTGCTCAAATCCTCCCCACAACTCCCCCCCACACCTGGAGATCCTACCGCCATGATTGCGGTATTCACGTGCCCCCCTCGGCGTTCCGGAAGGCTACGCCCCAGCATTGGTTGAATTAGTTGAACCTCACATGCGCAGGACCTCCCTGACCGTCTGGCGGTGATCAAGGAACGCCGCCGGCATGGGAAATGCTCCCTCCAGTGGCCCAATGGAGAAAGGGTCCTCCTACGGGAACATATAGTTGGGAGAAACGTAAAGTCTTACACATCTCCCTACCGTGGCGGGAAGCCGAGTGGAAAAAAGGGGGACCCGCCCAGCATCACAGGAGAGACAAGTGAAGACTCTGACTACTCAAAAGAGTCTGACGGATTTCAAGGTACTCCATTTCACTATATAAGCTCAGTTTACTGGTAAAAGTGTGAAATGCAAGACTTGGGTGGGTGTAAAAAGATGTCCGCTGCCACCTTCTGACTGCAGGCTTACTGCGGCTGAGTGCGGGTGTACCAAGATGGTGGTGACGGAACATCACTTCCGTTACCTACAGTGCCTTGCAAAAGTATTCACCCACCTTGGCTTTTTACCTATTTTGTTACATTACAGCCTTTAGTTCAATGTTTTTTTTAATTTGAATTATATATGATGGATCAGAACACAATAGTCTAAGTTGGTGAAGTAAAACTAGAAAAATATATACATAAAAATATTTTTCAGAAATAAAAAACTGATAATTGGCATGTACGTATGTATTCACCCCCTTTGTTATGAAGCCCATAAAAAGCTCTGGTCCAACCAATTACCTTCAGAAGTCACATAATTAGTGAAATGATGTTCACCTGTGTGCAATCTAAGTGTCACATGATCTGTCATTACATATACACACCTTTTTGAAAGGCCCCAGAGACTGCAACACCTAAGCAAGAGGCACCACTAACCAAACACTGCCATGAAGACCAAGGAACTCTCCAAACAAGTAATGGACAATGTTGTTAAGAAGTACAAGTCAGGGTTAGGTTATAAAAAAATATTCAAATCTTTAGTGATCCCTAGGAGCACCATCAAATCTATCATAACCAAATGGAAAGAACATGGCACAACAGCAAACCTGCCAAGAGACAGCTGCACACCAAAACTCACAGACTGGGCAAGGAGGACATTAATCCGAGAGGCAGCACGGATACCCAAGGTAACCCTGGAGGAGCTGCAGAGTTCCACAACAGAGACTGGAGTATCTGTACATAGGATGACAATAAGCCGTATGCTCCATAGAGTTGGGCTTTATGGCAGAGTGGCCAGAAAAAAGCCATTACTTTCAGCAAAAAACAAAATGGCACATTTTGAGTTTGCGAAAAGGCATGTGGGAGACTCCCAAAATGTATGGAGGAAGGTGCTCTGGTCTGATGAGACTAAAATGGAACTTTTTGGCCATCAAAGAAAACGCTATGTCTGGCACAAACCCAACACATCACATCACCCAAAGAACACCATCCCCACAGTGAAACATGGTGGCGGCAGCATCATGCTGTGGGGATGTTTTTCAGCAGTCGGGACTGGGAAACTGGTCAGGGTTGAGGGAAACATGGATGGTGCTAAATACAGGGATATTCTTGAGCAAAACCTGTACCACTCTGTGTGTGATTTGAGGCTAGGACGGAGGTTCACCTTCCAGCAGGACAATGACCCCAAACACACTGCTAAAGCAACACTTGAGTGGTTTAAGGGGAAACATGTAAATGTGTTGGCCGGGTCAAAGCCCAGACCTCAATCCAATAGAAAATCTGTGGTCAGACTTAAAGATTGCTGTTCACAAGCGCAAACCATCCAACGTGAAGGAGCTGGAGCAGTTTTGCAAGGAGGAATGGGCAAAAATCCCAATGGTAAGATGTGGCAAGCTCATAGAGACTTATCCAAAGCGACTTGGAGCTCTGATAACTGCAAAAAGTGGCTCTACAAAGTATTGACTTTAGGGGGGTGAATAGTTATGCACATTTTCTGTTATTTTGTCCTATTTGTTTTTTGCTTCACAATAAAAAAAATCTTCAAAGTTGTGGGCATGTTCTGTAAATTAAATGATGGAAATCCTCAAACAATCCATGTTAATTCCAGGTTGTGAGGTAACAAAACACGAAAAATGCCAAGGGGGTAAATACTTTTGCAAAGCACTGTATTCCGATGGGTAGCTGTATTCTGATAAAACACCAGCAGCACATTAGAACTTTGTAGCCCAGTTCCTGGTATTTACTCTCAATGAATGAGTAGTAAGCAATCTCTTATGCTGACATCTCTGGGTAGATAAGAGCTTAAGGTTGAGATTTCTTTGGCATTTGAGCAAGAAAGGAGGTACCTTTGTACCCGGGGGGGGGACTCGAGGGGTTGAATCAGCGTCTCATATGCCACTGAAACTGTGTGAGAGGAGGGCCCAGACTATAGGCATTTCTAAGGTTGAGGATTGAAATTCAGCCCTGAGATATTCTAGATAGGTGATGGGTCAGTTGTTGGTGTCTTCACATATCTAGTGGAGAGTTAAACATCTGTTGAAGTTCCAAGGCTGGTTTCGGACCCATGTCTGTAGTAAAGTCTTTAAGTCTGAATTTACCGTTGTGTAAAAGAGCCCCTTTATTTTAACCATTGGGTGATGTGTGAGGGACATGCATTGGTAGGTGAAAAGAACAAACCGTTTTATTATTTATTATTATACAATTGCTCAAATCATTCTTTAGGGGCTGTTTAAACATTTTCTATACACACAAAACTTCTCTAGAGGTTTATGCTCCTTTTTTCCTTCAATAAAGATTCTCCCAATCCAACAATCTCAATACAGTATTCTCAGATTTTAGTTAGCTGTATGGTTTGTTCATATTAGGCACATGTTAAATGTACTAATTCAAGGTAGATCTGAGATAAAAATGAACAAAGCCTACCTGCTCAATACAGTTTTTATCCCAGCAATTCTGTAATGCTTCAGTCCACCCACTAACTTTTGTCAGCAGTCTGTTGGTCTCAGAACCCTTGGTAGACAAGAGCTAAAACTAAAAGTCCCGGGAGCCGCACATCAGAACAAAACCCGCTGTGTGTGAACAAGAGGCAATCTCCAACTAGACCCTGCCAGGCCCATGAGTAATCTCTGGTGGGCAGAGCGAAATGCATTAGGGGCTTGGCATGCCAGCGGTCCAGGCTGAGACTGCCACTTGTTCACATACAGCAGGTCTTGTTCTGATGTGTGGCTCCCGGGACATTTAGCTCTTGTCTATCATCGTCTGGAGCGTGGGCAGGCTTCTTCCTGGCCAGCACTCATAGCAGCAGGCACATGACTACACCTTCATGCTGCCTGAGCAGCTCACATATATACCATGGTTTCTGAACCCTTGCTTGAGTTACAGTACTATTTATAACATATCCACTGTAGGCTTCTTGCTTTCTTTATCCAAAAGCCTGATGATAAAAACTAGCAGTACAAATCTACCCAAGCCACCACTAAGATTCAGACTTGTGCAGCACAAACTCACGGTGGAGCTGCTGGTTTAAGCGGGCTGTTACCTTCACTCTGCTTCCCTCTGTTTCACCGGCACCGGGTCTAGGGTTCTGTTGAGTTTACTTCTGGACGACACACGCACCAACACTGGAGTACGTTTTCAATGCTTTATTAAACATATGTACTATAGACATCAATAGTGTACTAAATAATTGACGTGATGGTGCACCAAAAAATTGGAAATCCAAATAATTGTCCAAACAAAAATAAAGTCTTATATATGTAAAAAAGAAGAAAAAAAGAAAAAATCTGTGAAAAGTGTCTTTGCTTCAAAAAGGATCCCGTGTGAATTGTTGTGATTGTTATGTGATCTCCTCTTCTGGAACCCCCACTTGTGTCCCCACTCACCGAAAAGCCCAACCCCTGCAGGGGTAATGAGCATATGAATGTAACTCCACTGGCCGAAATCGATCGGTGTCCCCCTCTGGAATTCCGCAATCTCCTTCCTGGTTGGATTGCGGCTAGTCCCTCAGAAAGGTCCACCAAAGCGTATCCATATGTATGGAGAAGAGAGGAGCCTCATAGTGTAAATCCAAAAGTTTTTATTGTTTAGCCAGTCAGCTTACAAGGGTTTCCGGTTTCTGGCAGTCTGGCTGTGGAACGCACGCCGCTGCCTCGCTACTGTCTCAGCTACAGGCTCTTCATTAGCTGGCAGAGCAGTGTCACTTCTCCGTCAGATACCATCCTTTTATTTTAGTTTGTTTTAATGTAAGCTGACTGGCTAAACAATAAAAACTTTTGGATTTACACTTTGAGGCTCCTCTCTTCTCCATACATATGGATACGCTTTGGTGGACCTTTCTGAGGGACTAGCAGCAATCCAACCAGGAAGGAGATCACGGAATTCCAGAGGGGGACACCGATCGATTTCGGCCAGTGGAGTTACATTCATATGCTCATTATCCCTGCAGGGGTTGGGCTTTTCGGTGAGTGGGGACACAAGTGGGGGTTCCAGAAGAGGAGATCACATAACAATCACAACAATTCACACGGGATCCTTTTTGAAGCAAAGACACTTTTCACAGATTTTTTCTTTTTTTCTTCTTTTTTACATATATAAGACTTTATTTTTGTTTGGACAATTATTTGGATTTCCAATTTTTTGGTGCACCATCACGTCAATTATTTAGTACACTATTGATGTCTATAGTACATATATTTTTTTTGGTATATTTTGTGTGTTTTCTTTTGGGATTTTTTAAACTAGCACTTACATGATGCACATATTTATGTATTTGGTATGAGTGCAGGGATTTTTTCTAGGAATATTCACACTCCAGTCTAACTTATATATATTTGCACTTGATTTGATAATAATACGTGGTGTTTTACACTTGTTGCATTTACACTTGACATACTGTATGTTCACTATTTGCTTCTTATATGCTGCAACAAAAAATTTTTTTGGGGGTACTATTTTATTTTTATTCACTTTTTGAACAGCGCCACATTCCCACTAGAGTTTTTTAGTCTTTTTGGATTTCACATCGGTGTTTTTCCATTTTTTGGGGGGGGCTGCAGTTCTCTTTAAATATTGTCCTAAGCGCGGAATATTTGAGTTTGAGTTTTTGTTTATTAAACAAATGACTTAGGAAGTAGCAGGAAAGAGGTAGAAAGGAAACTCGCAGGAGAAACTCAAATATTCTCTGAAAGGGTTCTCTTGGCAAAAGGGCTTGGTATAATTCAAATACTATTTAAATGCTCTCCCGTCATGGGACACATTCGTTGCTCGTCTGGATAGGCCTCTCTCACCGGTCTAGCAGCCAGTACGCAGCACGAATCAAAGTCTCTGCCACAGACTTGTTTGGGAATAAAATCCATACAATCCTCTGCCACAGGATGTATAGATTTGCTGTAGTGAAAGTCAGTCACAGTGCTTGAACCTTTAAGCCGAGCCGGCAACACTATGCTGTATAGTTACTTTTGGATACGTCCTCCAACCGAGTCACCAGGCCCCTCTATAGACCAGCATGCGGCATGATCTCTCCAAGACTGGTCCTCCCCTGGGATCTCCTCGTTTGTCCAGCTTCGTCACACAGGACCGACAGCTCAGGACCATTCCTCGGCCGCGGTGGCAGGCTCCAGACAAGCCTCTGGACCCACCCCTGCGCCGTAGTATTGTGGGCCTCCCGGACGGAGGACCACGAGGTAGCTCCTTAACGCATACCTGTCGGCCAGGAGGGCCAGCAGGTGGCTGTAAAACGAACCCCAAAATATGGCATCTGTCCCATAAATACCCTCGCCCAGAATGCAACTCGGAGGACCACCTCCACCGAGCGTGCCTCCGGGACAGAGGAGCATCCATACGCTTCAACACGTTGCCTTTCCAACCCTGACTAGTGGTAACAGCGACACCCACCGGTCAGCATGGAAACACTCACAACGTCAGCCAAGCTGGAACAGAGGCGAACTTTTAACCTTCCTAAGACACAATTTACTAAATTTACCTAATCTGCGGTAGATTGTAAATCTACCAGCGCTACACTTGCTTTAGACATTTACATGTGATTGTAGAGAATGAGGAAAATACACAGCATAGGCTACAGGAACTACACTGCAAGTGACCATGTGAGGTGTTTTCTACATTCTGGTAACAATGGACATAAAACTAAGATTCGAATAACCATCTCATAAAAGGAATATAGGGATTGCCACTGCTGACCTATTTCTAAAAATGCAAGTTTTTACCAAGTGTCAACACATGACACTGACTTTGAATCAACATGCAGAAAAGCCAATGATACATATGACATTCATGACCTCCTTCTTGTAGATCAAAGAGCTGAAATAAGTGGGTAAGCATGAGAGGCAACTTGCATTTTCAGATGAAGAGGTTTAGAAATGGCACACTCCATTTTTCTTTTATGACACGTTTCTTTTTTGTACATTGAGTGGGCTTTCTGACTTTAGTACTGCTGATTGATTGATGGGTTTGCAGCTCATTGATTGCTTTCACTTGTACCTGAAATTATTCTTTAAGCTTTCCCAGCATAGCACCAGGACAACTTAATGCTATAACACGCACTAATCAAGTGTTCCTGTTACAATCAATAGGAGCTTGAGCAGGTACTAAGTAATACTGATTGCTGCTATCTATGATCCTTACTGTAGGTGCATTTCAAAGGCTTCCTTACTTATTAAATCACAATATGAACTTAGTGCTACACTGCTACTAACAATGACAACTCTGTAATATTAACACAAATGGATCTCTGTACCCAGTACATTAATAATATTGGGTCCCATGCTGCTGCCAACAACATTTTCTCTTTAGACTAAGAACTAATTCAGAAAAAATAAATAGCAGTAATAGTGCAGAGTTTGGGGCCAGGTTTTCCAGATGGCACATCATGACAACTCTGGAGGCTTATTAATTCTAGCACATGTACCATATGTATCTTAAAGTGTTACTAAATCCAGTAAAATCAGTCTTTATATGCAGTAAAGCATACTCACTGTGGAACCTAAGGGACTAATCCTCTGCATTGTTTAAAAAGGCTGTTTAATGTTGTCTTTTCTGGTCCACCCCTTCTTTCAACATCCCCAAACCATCTCCTGATAGAACAGAGCCTTGGGGACAAGCTGCACATGCTCAGTTTTGTGTGTATTGCTGGAGAGATTTTATTTTTTACATTTTTTTGGTAGCGTGCATGTGATCAGCACAGGGCAAATTAGCACTGTCCAGACAGAAGGTCAGGGGTCCTGCAGCCTTATAGGACAATCACATGAGAATGAAAACTCCTCCTACAAGCTTTAACCACACTGATAGTCACAAGACTGCTCTAACTACTGATGAAAAAAGGTATTTAGCAGTTTAAATTTACTAAAACGATTGCATTTCCATGTTCCGTGTACTGTGGGAGACCAGATATAGTTAATGCAGGGTCCTGGGTTTAGTAACACATTAATTCCTTTCTACCCAACATTATTTGCATGTTTACTTCAGGTGAATGGCATTGTGTACTGTTCATTAGGGTATATGTAAACCCTAACAATGAACTTCTGTTATTTGCTCCCTCTTGGTATGCTAAAAATACCATTAAAAGTTTTTCATTTTATCAGTTCGATAAGGCCTCTTGGACATGAAAAAGACACTACATTTTTTACAGATCTGAATATGGATGCATTGTTGTCTGTAGCACAATGCACACAGCTGTGTAAAGATCTGTACAGCAACTCTCTGTTCAGAGCCAAAAAACATTTTTTAAGTTTGATTGCAATAATTTACGTGTATACATGTTTATACCCACTTGAAGACCAAGCCTTTTCTGGCACTTTTTGTTTACATGTAACAATCAGTATTTTTTGCTAGAAAATGTCTTAGAACCCCCAAACATTGTTTATTTTTTTAAAGCAGAGGCCCTAGAGCATAAAATCGTAGGTTTTTCAATTTTTGTATGTCACACGGTATTTGTGAAGTGGTTTTTTAAATGCAATTTCTGGGTGAAAAAATATATATATTTTTATTTTAATGCAAAAAAAACCCCCACAAAACATAACCCATTTATTTTAGTAAAATATAAAAGATGATGTTATGCAGAGTAAATAGATACCAAACATGTTAGGCTTTAAAAATGTTTTATATTTAGTGATTAAATCTGCTAATCACTTTAAAAGAGTTTTTTTTTGTTCAATCGGCATATTGAAAAAAAAAAAGGCAGATTCCCACATCCACCCAAGCGATGTGGATACAGGGATCTCCCCCAATGCACTATTGTATTCTGACAGTGGGGACCCACACAGATCTGCACTGAAGCTTTTGGCTGCATGGTTTTCCAGCACGACCTACAACAGAAGCTGGTCTAATGAACAGCTTCTGTTGAACAGACAGAGCTACATACGGATTGAAATTTCGGCCGGTTCAGCAAGAATTTTCTTGAACAGGGGTCAAACTTAACCTTTACATATGTGGTACCACGTAGGGAGGTCTTCATGATTTTATAGTATTTAATAGGAAAGCCTTGGAGTGTTGTTATCGAATATTGAAGATTAACAAAAAAGTAATATACTGTTTAAAATATATTTCAAGCCAAAACATTTTTTTTTTTTGCATTTTGGAAAAAGTAGGGGAGGATTTAAACCCCTTTCATGTTGTCTGTTTTTTTCTAATATGTTGCCATTTTGAGACTTCCATTAACCACCTCAATACTGAGCACTTACACATCCTTCCTGCCCAGGCCATTTTTTAGCTTTCAGCGCTGTCACGCTTTGCATGACAATTGCGCGGTCATGCTATACTGTAACCATGTTATCATTTTCTTCACACAAACAGAGCTTTCTTTTGGTGGTATTTAATCACTCCTGGGTTTTTTATTTTTTTCCAAAAAAAAAGACCAAAAATTCTGAAAAAAAAAAAGTTTTTCTTAGTTTCTGTCAGTAAATTTTGTAAATAAGTAATTTTTTTCCTTCACTGATGGGAGCTGATGGGGCAGCACTGATGGGCACTGATAGGCTGCACTGATGGGCACTAATGAAGTGGCACTTATGGGCACTGATGAGGCGGCACTGATGAGGAGGCATGAATATGCCGCACTTATGGGCACTGATAGGTGGCACTGATATGTTGCACTGATGAGCACTGATAGGTGGCACTGATGGGCCGCACTGGTGGGCACTGGGCACAGATAGGCGGCACTGGTGGGCACAGATAGGAGGCACGGATAGGCAGCACTAATGGGCACTGATGGGCATTGATGGGTGGCATTGATGGGCAGCAGTTATGAGAATTGATGGGCAGCAGCAATGGGCATTGATGGGCAGCACTGATAGCCAGCACTGACTGGCATCACTAATGGCCACTGATTGCTGGCACTTGTGGGCACTGATTGCTGGCAATTGTGGGCATAGATTGGTGGCAATTGTGGGCACTGGTTGGCCCTGATTGCTGGCAGTGGTGGGCACACATTTCTGGCACTGGTGGCACTTAATTGTAATCAGGGTACTGATGATTAGTGCCCTGATTACATCCCTAGATGTCCCCCTGTGAGGAGATGCCGCTGATTGGCTCTCCTCTCCTCACACTCTGTCAGTGTCAGGCGAGGAGCGCCGATTAACGGCATCTCTGTGTTTACATGTGACCGGCTGTGATTGGACACAGCCGATCACATGGTTAAAGTGCCACGGCTGTGGCTCTTGACACAGATCGGGGTCGCGCCTTGTCCTAGCAACACGGCGCGGCCGCGATCGCTACACTGCGAGAGCGGTCGTTCTGGGAGTCCGTCATATAACGTCCACCCAGAACGAGAGCCGCCCCGCCGTCATTTGATGGTGGGCGGGCGACAAGTGGTTAAAGGAGTTGTAAAGGCAGTAGGTTTTTTATCTTAATGCATAGTCTATGCATTAGGATAAAAAACCTTCTGTGTGTAGCAGCCTCCCCAGCACCCCCTAGTTACTTACCTGAGGTTACTTACCTGAGCTCCATCTCTCTCTAGCGAGGAGCGGCGAAGAGGGACCCAAGAACAGGAGGATCCAGGCTGCTCTGTGCAAAACCAACTGCACAGAGGAGGTAAGTATAACATGTATAACATATATACAAAAGGAACTGCAGGAAAATTACAGAAACAAGTGAACATGTCCTGTGCTGAGCACAACTCAAAATTTTGGCTTTCCCATCACTTTTTGTCACAGTGACTACGGTCACCAGGACAAATAAAGGTAAACCTTTCCAGCAGAGACAAAGGCAGGAATAAAAACCTAACAAGGACGCTAACTCTTCACTACTCAATTGAAAATTTAAAAAATATATATTTTACTTTAGATCCATTTTAAGGTCTCTTGCACACGGGAGTAAAAAAGGTAGTGTTTTTTACTGATTTAAAGAGAGGCTATGGAACCATGTACACAGCTGAGTAAAGATCAGTAATACAGCATTGAGTACAGAGCAGTAAAACAAAAATAGAACATTTTGCATTTGAGTGCAGTTTTTACTCGCATATGCGTCTATAAGCATGTTTAGGCGAGTATAAATGAGTATATTACACAGTGGCGGCCCGTCCATTAGGGGCGCTCGGGCGCCACCCCCTCTATCCATGCCACCCCTATATGTTTAATGGATAGATTCCTGCATAGCAGGAATCTATCCATGGCCGCCCCCTATTCATGCGTTGGGCCCCTTTCAGGACGCCGGGTGCATGAATTACAGCAGTGGGTGTGTTTTTTTTTTAAGCACCTGATTAGAGCCATAGGCTCTAATAGGCCTCAAAATAGGGTGGGCTCGGAGCGCAGAGCATTGCGCCTTGAGCCCACCCAGGTGTTACAACAGCAAATTAATATTCGCTCTTGTAACAGTGATCCTCAATCGCGCCAATCAGAAGCAGGTCTGAGACCTGTTTTCCGATTGGCCGAAAAGAGAAGACTCCCAATTGGCCGCCGAGGAGGAGGGAGAAAACAGAAACTGCCGATGCCTATGGAGAGCAGAGGAAGGGAAAGCTGTCGCAGCCGATCAAGGGAAGCCACTGGTGAAGCGCTGCATAAATAGGGTAAGTGCACCAGACCCACCCGCCGATTGACAGGGGGTGGGGTGGGGGTGGTAACACTGTCTGCCACCCCCCAAAAAAAACTACCACAGATATTACAACACTGGCAATGAAGAATTTTCATCTTCTATGGGCTTTTGCATCTTTACTTGCCTATACTCAACATTACTCAGGTCTTTACAGTTTTTTTTACTAAGGGACTTTCTGCCAACAAGTTCCTGAGTAAACATCAGTAAATTATTTTGCCCGTGTGCAACTGGTCTAAATACTAATTAACTGAAATGCATACTACAATATGTTCAAGATTTTACTTAAAGCAGTATTACATCCAAAATGAAACATGTATTTTATTGCAGCTTACAAATTCTTAGATGTTATGGCTGCATTCATTTTCCTTTATTTTTACCTGGTGATCCAGCCAATAAGTCAGTTGTTTTTCAACAGAACAAGCTCTTCTGCAAATGTAGCAGTTAGAGATTTGCGACCTAGCATTTACCACGGAGAGGGGGGCTCACAATTTATCCCAAAAGACAAAAAATTTGTAGCTGCTTGTGTAACTGCAGCATGACCTGGAGTTTGGCTTCAATTTGTTAGTGTATCTAAATCTGCTAGTCCATTTAACATTACCTGAACCCCGGACTGACAATGCTGCTATCCAAAGATGCCCCTATGCTTCTTCATTCAGAGTGGAGCCACTCAAATACAGAAGGTGCGTTACTGGCCAGATCGCCAGGTGCAAACAGAGGAAAAAAGCCTAAAAAGGAAACTAATGCAGCCACAATATCTAATGATTAGTAAGCTGCAATATATTACATTTGTGGTTTTGGGTTTAATACCACTTTAAAGCGGTGTTCCAGCCGCAATTTTTTTTTTTTTAAAGTCAGCAGCTACAAACAGTGTAGCTGCTGACTTTTAATCAGGACACTTACCTGTCCAGGGAGCCCGCGATGTCGGCCCCCCCGAGGCCGATCCGTCCATCGGATCAGGTGTTGGTACTGCCATCTTAACGAAGGGAAACAGGCAGTGGAGCTTTGCGGCGTCACTGCGCGTTTCCTACTGCGCATGCGCGAGTCGCGTGGCGCTTTGTGAATGGCCCTGTTGATTTCTGTGACACACACATGTCCCAGAAGACAACGGGGCATCTCGCCGAAGAGGAGAACAGCGCCGCGGAATAGGAAGAGGCAGATTAGGAAGACTGCCTAGCAACAGGGGTTTCTGGTAAGTAAAACATTTTCTTTTTTTTTCAAATTTCTTTTATATTTTTTTTTGAGAATATTAATGTAATTTTTTTATTTTAGGGTGGACCTCCGCTTTAATATATAAAATATTATAAAGCTTTCATATTAACAGCAAAGTTTACATTTGGTGGACTCTGTTTTTGTATGTTTTGCTGCTTACGTTTTTTTCTGTTACTTTTATACAAAACAGAAAGGTTTATTTGGTTTCCAGAGAGAACATATCCAAACAGAATACGTAGGAATGTTCCAGAAGCCATATAAGTCATTGTGTATACTGTAAATATTGATTCTGAACAGTGTGTCCCCACTCTCCTCATCTCTCAGGTCACTCTGCCTCAGACTGTTTATTCTGCTGAATCACTTCTAGCAGCATATCACGTCCAGGATTTCCTTCTAATAACCTTTCAAGAGTTTGGAAGGCTTTGACAAACATTATCTACGTCATCGGCACACACAATTCCCATGTGGGAGTGACACGCAATATATTCATTATTACAAGGCATGACAAAATAGGTTACTGTGTAAATCTAACTGGTGTAAGTGTCAAAGTTAAAAGCAAAATAAGAGTTAAAAGAACTCCCACGCTGGTGAAAGAGTTCACTCATCACTTTCTTAGCTTGATAACAAGGATTGCATTTTACGGAGAGCAAAACAAATCCAGCAGATGTATTTAATACAAACAGATAAATAAGTTCACCCAACAGAGACTACTTGGTGTTGGCACTTGGCCTATGGTCCTAAAATAATGGTTAGAACCTTACCGTGCAAGGGTTATGATTCCACAATGGACACTGTCTCTATGGGTTTTGTATGTTCTTTAAAGAGAAGTTCAGGTTTTTTTATTTCAAAAACAGGTGGATCGGTCTAATTCTGCATCTGTCTCCTGTCGGCTCTAAGGCTGAAAAGCAAGCGATCAAACACTGCCAATCGCTTGGTTCTCAAAGCTCCATGAGCAGAGAGCCGGTGACTGGCGGTCAGCAGATCTCTCTGCTCTGCCCCCCGTGCTCGCTGGAGCGCTGGCTCAGACTCTCAGCGGCTCCCTGGGAGGCTCTGCCGGGGGCCGGTCCAGGGTTGTGGGTGGATCCTGACTTTATTGTCATGATCTTGTCCCAGCTTGAACTGGCTCTCTGACATCAGCTGACAGCGGGCTGAAAGTGGGTCACAGAACAAACTGGTGCAGAACAAACTGCACTCCTGTGATCCACAGGAGAAGTACAGAGAGACGAGCTTTGGCTGTACTTCTCCTTTAATGAGTTTTCATTGCCTCCCTTCGGGTGCTCTAGTTTTCTTCCACAGCTCAAAACTACACTGCTTATTTAAAGCATCTATAAAAAAAATGGTGTATTACATGCCGTTCATACTCACTCAGTCACTATGAAATTTGTTTTCTGTATTTTGCAAAAAATCTGGTTGATCCTGCTGCTCTTTATCTCCAACTTCTGTTTATGTCCCCAATTCAGCTAGGGATTTTACAGCTTTGGTGGCAAGTCTGCACATGCTCAGTTTTCATTCAGTTTCTATGCTGAGCATTTCCTCCCTATCACATCTGATCAGCCCATGTGACTATAGTCATGCATGTGGGTGTATCCACAGTAGTAAATGAAAGCCCACTCTCTCCCTCTTCTTCCATGCCCACTAACCATCTAAACACGATGAGGCACGGGATATTAAATGTAGCTTAATGGTGGCTTCGCCTCCGTCTTATTCTAAGACACAGTCTGTAGGAGCGTGACTCAGCCTGTGACTGGCAGAAATCTGCCCATACCATGTTATTTACACAAAATAATAACAATTTGATTTCAAATATATATTTGTATGCCGATTTAAAACAGTTTATTAATATTATTTATTTACTTTTACTCTGTATCCCAAAGGCTGTTTTTTTATTTTGAACATGTGATTAGCAGCGGAGGACTAGAAGCTCCTCCTGTTTATGTTTCCCTGAAGACAGGCTGGGAAAGATCTGGATCACGTGACAGCTGTATATCGATTAGGATAAAGGTACTTAGATGGGGTTTTTTTTTAATTTAAAATATATACAGTGCCATCATCAATATACAGAAATAGAAGGGACAACATAAATTAAACTGTGTTTAGTATTACTTTCATAGACTTCAGCCCAAATTGATGATATTGTTTATATCTGTATGACTGCAGTAGGATCATTATTCTCTAAGCTCCTTTTTTGAGCAAAACCTGATCTGAATGATGCAGTGTTCTTCTATTTTTGTAATATTATATTTTTTTCCAAATGAAAGTGGAAAATATATTAATAAATAAGGCTTAGATGGTCAGAGATAGGATATTCAGTACAGATCAATAATTCCTAAGCAGAGGTTGTAATTTCAGGGTTCTGGCTGACTATAAATTGAGAGGACTGAATGTAGTTATTTTTTGAAGTGGTTATTTCTTATTTAAAGTAAATCTGTCACTTTGCTAATTCAGGGCAAAGTAACAGGTTATCTTTATAGACCACCTCATCTGTTAATAATACTTAGCTCCATTGCTATTCCCTGCCACCCTGCTTACCAGCCAGAGCTGTTGATATTTCCTATTTTCAGACATGGGGGAACATGTGATTTTCTCACCTTCCTCCCACTGTGCATTGCCCAGTGCTTGAACACCCAATTGTCACACCCAAACACTGTCTTGTGAGTGTAGGAGAAAGGTCTTTGGCTTTGTGTTAGCTCCAGCACAAAATGACATGGGGCTTACATAGGCAACTCTACTTGGGGCTTCAGCTGGTGAACAGGGTGATGAACAAGCATGGGGAGGTTAAGCATAAGTAGCAACCAAGTTGGCCTATAAAGAGAACCTGTTACTTTTCCTTGTATGTGTAAAATAACAGGTTCACTTTAAGGATAAATATCAATAAGTATTTAAGAAAAACAAATGAAACTGTAAATAATTTATACTTATTTTGCACTAATGTTTCCGTAGGGTATGAATCTGAACCTTGGACCTCTGTGGTGTCTGGCTTTAGCCCTTCTCACTGTGCCACCTGAGATGCTGGACAGCTCCCTGTCTGATCCCTTGAACAATCTTGCCTAGTATCTTGTTTCTGGTGAATCTTGAACTTTTTGCTTCTCCCGTGAACTTCCTTATTTAGGCTATAATGCTGAACTTCCTGTTTGCCAGATTAGTGTGCTCACTCCAGCTAATATCTTGCTCCTTGCATACCACCAGCTGTATTTATCTTCGTTACCATTTGTTACTTGCCTTTGGCTTGTTCCTTTGACCACGCTTCTGCTTGATAAAAACCTGTTACCACTATTGGCTTGTTTACTGACTATGCTTCTGCTTGATCCATAGCTGCCACATCTGTTATCAGACCCCTGCATGCTCACCTCCTGGTGGGATGATCCTGAGGATCACGACTTGGCACTAGCACACAGCAAAACCCATCTCTACCATCAGGAGCTTTGGTGAATACCAGTTAGTGCTTAGACCCCGCACCTTGAGTGAGCCTGTGTCATCTGCCAGGGTGACCTGCTTGTGTACTTATTCTTCTGGTTGGTGTGAACCTCTTTACTGCTATAGCTGCTGGTCTCCAAGCCTGACCCCTGACCTTGACAGCTGTACAATATAAAGTCATACAGGGGTTATGACAACTTACCCAATATAAATGGAAATAGCAGGAAGAATTAGTGTGCATGTCTTTTCAAAAGATCCTAAGTCAAAACCTCACCATTATTTAAACAGTCTAGCTGTACACTCTATGTACAATCACATTTAGATTTACCAAAACAATCTAATAAGAGAACCTGCCTAAACAATCCAAATTATTTGTAGCCAATCAGACAGGCCTTGCATGCATAGTCATTGGAAGATCTCAGAGAGAATGTAACATGTTTAGTGAGCCCAAAACATAACAGTCATAATATATTCCAGATCAGACAACGATGGAACTGTAACTTAGAGCAGGGGTAGGCAACCTCGGCCCTCCAGCTGTGGTGAAATTACAAGTCCCATGAGACATTGCAAGACCCTGACAATCCCTTAGAGACAAACGCATCATGGGATTTGTAGTTTCACCACAGCTGGTGGTTGCCTATCCCTGACTTAGAGGAAGCATCAGTAGTTCATCAATTTGCAAAGAGAACAATTTTTTTTGTCTCATGTAAAGCCTACTGAAGAGATAAAGATGAGCAGCTTTTTCAAAATGCATTATTTAAATATACATTAAAAATACTTTAAATACCATACCATCTCACTTACTGTCCTTACCTTATTTTGATGCCAAAACCTTCAAACAACTGCTAGGAATAGCAGAGACCCAGTGCTCCACTGCTACCCTTTTGTCCACTCTCAGATTCACAATTTCCATTAAATATTGTTCAAATTTCAGGCAATTCAGCTCCACCAAGAATTATATTAATAATTCTACTTTGGCTGTACATTTGGATGAAATGAACTGCAGTAAAAAGCCTTTCAATACTACCTCTTTAAAGTCAAATGTGGGTAAATGACCACAAAGCAATTAAGACTGCTTGGTAATATCATGCTACGTTCTGCTTAGTTCAAGTAGGACTGTGCTGATGCTGTGCATGTGTCATGTAAGCGTGTGGACAGTGCATATACTGGTTATGTAGATACAAATGGTACTGACAAAGAATGATTAAAGGATAAGTGCAATTTCAAACAAATGATAGTTATACTTTTTGCCTTTTTGTAGACTGTTCTGTAGAGTTCTATGTGAATCTACTGTACAGGTGCAACCTGAATTCATTGTAATGGAAGTATGCAAAATTATGGGAGGCTGGTAAGTATACATCTGTGCTGGGGTTGTGTACTTTTGGTCAGGACAGGAGGTTAAAAACAATAAAAAATAAAAAAAACAAGCTTAATACCAGGTAAAGAAAAAATGCTCCCTTGCAGTAGCGCTACCCCTGAACTGCAAGGGTTAAGTTACTGGACCTTTTGCTCCCTCAGGCACCCTCCAGGTTACCTCCAGACTGTATGATTGATCCCCGCACCTCTTCTCTCCTATGCGCTAACAATCACAAGTCCATTGACATCATCAAGTCCAATGCAGAGCCTATAGCCATGCACTGGACATGAGGATGGAGAGGGAGAGGCAACTGGCAGAGCTCTGGGAGCGCAGCATTGGGTAAGCAAAACTGCTTTATGCAGCCCCCTAGACCCAAAGCTGCCCATAAATGGATCAAAATTTACTGTGGCACTGTGGTTGTACAGAGGTCAATATACAGATCGATTTCTGTACAGCTGCCCTGCTGTAAAATTTCCACTCAATCAGTGCTGCAGGCTAAAGCCTGCAGCACTGATCTGTGTGTTCTGAGAGAGGGGAAGTCTTTCCGCTGTCCAAATACAATTACTTAGCGGGCAGGATTCCTCCATCCACCTCAAATGTGTGGATAGGGGAATCAGGTCATATTTTTTCATTCAACCCTCTGGAAAAACTGACTAATCTATGGGCTGCCTAAATGAGCCTTTAACCCTTGGAGCGCAGGGGTAGTCCTACTGCATGAGAGCATTTTTCCTTTCCCAAGCGAGATGTTCTTTAAAGTGATCTTAGGATGATTGCAACCAATAGCAAAGCATGGGGGACAACAGATTTAACCAAAAATCAAGAAAAGTATCCTACCAGGTCTAACCATCCATAATACATAATGATAATGTCACGGATAGTACTTACCGAGGCCAAGATGCCGAGAGCGGCTCACCCTTGCGACCACGCACACCCTGTCCCTCGAAGGTGATACAGGGAACGCGGAGGCACTGGCCACCAGCAGGGATGAGTCTCTTGCAAGGACTGAAGAATAGTATTGAAGAGTAGCTGGCTGAGGGCCTGGTGCAGGACAGAGGAATCGGGTGCCAAAGGAAGTAGACAAATCTGTGAAACAGGCCAGAGGTCAAATCCGGGTAAAGCAGGTAAGCAAGTCCGTTAGGCAGGCTATGGGTCAAACACAGGTAGGCAGATCAGGCAAAGTCCGTTAGGCAGGCTGAGGGTCAAACACAGGTAGACAGATCAGGCAGAGTCTGTTAAGCAGGCTGAGGGTCAAACACAGGCAGGCAGATCAAGCAAAGTCCGTTAGGCAGGCCGAGGGTCAGATCAAGGAGAGCAGCAGCGTAGTCAGGAACAGTCCGGGTCACAGCAGGTAGTCAGGTATGGCAATCAGGAAACAGGCACAAACAGGAAGCTGACGACAAACCAGCAACCCGTCTGGGCGCCAGAGCCGTCTGAAATAGGCCCGCCATAGCACGCCTTAGTGTGCGCCATTCTTCTAAGGCAAACTTGATGGCCAGCAGCTCCCTATCACCTACATCATAGTTTAGTTCTGGCGGGTTGAGCTTCCGGGATGCAAAGGCTACAGGATGTAGAATGGCCTTGGGTCCATGTCTCTGGGAGAGAATGGCCCCCGTAGTGGTTTCTGACGCATCCACTTCCAGTACAAATGGTAGGGTTGGATCAGGGTGTCGTAAAATTGGTGCGGAGATATATAAGGTTTTTAGCTTGGTAAAGGCTTCCTGTGCTTCTTGAGACCATTGAAAATGGCTGTGTTGACGTGTTAAGTGAGTAATGGGTGCCACGATGGAAGAAAATCCAGCAATAAATCTCCTATAGAAGTTGGCAAACCCTATAAATCGTTGCACCCCTTTCTTATCCAATGGGGCTGGCCATTCCTGAATTGCTTTGACCTTTTGTGGGTCCATTGCGACCCCGTTGGTAGAAATAATGAATCCCAGGAATTGCACAACAGACTTCTCGAACTCACATTTCTCTGCTTTGAGGTATAACTTGTCATCCAGGTAGACGACTAAGAAGTCATCAAGATATTCCCCAAAAATATCGTTCACCAGATGTTGAAAGGTGGCCGGGGCGTTACAGAGCCCAAACGGCATCACCATGTATTCAAAATGTCCGAACTTGGACCTAAAGGCAGTTTTCCACTCATCCCCCAGCCCGAATCCTGTTGAGATTATACGCTCCCCTGAGATCCAACTTGGAGAAGATTCGGGCCGATCGGAATCGTTGGAATAACTCTGGAATAAGTGGCAACTGGTATCTGTTCTTGATAGTTATGTTATTAAGTTGTACTGCTTGAGGGCTTTCTGATAGTGGGAAGATGCGGCCGAACGGAACTTCCGAGCCAGGCAAGAGGTCGATAGGGCAGTCATACGTTCGGTGTGGTGGTAAACAGTCGGCCTTTTTCTTATCAAACACATCCTGAAACTCAAGGTATACAGAGGGGACATGTTGCAGGTTGTCAGGCGTGGTTGTGATGGTTGAGCAGACACTTGGAGGATGGGAGAGGCAGTGCTGAGAACAGTACTGAGACAGGAAAGATACTTCCTTGGTACACCAGTTTATCTGAGGGTCATGCGCCTGGAGCCAGGGCAGACCTAGTATAATAGGAAAGATTGGAGAACAGATGAGATCGAATCGTAGGAACTCCTGATGGCCAGAGTCCGTAGTAGCAAGAATGAGTTGGGTCTCTTGGGTGATGGGTCCAGAGCGGGGAAGAGACCCGTCAGCCATATGTATTTGGAGGCTCCGTGCCTTGGTTTGAAGAGGAATATGTAAACTGTGAGCCAGGGTAACATCTAAGAAACAGCTGCAGGCTCCGGCATCAATTATGGCGAGCAGGTGAGTTACCCCTTCCGTTAGCTGTAAGGAGACAAACAGAATAACGTAAGTCTTAGGCACATCACTGGCTTGATAGTTCACAGATTTTTGCGGGTAGGACTTGCTAGGCCTTACAGGACAGCTGCGTAGAAAATGTCCAGTACCCCTGGAGTATAAGCACAGGTTGGATTGGTGTCTGCGTTGCCTTTCTTCAGGGGTCAGAGGAGCACGGACCAAACCGAGCTGCATAGGCTCGCCCTCAGGAGCTGAAGAGGTGACTGCAGCCGGAGATGGCACATGGGTCGGGATTGGCCTGGATAACGTCCACGCCGGACGCGGCCCCTGGAAACGCTCTGAGCGTTGCTCAGGTAAGCTCCTATCCAGCTTAGTGGCTGATTGGATCAGTTCTTCTAAAGAAGCTGGGGTTTCCATCCTGTCTAATTCATCCTTAAGGACCTCAGACAGGCCTTGACGGTACTGGTATTTTAGGGCAGGCTCATTCCAGCTAGTATCAGCCGCCCACTTACGGAATTCCACCGTATAGTCCTCTATTGGTCTTCGTCCTTGTGACAAGCTATGCAAGGTTGCTTCAGCTGTGGCCATGCGCTGCGGGTCGTCATACAGTTGAGACATACTCTCAAAAAAAGAATCTGTGGAGTTCAGCACAGGGCTCCTTTGTTCCATCAGGCTGTGGGCTCAAGCTTGGGGTTCCTCGGTCAGAAGGGAGATCACAAAATCCACTTTTACTATTTCTGAAGAAAAAGTCCTGGGCTGAAGGCCTAAATAAAGGGAACAGGCATTTTTGAAAGCCCTGTACTTCTTGCGATCTCCTGCAAAGCGCTCTGTCGGCCTCTGGCTGGTTTGTACTGTCACGGATAGTAGTTACCGAGGCAGAGATGCCGAGAGAGGCTCGCCCTTGCAACCACGCGCACCCTGTCCCTCGAGGGTGATACAGGAAACAGGTGGCACGTGGAGGCACGGGCCACCAGCAGGAATGAGTCTCTTGGAAAGCCTGAAGAATAGTATTGAAGAGTAGCTGGCTGAGGGCCTGGTGCAGGACAGAGAAATCGGGTGCCAGAGGAAGTAGACAAGTCCGTGAAACAGGCCAGAGGTCAAATCCGGGTAAAGCAGGTAAGCAAGTCCGCAGGCTGAGGGTCAAACACAGGTAGGCAGATCAGGCAAAGTCCGTTAGGCAGGCTGAGGGTCAAACACAGGTAGGCAGATCAGGCAAAGTCCGTTAGGCAGGCTGAGGGTCAAACACAGGTAGGCAGATCAGGCAAAGTCCGTTAAGCAGTCTGAGGGTCAAACACAGGCAGGCAGATCAAGCAATGTCTGTTAGGCAGAAAGATAAGATCCCAATAGCAGTGCTGCTCAAACCTTAAATATTGCCGATCAATATTACAAATCAATGTACAATACAAACAGATTTTTAGTTCAAGAGAACATAAACAAAAGTTATTTATGAGAAATTAATCTCAAAGATAATGGCAAAAAAACTACAGAAAAGGCTTAAAGCTGATGGATTCATTTAATCCTGGATACATGGTGGCAGCCAGAGAATGAATCCATTTGTTCTCCTGTTGAAGGAGAATTTTGTCCACATCTCCCCCTCTTTCATGTGTGGGCACATATTCAAGAGCACAGAATTTCATCTATGATGCCTGGAAAGAATGATAGAGTCCCATGTGCCTACTAATTGGTGTCTCCATTTTCTTTTTAAATACAAGCGATACATGGTCCCTAATTCAGTGGAAAAGGGGCCTATTGGTCTTTCCCACATAGAATGCCCGGCATTCGCACTCCATGTAGTACACCACTCCTGTCGACTGACAGTTGATAAAGAAGTTTGGTTTATAAAGATCACCATTAGGGACAGCTACTTTCACAGAGTTCATAAGGAAACTGCAAAAATCACATCTCCCACATGGGGCAGTGCCCCTACGAGATTGTCCTGCTACATTTGGGGTCAGATGGCTAGGCACCAACTGATCCTTTAGGGATTTAGACTTTCTGTAGGTAATCTGAGGATATGAACTCACATATTTGGATATCACCTCATCAGTAGCAAGGATGTGCCAGTATCTTTGGATAATTTGTCAAACTTTTTTATGTCCCCCTGCATATCGTGTTATTAATCAAACCTTTTTGTCCTCTTTTTTATATTTCTTTGAATGAATTAAATTATCTCTATCATTCCGTTTCACTCTATGATAGGCTTTTTTCAAAAAAATCGACTATAGCCTCTATCCATAAGGCGAGTCTGTAAAGCCCTTGCTTCATGCTCAAAGTCCTCATTACGACTACAATTTCTTTTTAATTGACTATGGTATACTTTGAACCGAGGGCTTAGGGTGAGAACTCGTGGCGTGCAGGATCGTGTTTCCAGCTGATGGTTTTCTATATAATCCCTGACAGATAATGTTACAAATTCTTTATTTATTCTTATTTTAAAACACGAAATAAACATAAATGACACATCATTAAAACTCCACCCATTATGTCCCCAAATATTATGATTATTTATCACGTTATCAACTTCAAGGTAGATTTGGACAATACAGATTATGTGTATATATATTGTATACATGCAGTCAGCGTGTCAGTGGTTGTCATGGCTCATTTAGTTTTTACTTGGCATAAAAAAGTAAAAAGAATCTATTTTAAGCTATAATGTATGACTACATTTGTGTGGGTGTATTCCTACAGGCAAACCCAAGAATGGAAATAATTTGTCATGCAGGTTACATTATGCAAACACCTTCACCTGCTCACCTTAGCAACAGTTTCAGTTTACACCAGAGTGAGGGATAAAAATACTTCATAAAGTGCATGTCATATAACGAGGCACCTTCTTTCTAGAAGAGTTTCTGTTTGTCTTTTCAGTTTTAGAATTTTATCAACTGGTAAATGTGACAAACAACTGGAATGGTACCTAACTGGTACACAGGCTGCTAATCTCTGTATCTGTTGCAGCACCTTCAGTTTATTTAGGAACATTTGTAGCAATAGTATCTTACCAAGAACTAAAAGTTGTTTCCCCAGTTATCAATTCAAAATTTTAGGGCAGATTTTATACCTATTATTATTAGCTTAGGTCATTTCTTAGTAAAAAGTTTTATATTTAAGGCATGTTGGGGGTAAATTCTTTGCTAGCTTTTCACTTTTGCATCATAGTGTGTAACTTCAGTAAAGTTGGGATAAAGGCTAGCTAAATATGTGTGTAGATTTACAATGATGGGTATGGAGAGTGCTGGAAAAAGTATGTAGCATGGAATCCTTTTAAAAGCGGAGTTCCACCCAAAAATGGAACTTTCGCTTTTCGGATTCCTCCCCCCTCCGGTGTCACATTTGGCACTTTTCAGGGGGGAGGGGAGAGCAGATACCTGTCTAATACACGTATTTTGCTCCCACTTCCGGGCATAGATACCCGAGCCACTCGCGGGTATCTAGGCCACTTCCGGCACCTTCCGGCACCTTCTCTGCCCCCCCCCCCGCTGTCTTCTGGGAGACACACAGGTCTTAGAAGACAGCAGGGACCAGTGGGAACGCGCAGCGCGAGTCGCGCATGCGCAGTAGGGAACCAGGAAGTCAAGCCGCAAGGATTCCCTTACCAAAGATGGCAGCGGCAGTACCCGAGAGAAGGACAGATCAGCTTCGGGTGCCAACATCGCGGGCGCCCTGGACAGGTAAGTGTCCTTATTTTAAAAGTCAGCAGCTGCAGTATTTGTAGCTGCTGACTTAAAAAAAAAAAAATCGGCGGAGCTCCGGTTTAAGATTTTGGGCATGAATTGGAAGCCATATTGTGGTCAATTTATGCCAAATGTTCACCAGTAGTGAGGCTAAGTCTGACCATCTCTAGCAGATGTAAGAGCTAAAGGAAGAGCAACACTGATCATCTCCATCATGCAGAAGATTCCTGGAGACTGAATCTCCCTACATTATTTTGCAGTCTTCTAAAAGTGACCATGTACAATGGTTTCATAGGCAGATATCTTGCTATACAAAGCAGGTGTGGTGAGGCAATAACTACATAGAAACTGGAAGAACCAACTCCCATTGCACAAGATTTTTTAGCAAAAAGCTAAATCTGTATCCAGGATAACTTGTGTATTCAGCCGTCATAAGTGCTTGATATCTCAACTTGGTCTGAATATTGTAATCACTGTGTATGGACTATGCTCTCTAAATGCCACCATACGCAGCTCGAAATTCAAGTTGTGGGTGCAATAAACACTGTGAGTCCTCCAGGCAGGGAGGGCTCCCCCACCCCCCTGGGAGAAAACAATAGCTTTGTGGAAGGGATTACCCCATCAACACTGACTGTGTTGATGGAGGAATCAAGCAAATTTCTTTCCTGGAAATATATTACCGGCTTTCATATTCAGGCTGAACGAAATAAATCTGTGCTTGTATGGTCATCCTTAGTATTCATCTGATCAAAATTCTATCAGAAGCCAAGAGGAGTTCTGTTGATGGTTCTCTGCAGAATTTTTTGAAGCAAGTTGTTTGTTTTTATAAAAAATATATCTATAATATTTCAGTCTTTATTCTTCAAATAAAGCAGATCTTTTTTTTTTTTTTTTTTAAGCCATGTTAGCCAGGGACTAGTCAGAAGTATTGTCCAAAGTTATCCTCAAAGGCAGAGTTGACATGCATTATTTCACACTAGGTCTTGGTATGGCAATGGTCATCTTGGTAGAGCAGCAGGACTTTGCTTCCTCATGTTAGACCTGCATATCTGATGAGGTGACATATAGACAGCTCTGGTGGGGAGAAAGATCAAGAGATCAAGAGGCAGCAGGAGAGGTGGGGAAGCCACAGATCATCAGACAAAGGCAGGGGTAAAAGATGCACAATGCAGCAGGTAAGGTGAGTAATGGACGGTAATTTCTGCTACCAACATAGATTAACATAGATTGATGGCGCAATTCTTTGCAAGTCTTTTTGGGTAAGTCTCTACCAGCTTTGCACATCTAGAGAGTGACATTTTTGCCCATTCTTCTTTGAAAACTAGTTTAAGCTCTGTCATATTGGATGGAGAGCATCTGTGAATAGCAATTTTCAAGTCTTGCCACAGATTCTCAATTGGATTTAGGTCTGGACTTTGAGTGGGCCATTCTTACAAATGAAAATGCTTTGATCTAAACTCTTCTATTGTAGCTCTGGCTGTATGTGGGGCTGGAAGATGGGGCTGGAAGATGAACCTTCGCCCCAGTCTCAAATCTTTTGCAGATTCTAACAGGTTTTCTTCTAAGACTGCCCTGTATTTGGCTCTATCCATGTTCCCATCAACTCTGACCAGCCTCCCTGTCGTTGCTGAAGGAAAGCATCCCCAAAACATGATGCTGCCACCATCATGTTTCACAGTGGAGATAAAGTGTTCAGGGTGATGCAGTGTTAGTTTTCTGCCACACACAGCGTTTTGCTTTTAGGACAAAAAGTTCAAATTTGGTCTCATCTGACCAGAGCACCTTCCTTCCACATGTTTGCTGTGTCCCCCCACATGGCTTCTTGCAAACTGAAAATGGGACTTCTTTTGGCTTTCTTTCAACAATGACTTTCTTCATGCCACTATTCCGTAAAGGCCAGATTTGTGACGTGCACGACTAATAGTTGTCATGTGTACAGTTTCTTCCACCTAAGCTGTGGATCTCTGCAGCTCCTCCAGAGTTACCATGGGCCTCTTGGCTGCTTCTCTGATTAATGCTCAGTCTGTCAGTTTAGGTGGACGGCCATGTCTTGGTAGGTTTGCAGTTATGCCGTACTCTTTCCATTTTCAGATGATGGATTAAACAGTGCTCTGTGAGAGTTTCAAAGCTGGGGATATTTTTTTCTAACCTAACCCTGCTTTAAACTTCTCCACAACTTTGTCCCTGACCTCTCTGATGTGTTCCTTGGCCTTCATGATGCTGTTTATTCACTAAGGTTCTCTAACAAACATCTGAGGACTTCACAGAACAGCTGTATTTATACTGAGATTAAATTACACACAGGTGGACTCTATTTACTAATTAGGTGACTTCTGAAGGCAATTGGTTCCACTAGATTTTAGTTAGGGGTATCAGAGTAAAGGTGGCTGAATACAAGTACACCGCAGAACACTTTTCAGATATTTTTTTATAAAAAACTTTGAAAACCATTTATCATTTTCCTTCCACTTCACAATTATGTGCCACGTTGTGTTGGTCTATTACATGAAATCGCAAAAAAATACATTTACGTTTTTGGTTGTAACATGACAAAATGTGGAAAATTTCAAGGGGTGTGAATACTTTTTCAAGGCACTGTAGGTAACAATAAAAGAGAATATTTGTATATTTCTCTTGCACATGGACATAATCATTTATTGATGTTTAGATTTAGGATCTTGCTAGCAGAAAAATCCTGAGTAAAAAATACAAGTTATGTTTTGTAAAGACCTTGTGTATATGTGCATAAATGCTTGCATGCGTATACACACATAAAATTCTTCTTCATCTACTTCTAGCTACTGGTGTTGTAATTTATACTTATATGCTCATATATATTTGCGTGCACATGCCCATAAATTACTGCTTTCAAACTTAAAATTTTCTTCTTCTTTTTTCTGGCAGGCAACGCATTTCTGCATTATGGATTTTTTATACAGCTGTGTGCACTGTCCCATAGACAACATTGCACCTGTGTTTAGAAGAGCAAAAAAAAAGATACTTGCCGTTTTTTTTTTTGTCCGTGTGCAAGAGAGAGCTACAACATGCACACTTTAATGCAAACAGTGCTGTAGGTCAAAGACTTTGCCAGGCATAACATACAGACATGTAATTGTGTGCGCATATTATTATGATTTATTTATAAAGCTATGGGAGTGTCTGGCTGTCCTCATGGAATACACATATGTCCTGACTCGAGATAGTAAAATATATCAGCATCACAGTAGCCCATATTCTTTAGTGATCTTTTCAGATGCTGGTGATTTTTTCTTTATGTTACAAAAAAAGTCTTCCTGTCTGTAGCATAAACAAAATACAAGAATGCTGCTCTGTGGTTAATTTTAACGTGTGTATTTATTTAAATCGACTATTAAATCAAATAATCAAATTACCTAATATTGTAAGGTGTAAAATATGCTCAAAAAAATTGCAACAATCTCAGCTGCTTCTTGAAAATGACATGAGATTCATTTTCCTGCATATGGAGTCTAGAAATCACTACCGTTAAATTAAAAAAAATACTGTAGATCAGAAAGAGAGTCCACCTTTTAAAGCCACTTTTATGGCAACATGTAAAAAACACTAAGGCCCCTTTCACACTGAGGGCTTTCACACTGGAGTGGTGCACTTGCAGGGCGGTCTAAAAAGTCCTGAAAGCCGCATCTTTGGAGCGATGTAGGAGCGCTGTATTTACAGCTCCTAAAGCGCCCCTTCCCATTGGTACCGCTACAAAAATGGGCTGATGTTTTTTGTAGGCTGGGGCTTGTTCTTTGTGCCAAGATACATATTTCCAATGTTGATAAAATGTCAGAATATGAGGGCACTTCAAACATAACAACACATGTACTATAAATATGATATATAATAAAAAGGATTTAATAGATCTCCTTAGAACTAGTATGTGGTGTATGTAATTAGGGTTGCCACCCTTTCTTCAAGCCAAACCCGAACACTTTAGTGGCCTAGGACACCTTTGGGTGCCATCAAGGAGAGTATTAATGCGGTGCGCATAGTGTGCTGCAGCGAACAATGTGTGTGGCCAAATTGCTCTTGCTAACATCATCGGCCTGCCCCCCCAGTGGTACCGAACCTGGCCCCAAACAGCCACCTACAGCTCCCGGATGGCAACAGATTTGTGTGTGACTATCTTGGTTACTTGGGGAGCCACAGCCTGGTCTGAATAATGTGTCCGGGTTTCAGTCTGCCTGAAACCTAGACACATGATTCAAACCCCGGACTGTCCGGGTGAATCCCAGGTGGCAACCCTATATGTAATGCCTCCATGGAATCCAAAATTGCTAGTAGATTTTTAAGCATTTATTTGAAAATGCGTACATTAATTCTCAGTATGTTTATCCTCCTTAGCGGTAATCCTGAGTGTGGCTCGGGGTAGATTTTGAATACCAAAAGCAGTAACCCACAGTCACACTTGGGATCGGATCGCAGGATCCAGGCAAAGTTACTTACCTTGTCCCCAGGATCCTGCGATGTCTCCCCGCTGTGTGTGCAAGCTGTGTCCTCCACCGTATCTATCACAGTGCCGAGCTCCGTTCCCTGCAAGCATTGCGACGCACATGGACGGAGCACCGTGCCAAATTCAAAAAGTTGAAAACACAATACACATAGAGTACACCCTAATCTTAGAGATTATATTACTGCATCACATTATTTCACCTCCCTTTTGTCCCTAGTGGTTTGTCCAATGCCCTGCATGCAGTTTTATATTATAAATACTGTTCTTTCTGCCTGGAAACTTGAGATGGTCCATAGCAACCAAAAAAGCGTCCCTTTACATCAAAAGAGGTTTTAGACCAGCTATAAAACAGCGATAATAAATTAGAATCACTTGCAGAATTGAGTGATAGTGATTTGTGGGGAAATCCGCCATCAAACACTGAAAGTAATGACAGCGACAATTCTGCAACTGAGCAAATGTCAGTATTTTTGATTTGATTACTGTGACGAGCCCCTTGCTCGCTCGGTTCCACTCTCCCGACACTCCTCTGCAGCTATAGAATCAGATTGCAGATCGCAACATCTGATTGTTCGGTCATCCAATGTTCCGGGATTAGAACTACAGCTATGTGCCGTTCTAACCCAGTTGTGATAGCTCAGAACAAACACCAGGCAGGCTGTATGTAAGTTCAAACAGGAATCTCTCTTTATTGCAAAATACAGGCTTTTATACACTAAAAGTGGAGGTGCAGACCTGCTGCTCATATTACTCTAACAATACAGCTGTAATCTAATTATCCTAATTAACATGAGCTAATTAACTAATCCCTTTAGACAGCCTAGATGACTCAGACACGACTTTTAGGCCAGATTGGCCGTCTTGTAGTTCAGAAAATCCAATCAACATTATCACAATCAACATAGACTCTTCTTCACACAATAGCAGAGTTAATTAACACAAACAACAATGGGGATCTAATGACTCTTAGATCCATACTATAGACTTATTTACAATACACATTTTAGCAGACAACAGACAGACAGGTGCTGGAATTTACATCAGCTTCTCCTAACAGTATCTGTCCCAGCATTATGAATCAGCCACTATTCCAATATGGCAAATCCAGTGTCCCCAGAGTCTGTGTGTCCTGGGGGACCAGGACCCGAATCCACAGTAATACCACCTCAAGGGTCCCCAGGTATACAGCTCACAAAGAGCACCGTTCCCCCAAATGCAAGGGCCCCCGATCGATCGGCAAGAGGCTAGCATACAGTCCCCTCCAAAAGTTTCTCTCCCGGCTAGGTCTTTCACATTTCTCCCCTTTCGGCAGGAGACTAACACATGAGGAGACCCCAGACGGGTTGAATCCGAAATTAGTCAGTAGTTCCAGTCCTCTAATGCCTGTACCCACACAGTACCCCAAACAAATTGTTCCAAACAAAGTATTACTCACCCAGCCAACCTCTGCCTCTCTCAGAGAACATATCTGGCACTGGGGAGAGGCCTGGACTGGACCTTCTCCCTGGAGTCCTTTCTGCCGCTGGAGAGAAGACAGGGTGTCTGGGCTCACTCCGTCATGCTGTTGGGGATCTGGGCCGACTGCCCAGCATCCCTGGGGTATACAGGTGGAGACTGAAGTCCCATCCACCTTCACAGGACATCCATCCTCTGTTAGTTGAGGGCAGAGTCCAGCAATACTCGGCCCTGTTGCCAGCCCTTCTGCTGGAAACCCCACACCAACTGCTCCTGCTAACTGTTGGGGAGGGACGATGAACACCTCCTCTCTCTTCTCCCCCTGTATCCTGATCTGCTGCTGGGAAGTGACCACCTCCTTCTCACCCTGAGCCTCCGGAACCGCCGCAGGTGTAGGGCAGAGATCTTGGACCCTCTGTCCGGTTGCCAGCGCTTCAGCTGGGGAATAATATTATTATATTATTATTTGTTATAATTATTTATAGTTATTTATTATATTATAATTTATGATTTCGTGTTTCAAACTTTATCATACTTGGGCTGTCTACTAGACTCTTGTTTGGACAGATATAAGTGTGTTATTCCTAAGAATTACAGGCCTACAATATAAAACGTCAAATTTCCATCTAAAACATTGTACCGCTTTGAGCATAAAAAATCTGAAATAATCATACCGCCAGGGAAGTTAAAGGCTTGACGTAAAAAAAGTACTTCAAAATATTGTTTGCTTTTAATGTTTGATCCTAGATTGAACAGACTTTACCGAACAAAAACCACACACACAGAAATTTGTTCACTTGGGCAAAATTTTTCATCCTGCTCTTATGAATTTTCTTGTCACTGTGGTTCAAAACAAATATAAACCCCACAAATGATTCAAAAATTGAACAACTGTTTTAAGAAGACAAATTGCAAATGGAATTCTACTAGTGTATTGCCAGCTTAAGAGCTTTAAATTTTACAATGACCTTAACACTTACTGCCGGTTCACACAGGGGCAACACGACTTGCAGGCCGACTCACAGAGGCGACCTGCACACGACTTCAGCGGCGACTTGCAAAACGGCTTCTGTATAGAAGTCAATGCAAGTCGCTTGAAGTCGCCCCAAAAATAGTACAGGAACCTTTTTCTAAGTCGGAGCGGCTTGTGTCGCTCCTATTAGAACGGTTCCGTAGTACAGAACGGGATGCGACTTGTCAGGCGGCTAGGTCGCCTGACAAGTCGCCCCTGTGTAAACCGGGGTTTACAGTATAACAACACCATTTTAAAAGAATACGTTTCTGTGTCCCTTAACAGCTGTTTCCTGTTTTATTTTTTCTAGTGCAGATTAGAAAATAACGGTAATTCTTTGGTGGTTGTAAGGGATAACACAGATCTATAGAGATCCACATTTTGGCTTGGCAACTAGGATCTGCAAAAAGAGGTCAGTATTTTTGGGCTAGGTATTTTTTTTTTATGACAAATTTCCTTTAAGCTGAGTGCTGTGCTGTTAATGCTGTGGAATACATTTGGAGTCAAGTCACTTACTATCATCCAAGAGGGAGTTGATGTTTGCCTGCTGCTGACTTTCCAGTACTTATTCATATATTGTGTTTACATATTTAAATTATGTGGACAAAGCACAGCAGTGTATAAAGCCCGGAGTGTCTTCTGTGACCTAATATGCCCTTGCAATTTCTCAATATACTGCAGGCTGTGTGTCTTTGCCTGTCTACTTTATTAGCCAAAAGGAAATGTTAGCCTTAAAAATGTCCATTTTTCCATGTACTTTATTTCCATTAACTGCTACTGTACAAAGGAAATAGTGTGATAATAAATGGTACCCGTGTCTACATTAAGATGTTAAAACGCCAAGCTGTGTAAAACTTAGTGATTACATGAATTTGGCAAGACATTAGTGACATTTCAATAAAGTTTAAAAAAAAAAAGGTAAGCAGCACAATGCATTGTAACCTAACCTGTAGCCTATCGTATGCCTTCTGCCTTCTGCTGTGCCTGGGCTTTTACTGCAATGTTATATTTGCCATTTCCGATCCACATAGAAAAAAATACAAAGCTGTAGACAACTAATATTTAACTAGTTTTGCATATGTGTTTTACAAAGTACAGAATCCTCATTAGTCCTTGCCCCTAGGAAACTTTCATTGTGATGTTTCCACTACAGTAACACAAAAAAGGATATAATGACTCCCTCTTTATAATCAGAACAGCTTCTGTATTTTTGGAAAGGCTGTCAGGTCCTCAACTGTAGCAGGATTTTGTATCTCCTGCTTTTCAGTAAAGAAGGTGATAATCTATTCCCAGCAGAACTTTATATAAATTGTACAATTATGTCTTGATCTGCTAATAAGAAAGGCTATGGTGGGCATTGGGCTTTGTCCACTCTTGCATTTATTTGGCTTTGTATTTGGGGGTATTATCATTGTGGAAGGTGGCACATCATGAATAAACAATATTTGCATTGCCTCTTATATCTTGGATGTTATTCAAACATACAAAGAAATAATTGGACCTAAAGACGCCCACAAATGTGCTGTGAAATATAACAATACTACCTTTTCTATTGCATAGAAATTCAAGTTTTTAGCATCTTACAACAGGTCATCAGATGTCTGAGTTCTGGTCTTAGGATAAAGCACTTTACAAATTGCAGCTCTGCCAAGAATCTAACTTTTTGAAACTCACAATCCAAGTGTTTGTGGTTCTAATTGGGCTAAACATTAAACTATAACACATGTGCTATTTGCCATCATGATCATTATCTTCCGTTCCTTTTAACTCTAATTGCTATAAATAAGATTGCTACGGCAAATATTAATTGTTGTAGCTTGGTGAACTGAGCCCATTTTTATTTACAGTAATTACAACTAGACTATGGTATTTTACATGGTTTTACACTTTTGCCATAAAAGGAACCTGTCACTTTTCATTTTACTGGAGGTTTCCTTGCTGCACCTAGAGATCAGCCAAACACCCCCCAGCAGAAAATGCGAACAGGCAAAATAAATTGTGCAAATACGCGAACACCGTTAAAGCCTATGGGACACAAACGTGAAAAATCAAAAGTGGTCATTTTAAAGGCTTATATGCAAATTATTGCCATAAAAAGTGTATGGGGACCCGGGTACTACCCCAGGGGATATTTATCAAAGCAAAAAAAGTTTCAAAAACGTCAGTTTTTTCAGGAGCAGTGATTTTAAGAAGCTTAAAGTGAAACAATAAAAATGAAATATTCTTTTAACCACTTCAGCCCTGGAAGAATTGGCCCCTTTATGACCAGAGCACTTTTTACAATTTGGCACTGCGCTGCTTTAACTGGTAATTGCACGGTCATGCAATGCTGTACCCAAACAAAAATTGTGTCCTTTTTTTCACACAAATAGAGCTTTTTTTTGATGGTATTTGATTGCTTCTGCGATTTTTATCTTTTATGAAAAAAGACTGAAAATTTTGAAAAAAAAAGATATTTTCTACTTTTTGTTATAGAAAAATCCAATAGACTCAATTTTAGTCATACATTTAGGCCAAATTGTATTCAGCCACATGTCTTTGGTAAAAAAAATGTCAAAAAGCGTATATTTATTTGGTTGTTGAGTATTTTGCAGATCTCGCTTTTTGTCAAAAAAGTTTTAAAAATTGAAAAAAGAAAAAAAAGATACATTTTCCTTTTCTTTCTTCATTTTCAAAAACAAATGAGAGCTGCAAAATACTCACCATGCCTCTTAGCAAATACCTTGGAGTGTCTACTTTCCAAAATGGGTTAATTTGGGGAGGTTTTGTGCTATCTTGACATTTCAGGGCCTCCGTAACTGTGATAGGTAGTGAGGAGTAAAATCACCATTTTACGCCCTTAGAAAGCCTGAAGGCAGTGATTGATTTTTGGGGTCCTGTTTGTGGCTAGGCTCCCAAAAAGTCTCACACATGTGGTATCCCCATACTCAGGAAAAGCAGCAGAATGTATTTTTGGTGTAATTCCACAAATAACCTTGCCATGTTTGAACAATATATCATTTAGTGACAACTTTGAGTAAAAAAAAAAAAAAAAATTATATTCCCGAAACCTGTGGCAAAATATAAAATATCCTGAACTCAACATGCCTCTCAGCAAGCTTGAAGTGTCTCCTTTCCAAAATGGGGTCAGTGAAATCATGAGGAAGTGAAATCATCATTTTACGCCCTTAGAAAGCCTGAAGGCGGTGATTGGTTTTCAGGATCCTGTACACGGCTAGGCTCCCAAAAAGTCTCACACATATGGTAATTCCGTACTCAGGAGAAGCAGCAGAATGTATTTTGGGGTGTAATTTCACATATGCCCATGGCATGTTTGAGCAATATAGAATTTAGTGACATAACTTTGTGCAAAAAAAAAAAAAAAAAAAAAGTTTGTAATTTTCCCTTAACTTGCGGCAAAATATTAAATATTCCATGAACATGCCTATCAGCAAATAGCTTGGGGTGTCTACTTCCAAAAAGGGGTCACTTGGGGGGGTTTTGGACTGTCCTGGCATTTTATGCACAACATTAGAAGCTAACCACTTGAAGACAAAACCCTTTCTGACACTTTCTGTTTACATGAAAAATGTTTTTTTTTTGCTAGAAAATTACTTTGAACCCCTAAACATTATATATTTTTTTAAAGCAAAGGCCCTACAGATTAAAATGGTGGGTGTTGCATTTTTTTTTCACACAGTATTTGCGCAGCGATTTTTAAAATGCAATTTGTTTGAAAAAAAAACATTTTTTTTATTTTAATGCACTAAAGCACACTATATTGCCCAAATGTTTGATGAAATAAAAAAAATTATCTTATGCAGAGTACATGGATACCAAACACGACATGCTTTAAAATTGCACATGAAGGTGCAGCGGCATCAAACTACATACATTTTTAAAAGTCTTTAAAAGCCATTACAGGTTACTACTTTAGATTTACAAAGGATGTCTACTGCTAAAATGACTGTCCTCGATCTGACGTTTGCGGTGATACCTCACATGTATGGTGAAATTGCTGTTTACATATGACACGAGACCGATGCTTGTGTTCGCTTTTGTGTGTGAGCACAGGGGGACAGGGGTGATTTTTTTATTATTATTATTTATTTTGCTTTTTTATTTTATTTTTAAACCAATCACCATTTTTTTTTCTAACTGTGGTGGTG
The DNA here is from genome assembly GCF_042186555.1 of Aquarana catesbeiana. Lineage (NCBI taxonomy): Eukaryota > Metazoa > Chordata > Amphibia > Anura > Ranidae > Aquarana > Aquarana catesbeiana. The sequence goes on from NC_133325.1 coordinate 199,455,331, forward strand.
AATTCACCTTCTACAGCGCTTGAGTCACTGATTTACGTATCATGAGAGAAAACGCTGTTGCTGTCAAGATAAATAAATCAGTGCTGCAACTGAATGGCATAACTGAAAAGCAAACAATGGTAACAATAAAACATGAACTCAATAAACAACTTATTTTTTTATCGCAATCTGTGCCTAAAAAATATATGCCAAAGCATGGGGGCAATCTGCCCCTAATGTTAGGAGCAAATCGCCCCTCCACCCCTACCCCCATGCTTTGGCATATATGCTCTTTTTTTAACTGTGGTGGTGAAATCACCTCCTACAGTGCTGGAGTCACGGCTTTACGTATTGTGGGAGCAAATGCTGTTGCTGTCATAATAAATAAGCCGTGCTTCAACTGAATGGTGTACCTGCTCAACAGAACCTGATGGTTAACAATAAAACAAAGTAACATTGCAGTATAACAGTAATGCCCCGTACACACGGTCGGATGTTCCGATGGAAAATGTCTGATCGGAGCGTGTTGTCGGAAATTCCGACCGTGTGTGGGCTCCATCGGACATTTTCCATGGGATTTTCTGACACACAAAGTTGGAGAGCAGGAGATAAAATTTTCCGACAACAAAATCCATTGTCGGAAATTCCGATCGTGTGTACACAAATCCGACGGACAAAGTGCCACGCATGCTCAGAATAAATAAAGAGATGAAAGCTATTGGCCACTGCCCCGTTTATAGTCCTGACGTACGTGTTTTACGTCACCGCGTTTAGAACGATCTGATTTTCCGACAACTTTGTGTGACCGTGTTTATGCAAGACAAGTTTGAGCCAACATCCGTCGGAAAAAATCCTAGGATTTTGTTGTCGGAATGTCCGAACAAAGTCCGACCGTGTGTACGCCCTATTAGACATACCATACTTTCAAAGCAAATACATTAAAACACATTGGAAATAAAACATTACAGTTCTAAAATACAGTAACGATAGAGAGAGAACAATAGATATTGAACAATAGAGAGCAAACAATAGAGCGGACAATAGAGAGCGAACATAAGAGAGAGAACAATAGAGAGAGAGAGAAGAAAAATAAAAGGACAACTCTTTTTGGCTTTTTATTTTTTATTTTTTTTTTGCACTTTTATATAAACTGTAACTGTAAACGTTCCAGATTAGGGTCTCTCTAAATGTGATGGCCATCTCATCTTTCGAGTCCCTGTGTAAGTGTGCCCTAGGACTGTGCAGTGCTGTACCCTACGCTAATACTCCACTAGTGTGTGGTAGTCTTTGAAACAGTCACCGATACAAAGACCAGGTTTGTCAGGACAGGAGGGACAAAAAATGCGGGTGTCACGCCTAAATCTGTGTTTTCTGCAGACACGACATCTTCTTTGGGGTGTTCTTTGGGCAGGGGTACCAGGGAGGACATATGGAAAATGCCTCTCATTAGGCATGTGCAATCCGTTTCGTGACAAATTCGTTTTTTAACGAATTTCGACAAATTCGTTAATTCGGGAATATCTGAATTAACAAAAACTTGTTTAACAAATTTTTTCCGAATATTCGTAAATTCGATAAACTTGGACATTCGTAAATTCGGGCATTCGTACATTCGTACATTCGCAATTTACGAATGTACATTCGTACATTAGTAAATTAGTGAATTCGTAAATTTGTAAATTCGAAAATTCGGAAATCTGAAATAATAGTTAACTAATAATAACTTAACTATTAGTAATTACTAGTAACTTTTAAATGATAGGTATTGTAATTTCCTTTAAAATTTGGCTGTTAGTGAACGTAACACATACAAATTTATCCGAAGTTATGAATGATCCGAAAAAATGGAATGGAACGTAATGAATTAATAATAATAAATAACAATAATAATAATAACAATGTTTTATTATTATTATTTATTATTAATTTGTTCCGTTCCTTTCGTTTAGATGCAGCATTCGTTTTGGATAATTCGTAACTTCGGATAAATTCGTATTGGTTACGTTCACTGACAGTCAAATTTGAAAGGAAATTACAATATCTATAATTTAATAGTTAGTTACTATTTCAGATTTTTTAATTTTTGGGTTTTTGGATTTTCAAACTTCGAATTTACAAATTTCCGAATTTTCTCATTTACAAATGTACGATTTTCCGAATTTACGAATGTACGAATTTACAAATGAACAAATGTACAAATGTATGAATGTACGAATGAACAAATGTACGAATGAACGAATGTTCGAATTTACGAATGTACGAACGAACGCATTTACTAATCTACGAATGAACGAATTTACGAATCGCGATCATAACGAATGACCCGAAAAACGAAAAAAATAAATAAACGAATGAAACGAAAACGAAAATGAACGAATTTTTTGGCTGTGCACATGTCTACCTCTCATGCAGCCGACTCACTGCATTTGCATTGGGAAGTTTGGCTACAGCACCATCTGCAAACAGAAGGGCTGTGATGATCTCTTCCTGGAATTTTAGGAAGGATCCAGTTCATCCTGAAGCTTCTGATGACACACAGGGATTCCTTCAGTATAGAGGGATTTCCTCTCACTTCCTGTTTTGGCTATGGGACAGGAAAAAAAATCTCCACAATGGGACACAGATGAAAAAAAAATGACGGGAGTTATAAACCTTTCTTTTGTATGGAAGAGCCCTGGGGCCATCATAAAAAAAAAAAATGAATTCTGACTTTGAAACTCAGAATTCTGAGATTGAAATTCAGAATTGTAAGTTTAAAAAAAAAAACACAATTCTGAGATTCAAAGTCAGAATTCTGAGTTTGAAAGTCAGAATTCTGAGATTCAAAGTCAGAATTCTGACTTTCAAACTCAGAATTCTGAGATTCAAAGTCAGAATCGTGAGTTTAAAAAAAAAAAAAATCTAACGAATTCTGAGATTAAAAGTCAGAATTCTGAGATTTAAAGTCAGAATTCTGAGATTTAAAGTCAGAATTCTGAGTTTCAAAGTCAGAATTCTGAGTTTCAAAGTCAGAATTCTGAGTTTCAAAGTCAGAATTCTGAGATTAAAAGTCAGAATTCTGAGATTAAAAGTCAGAATTCTGAGATTTAAAGTTAGAATTCTGAGATTTAAAGTCAGAATTCTGAGATTTAAAGTCAGAATTCTGAGATTAAAAGTCAGAATTCTGAGTTTCAAAGTCAGAATTCTGAGTTTCAAAGTCAGAATTCTGAGTTTCAAAGTCAGAATTCTGAGTTTCAAAGTCAGAATTCTGAGTTTATAAATATAGTAGTCTCTATTAGGAAGATTTTAGGACCAATGAGCAATAATGTAGTAACACCCACAGATCATTATTCTGCAGACATACATGTCTTCTGATCTGTATATGGACATGTAAATCTATCTTATTAACAGCACACAGTACAGGGAAGCAGGCAGTGCTGGGTTCTCTGGTTCTACGACTGTACTAATAGTTCCTCTGTTTGCTGTCTTATCCTTCTTCTCTGTGATCTGCTCTAACATAAAGAGCCATGCTGAAAACGTGTATTGTGTGTGAGTGGGGGGGACACAGCTTCCATAGATAACAGAACACAATGGCCAGCACACCTCTGCACCCCAACTTGTAGGAAACATTGCACTATTGCCCCTACATTGGGGAATTGTGAATCGCTAGAAGGCAGCAGGACAATGTGTGTCTATGGTTATAACGGATTAATCATAGCAATCACTTGTCTGGACTAATAGAGGTGTTTCACACACAATTAACCTCATATTAAACGTAAAAGCATGATCAAACAACTAATGAGAGGTAGTGTAGTGGTTAGAGCAGCAGGCTTACAATGGTGAAGTTGTGGGTTCTAATCTGGGGGAGACTATGTTTTTTATCTAAATATATTTTAAAATAAGGGATTTGCGAGGGCTTAAATTGTATTTGGGCTTAAATTGTATTTTATTAATATATCCAAACTGATCCCAATAGAACACAATGGCCAGCACAGCACAGCTCTGCACCCCAACTTGTAGGAAACATTGCACTATTGCCCCTACATTGGGGAAATGTGAATGACTAGAAGGCAGCAGGACAATGTGTGTCTATGGTCATAACGGATTGATCATAGCAATTACTCGTCTGGACTAATAGAGGTGTTTTACATACAATTAACCTCATATTAATCATAAAAACAAATAATGAGGGTTTAGTGTAGTGGTTAGAGCAACAAGCTTATGTTGTTGAAGTTTTGGGTTCTAATCCTGCTGAGAGTATGTTTTTTATATAAATATATTTTAAAATATGAGATAGTGAGGGCTTAAATTGTATTTTATTAATATATCCAAACTGATCTCAAGGTATATTAACAAAGACACACTGATATATTGAGCACACAAAGTTATAGTATATGCTGGCTACTATAAATTAGAGTAGAGAAAAGAAAAAAGTGTGTATATATTATTAGGGTGATCAGATGGGATCGTTAGGTGTCATCTTCAGTTTCCCCTGGGGGGCAGTTCACAATTTCAGGAGACTGGTCATAATGGATTGATCATAACAATCACTTGTCTGGACTAATACAGTTAGTACACAGAGAATTAACCTCATATGAAACATAAAAAGCCATATTAACCACTTGCCGACCGCCTCACGCCTATATACGTGAGCAGAGCGGCACGGGCAGGCAAAATCACGTACCTAGTACGTGATTGCCTTCCCGCGGGCGGGGGGTCCCATCGGACCCCCCCCGTGCCAGCTGCGGTCGGCATTTGGTTGGGAGCGATGACAGACGAGGGGGAGACCATCCGATCGTGGCCCCCCCCTCACGATCGCTCCCAGCCAATGGGAAACATCCCCTGCCTCTGTATAGTACACAGAGGCAGAGGATGTGATGTCATCTCTCCTCGGCTGGCCAGTTTCCGTTCCAGCGCCGAGGAGAGATGACATGTAAGTAAGTGCACAACACTCACACACAACACAGTAGAACATGCCAGGCATACATTACACCCCCGATCCCCCCCCCCCCGATCACCCCCCGATCCCCCCCCTTCCCCCCCCCCCCTGTCACAAACTGACACCAAGCAGGTTTTTTTTTTTTTTTTTCCAGATTACAGTAATGGTGTCAGTTTGTGACAGTTAGCAGTGTTAGGGCAGTGAGTATTACCCCCCTGTAGGTCTAGGGTACCCCCCTTACCCCCCCTAATAAAGTTTTAACCCCTTGATCACCCCCTGTCGCCAGTGTCGCTAAGCGATCATTTTTCTGATCGCTGTATTAGTGTCGCTGGTGACGCTAGTTAGGGACGTAAATATTTAGGTTCGCCGTCAGCGTTTTATAGCGACAGGGACCCCCATATACTACCTAATAAATGTTTTAACCCCTTGATTGCCCCCTAGTTAACCCTTTCACCACTGATCACCGTATAAGTGTTACGGTTGACGCTGGTTAGTTCGTTTATTTTTTATAGTGTCAGGGCACCCGCCGTTTATTACCGAATAAAGGTTTAGCCCCCTGATCGCCCGGCGGTGATATGCGTCGCCCCAGGCAGCGTCAGATTAGCGCCAGTACCGCGAACACCCACGCACGCACCGTACACGCACCGTACACCTCCCTTAGTGGTATAGTATCTGAACGCATCAATATCTGATCCGATCAGATCTATACTAGCGTCCCCAGCAGTTTAGGGTTCCCAAAAACGCAGTGTTAGTGGGATCAGCCCAGATACCCGCTAGCACCTGCATTTTGCCCCTCCGCCCGGCCCGGCCCACCCAAGTGCAGTATCGATCACTGTCACTTTTTTTTGTAGCGTTTTGGTGAACTGGCAAGCACCAGCGGCCTAGTACACCCCGGTCGTAGTCAAACCAGCGCTGCAGTAACACTTGGTGACGTGGCGAGTCCCATAAGTGCAGTTCAAGCTGGTGAGGTGGCAAGCACAAGTAGTGTCCCGCTGCCACCAAAAAGACAAACACAGGCCCGTCGTGCCCATAGTGCCCTTCCTGCTGCATTCGCCAATCCTAATTGGGAACCCACCGCTTCTGCAGCGCCCGTACTTCCCCCATTCACATCCCCAACCAAATGCAGTCGGCTGCATGAGAGGCATTTATATGTCCTCCCAAGTACCCCTACCCAACGAACCCCCCCAAAAAAGATGTTGTGTCTGCAGCCGTTATTATTGTCCCTCCTGTCCTGACAATCCTGGTCTTTGCATTGGTGAATGTTTTGAACGCTACCATACACTAGTTGAGTATTAGCGTAGGGTACAGCATTGCACAGACTAGGCGCACTTTCACAGGGTCTCCCAAGATGCCATTGCACTTTGAGAGACCCGAACCTGGAACTGGTTACAGTTGTAAAAGTTACAGTTACAAAAAAAAAAGTGTAAAAAAAAAAAAAAAAACACAAACAAAAATAAAAAAAAATAGTTGTCATTTTATTGTTCTCTCTCTCTCTATTCTCTCTCTATTGTTCTGCTCTTTTTTACTGTATTCTATTCTGCAATGTTTTATTGTCATTATGTTTTATCATGTTTGCTTTTCAGGTATGCAATTTTTTATACTTTACCGTTTACTGTGCTTTATTGTTAACCATTTTTTTGTCTTCAGGTACGCCATTCACGACTTTGAGTGGTTATACCAGAATGATGCCTGCAGGTTTAGGTATCATCTTGGTATCATTCTTTTCAGCCAGCGGTCGGCTTTCATATAAAAGCAATCCTAGCGGCTAATTAGCCTCTAGACTGCTTTTACAAGCAGTGGGAGGGAATGCCCCCCCCCACCGTCTTCCGTGTTTTTCTCTGGCTCTCCTGTCTCAACAGGGAACCTGAGAATGCAGCCGGTGATTCAGCCAGCTGACCATAGAGCTGATCAGAGACCAGAGTGGCTCCAAACATCTCTATGGCCTAAGAAACCGGAAGCTACGAGCATTTTATGACTTAGATTTCGCCGGATGTAAACAGCGCCATTGGGAAATTGGGGAAGCATTTTATCACACCGATCTTGGTGTGGTCAGATGCTTTGAGGGCAGAGGAGAGATCTAGGGTCTAATAGACCCCAATTTTTTCAAAAAAGAGTACCTGTCACTACCTATTGCTATCATAGGGGATATTTACATTCCCTGAGATAACAATAAAAATGATTAAAAAAAAAAAAAATGAAAGGAACAGTTTAAAAATAAGATAAAAAAGCAAAAAAATAATAAAGAAAAAAAATAAATAAATAAAAAGCACCCCTGTCCCCCCTGCTCTCGCGCTAAGGCGAACGCAAGCGGCGGTCTGGCGTCAAATGTAAACAGCAATTGCACCATGCATGTGAGGTATCACTGCGAAGGTCAGATCGAGGGCAGTAATTTTAGCAGTAGACCTCCTCTGTAAATCTAAAGTGGTAACCTGTAAAGGCTTTTAAAGGCTTTTAAAAATGTATTAATTTTGTTGCCACTGCACGTTTGTGCGCAGTTTTAAAGCATGTCATGTTTGGTATCCATGTACTCGGCCTAAGATCATCTTTTTTATTTCATCAAACATTTGGGCAATATAGTGTGTTTTAGTGCATTAAAATTTAAAAAAGTGTGTTTTTTCCACAAAAAATGCGTTTGAAAATCGCTGCGCAAATACTGTGTGAAAAAAAAAAAATGAAACACCCACCATTTTAATCTGTAGGGCATTTGCTTTAAAATAATATATAATGTTTGGGGGTTCAAAGTAATTTTCTTGCAAAAAAAAAAAAATTTTTCATGTAATCAAAAAGTGTCAGAAAGGGCTTTGTCTTCAAGTGGTTAAAAGAGTGAGTGATGTGTGACATAAGCTTCTAAATGTTGTGCATAAAATGCCAGGACAGTTCAAACCCCCCCAAATGACCCCATTTTGGAAAGTAGACACCCCAAGCTATTTGCTGAGAGGCATGTCGAGTCCATGGAATATTTTATATTGTGACACAAGTTGCGGGAAAGAGACAAATTTTTATTTTTTTATTTGCACAAAGTTGTCACTAAATGTTATATTGCTCAAACATGCCATGGGCATATGTGGAATTACACCCCAAAATAAATTCTGTTGCTTCTCCTGAGTACGGGGATACCACATGTGTGGGACTTTTTGGGAGCCTAGCCGTGCACGGGACCCCGAAAACCAAGCACCGCCTTCAGGCTTTCTAAGGCCGTAAATTTTTGATTTCACTCTTCACAGCCTATCACAGTTTCGGAGGCCATGGAATGCCCAGGTGGCACAAACCCCCCCCCCAAATTACCCCATTTTGGAAAGTAGACACCCCAAGCTATTTGCTGAGAGGTATAGTGAGTATTTTGCAGACCTCACTTTTTGTCACAAAGTTTTGAAAATTGAAAAAAGGAAAAAAAAAATTTTTTTTTCTGGTCTTTCTTAATTTTCAAAAACAAATGAGAGCTGCAAAATACTCACCATGCCTCTCAGCAAATAGCTTGGGGTGTCTACTTTCCAAAATGGGGTCATTTGGGGGGGGGTTTGTGCCATCTTGGCATTTTATGGCCTTCAAAACTGTGATAGGTAGTGAGGAGTGAAATCAAAAATTTACGGCCTTAGAAAGCCTGAAGGCGGTGCTTGGTTTTCGGGGTCCCGTGCGCGGCTAGGCTCCCAAAAAGTCCCACACATGTGGTATCCCCGTACTCAGGAGAAGCAACAGAATTTATTTTGGGGTGTAATTCCACATATGCCCATGGCATGTTTGAGCAATATAACATTTAGTGACAACTTTGTGCAAAAAAAAAAATTAAAAAATAAAAATTTGTCTCTTTCCCGCAACTTGTGACACAATATAAAATATTCCATGGACTCGACATGCCTCTCAGCAAATAGCTTGGGGTGTCTACTTTCCAAAATGGGGTCATTTGGGGGGGTTTGAACTGTCCTGGCATTTTATGCACAACATTTAGAAGCTTATGTCACACATCACTCACTCTTTTAACCACTTGAAGACAAAGCCCTTTCTGACACTTTTTGATTACATGAAAAAAATTTTTTTTTTTGCAAGAAAATTACTTTGAACCCCCAAACATTATATATTATTTTAAAGCAAATGCCCTACAGATTAAAATGGTGGGTGTTTCATTTTTTTTTTTCACACAGTATTTGCGCAGCGATTTTCAAACGCATTTTTTGTGGAAAAAACACACTTTTTTAAATTTTAATGCACTAAAACACACTATATTGCCCAAATGTTTGATGAAATAAAAAAGATGATCTTAGGCCGAGTACATGGATACCAAACATGACATGCTTTAAAACTGCGCACAAACGTGCAGTGGCAACAAAATTAATACATTTTTAAAAGCCTTTAAAAGCCTTTACAGGTTACCACTTTAGATTTACAGAGGAGGTCTACTGCTAAAATTACTGCCCTCGATCTGACCTTCGCAGTGATACCTCACATGCATGGTGCAATTGCTGTTTACATTTGACGCCAGACCGCCGCTTGCGTTCGCCTTAGCGCGAGAGCAGGGGGGACAGGGGTGCTTTTTATTTATTTATTTTTTTTCTTTATTATTTTTTTGCTTTTTTATCTTATTTTTAAACTGTTCCTTTCATTTTTTTTTTTTAAATCATTTTTATTGTTATCTCAGGGAATGTAAATATCCCCTATGATAGCAATAGGTAGTGACAGGTACTCTTTTTTGAAAAAATTGGGGTCTATTAGACCCTAGATCTCTCCTCTGCCCTCAAAGCATCTGACCACACCAAGATCGGTGTGATAAAATGCTTCCCCAATTTCCCAATGGCGCTGTTTACATCCGGCGAAATCTAAGTCATAAAATGCTCGTAGCTTCCGGTTTCTTAGGCCATAGAGATGTTTGGAGCCACTCTGGTCTCTGATCAGCTCTATGGTCAGCTGGCTGAATCACCGGCTGCATTCTCAGGTTCCCTGTTGAGACAGGAGAGCCAGAGAAAAACACGGAAGACGGTGGGGGGGGGCATTCCCTCCCACTGCTTGTAAAAGCAGTCTAGAGGCTAATTAGCCGCTAGGATTGCTTTTATATGAAAGCCGACCGCTGGCTGAAAAGAATGATACCAAGATGATACCTAAACCTGCAGGCATCATTCTGGTATAACCACTCAAAGTCGTGAATGGCGTACCTGAAGACAAAAAAATGGTTAACAATAAAGCACAGTAAACGGTAAAGTATAAAAAATTGCATACCTGAAAAGCAAACATGATAAAACATAATGACAATAAAACATTGCAGAATAGAATACAGTAAAAAAGAGCAGAACAATAGAGAGAGAATAGAGAGAGAGGGAACAATAAAACGACAACTATTTTTTTTATTTTTGTTTGTGTTTTTTTTTTTTTTTACACTTTTTTTTTTGTAACTGTAACTTTTATAACTGTAACCAGTTCCAGGTTCGGGTCTCTCAAAGTGCGATGGCATCTTGGGAGACCCTGTGAAAGTGTGCCTAGTCTGTGCAATGCTGTACCCTACGCTAATACTCAACTAGTGTATGGTAGCGTTCAAAACATTCACCAATGCAAAGACCAGGATTGTCAGGACAGGAGGGACAATAATAGCGGGTGTCACGTCTATATCCGCGCTTGCTGCAGACACGACCTCTTTTTTGGGGGGGTTCGTTGGGTAGGGGTACTTGGGAGGACATATAAATGCCTCTCATGCAGCCGACTGCATTTGGTTGGGGATGTGAATGGGGGAAGTACGGGCGCTGCAGAAGCGGTGGGTTCCCAATTAGGATTGGCGAATGCAGCAGGAAGGGCACTATGGGCACGACGGGCCTGTGTTTGTCTTTTTGGTGGCAGCGGGACACTATTTGTGCTTGCCACCTCACCAGCTTGAACTGCACTTATGGGACTCGCCACGTCACCAAGTGTTACTGCAGCGCTGGTTTGACTACGACCGGGGTGTACTAGGCCGCTGGTGCTTGCCAGTTCACCAAAACGCTACAAAAAAAAGTGACAGTGATCGATCGATACTGCACTTGGGTGGGCTGGGCCGGGCCGGGCGGAGGGGCAAAATGCAGGTGCTAGCAGGTATCTGGGCTGATCCCGCTAACACTGCGTTTTTGGGAACCCTAAACTGCTGGGGACGCTAGTATAGATCTGATCGGATCAGATATTGATCTGTTCAGATACTATACCACTAAGGGAGGCGTATGCTGCGTGCGTGGGTGTTAGCGGTACTGGCGCTAACCTGACGCTGCCTGGGGCTGGTGCTTGCCAGTTCACCAAAATGCTACCAAAAAAACTGTTAGCGATCGCAGGTATCAGGCCTGACTCAGCGAACGCTGCAGTTATGCGTTTAGTGTTTTGTAAGTGTCAGTGATCGACCGATACTGCACTTGGGTGGGCTGGGCTGGGCCGGGCGGAGGGGAAAAACGCAGGTGCTAGCAGGTATCTGGGCTGATCCCGCTAACACTGCGTTTTTGGGAACCCTAAACTGCTGGGGACGCTAGTATAGATCTGATCAGATCAGATATTGATGCGTTCAGATACTATACCACTAAGGGAGGTGTACGGTGCGTGTACGGTGCGTGCGTGGGTGTTCGCGGTACTGGCGCTAATCTGACGCTGCCTGGGGCGACGCATATCACCGCCGGGCGATCAGGGGGCTAAACCTTTATTCGGTAATAAACGGCGGGTGCCCTGACACTATAAAAAATAAACTAACTAACCAGCGTCACCCGTAACGGTTATACGGTGATCAGTGGTGAAAGGGTTAACTAGGGGGCAATCAAGGGGTTAAAACATTTATTAGGTAGTATATGGGGGTCCCTGTCGCTATAAAACACTGACGGCGAACCTAAATATTTACGTCCCTAACTAGCGTCACCAGCGACACTAATACAGCGATCAGAAAAATGATCGCTTAGCGACACTGGCGACAGGGGGTGATCAAGGGGTTAAAACTTTATTAGGGGGGTAAGGGGGGTACCCTAGACCTACAGGGGGGTAATACTCACTGCCCTAACACTGCTAACTGTCACAAACTGACACTATGCAGTAATCAGGAAAAAAAAAAAAAAAAAAACCTGCTTGGTGTCAGTTTGTGACAGGGGGGGGGGGGATCGGGGGGTGATCGGGGGGGGGGGGGATCGGGGGTGTAATGTATGCCTGGCATGTTCTACTGTGTTGTGTGTGAGTGTTGTGCACTTACTTACATGTCATCTCTCCTCGGCGCTGGAACGGAAACTGGCCAGCCGAGGAGAGATGACATCACATCCTCTGCCTCTGTGTACTATACAGAGGCAGGGGATGTTTCCCATTGGCTGGGAGCGATCGTGAGGGGGGGGCCACGATCGGATGGTCTCCCCCTCGTCTGTCATCGCTCCCAACCAAATGCCGACCGCAGCTGGCACGGGGGGTCCGATGGGACCCCCCGCCCGCGGGAAGGCAATCACGTACTAGGTACGTGATTTTGCCTGCCCGTGCCGCTCTGCTCACGTATATAGGCGTGAGGCGGTCGGCAAGTGGTTAATATGGCTTTTTATGTTTCATATGAGGTTAATTCTCTGTGTACTAACTGTATTAGTCCAGACAAGTGATTGTTATGATCAATCCATTATGACCAGTCTCCTGAAATTGTGAACTGCCCCCCAGGGGAAACTGAAGATGACACCTAACGATCCCATCTGATCACCCTAATAATATATACACACTTTTTTCTTTTCTCTACTCTAATTTATAGTAGCCAGCATATACTATAACTTTGTGTGCTCAATATATCAGTGTGTCTTTGTTAATATACCTTGAGATCAGTTTGGATATATTAATAAAATACAATTTAAGCCCTCACTATCTCATATTTTAAAATATATTTATATAAAAAACATACTCTCAGCAGGATTAGAACCCAAAACTTCAACAACATAAGCTTGTTGCTCTAACCACTACACTAAACTCTCATTATTTGTTTTTATGATTAATATGAGGTTAATTGTATGTAAAACACCTCTATTAGTCCAGACGAGTAATTGCTATGATCAATCCGTTATGACCATAGACACACATTGTCCTGCTGCCTTCTAGTCATTCACATTTCCCCAATGTAGGGGCAATAGTGCAATGTTTCCTACAAGTTGGGGTGCAGAGCTGTGCTGTGCTGGCCATTGTGTTCTATTGGGATCAGTTTGGATATATTAATAAAATACAATTTAAGCCCAAATACAATTTAAGCCCTCGCAAATCCCTTATTTTAAAATATATTTAGATAAAAAACATAGTCTCCCCCAGATTAGAACCCACAACTTCACCATTGTAAGCCTGCTGCTCTAACCACTACACTACCTCTCATTAGTTGTTTGATCATGCTTTTACGTTTAATATGAGGTTAATTGTGTGTGAAACACCTCTATTAGTCCAGACAAGTGATTGCTATGATTAATCCGTTATAACCATAGACACACATTGTCCTGCTGCCTTCTAGCGATTCACAATTCCCCAATGTAGGGGCAATAGTGCAATGTTTCCTACAAGTTGGGGTGCAGAGGTGTGCTGGCCATTGTGTTCTGTTATCTATGGAAGCTGTGTCCCCCCCACTCACACACAATACACGTTTTCAGCATGGCTCTTTATGTTAGAGCAGATCACAGAGAAGAAGGATAAGACAGCAAACAGAGGAACTATTAGTACAGTCGTAGAACCAGAGAACCCAGCACTGCCTGCTTCCCTGTACTGTGTGCTGTTAATAAGATAGATTTACATGTCCATATACAGATCAGAAGACATGTATGTCTGCAGAATAATGATCTGTGGGTGTTACTACATTATTGCTCATTGGTCCTAAAATCTTCCTAATAGAGACTACTATATTTATAAACTCAGAATTCTGACTTTGAAACTCAGAATTCTGACTTTGAAACTCAGAATTCTGACTTTGAAACTCAGAATTCTGACTTTTAATCTCAGAATTCTGACTTTTAATCTCAGAATTCTGACTTTAAATCTCAGAATTCTGACTTTAAATCTCAGAATTCTAACTTTAAATCTCAGAATTCTGACTTTTAATCTCAGAATTCTGACTTTTAATCTCAGAATTCTGACTTTGAAACTCAGAATTCTGACTTTGAAACTCAGAATTCTGACTTTAAATCTCAGAATTCTGACTTTGAAACTCAGAATTCTGACTTTTAATCTCAGAATTTGTTAGATTTTTTTTTTTTTTAAACTCACGATTCTGACTTTGAATCTCAGAATTCTGAGTTTGAAAGTCAGAATTCTGACTTTGAATCTCAGAATTCTGACTTTCAAACTCAGAATTCTGACTTTGAATCTCAGAATTCTGTTTTTTTTCTCAGAATTCTGACTTTCAAACTCAGAATTCTGACTTTGAATCTCAGAATTCTGTTTTTTTTTTTAAACTTACAATTCTGAATTTCAATCTCAGAATTCTGAGTTTCAAAGTCAGAATTCATTTTTTTTTTTATGATGGCCCCAGGGCTCTTCCATACTTCCATACTTTTGACATTCCAAAATGAAAAAAACAGTTTTGCTTTCAGTTTAGTTTAACATTTGCAGTTAAATACCAGAGTTCCTAATAAATGTCCCCTGAATTATGCCTTTATACAGAAATCTCTAGTGTAAATTTAGAAATAGCCAAATCTGAGTTAATAAATTATTTATATACAAATATGAACAATCATATGGTATATGTGCTCAGTAAATTTCAATAAATCATAATCAGCAACTTTGTTAAAGTAGAACTCAAGACAAAACTTTTATAGCTTTGTTCAGAATAAGGAAGGGTTAGAATCTCCAATTTTTATTGCTGCCCCCTGTTGCTAATGATCTCCCCAACTCAGACAGAGAGAGCAATAAAGCCTGGCAGAGGTTATAACGTCTGTATCTGAACCAAAACAACAGTTTTGCTTGGTTGGATTGTTTTTCCCACAACTCCCACAATTAGTATCTTGCTGTAGTTTATTAAATGCCATGAAAGAACGACCCTGTTTTTTGATCATATATTTTCACTGTATATTTATTTTGTTTTTTTATTGAATATACTGTATTCATTTGCTACTTAGCATTTCATAATAATACTTTTTAGGTTTCTCTTAATGCTTTTATAACCATAGGTTTCTATTGTTTTGTCATTATTTTTAATGTGTTATTTTTTAATTTTTTTTTGCATGTTAAAAATACATTTATGTACATAAAAGAAGGAAAAACAAAATTGTTTTATGAAGTAACATTTCTAAAAAAGGGCTTATCATACTTTGAATGAATGGTTTTAGAAAGAATTTCATGCTCCTGCAATCCTCATTAATAAAATCTTGCAAACCGGAGTCATCCTGAATACCAACATTGCTGAGTACACATCCTGTATGAAGGTGGTTTGTTTAACCCTGTGCATGGGTTAATAAACTTTGTTACCTGCCAGACAGCCACTGCAGGCAGACAGATACTGCTAGTTTGCAGCTGTCAATTAAGACTTAACACTTTGTGATCTTTTATTGAATGAGGCTCTTGGTGAAAAATTATTGACCTTATTGTTGGGATTAAATGCAGGAAGCTCATAAGGCTTGGCTAGGATGGTAATTCTGAATACAGTCAGATTTGGTGCATGATGCCACTACCTTTGATTAACATAGATCTAAAGCCCCGTACAAACAATACGAAAATCGGAAATCCGACAAACGATCTGCCGATTTTTGGATCGTTAGTATGGTGCTTTTGACAGCCGATTCCGATTTTTCGTCTGACAAAAGCTGGATGTGCACACTATACATTTTTTGTCGTACATGAACTCAACATCCAATTTTTATTTAATTAGTGCGGTTTTTGTCCGAAAAAAACGTAAGAGCAAGACTACGCATGCTCAGAAACGAAAGAATACATACAAAACCATTCAACACATGACGTCAGTTCTGAAGTTGTATTATGTAGTACTAGAATTTTCGTATGGTGAGTAACCTCTTTACTTTCATGAGACATGAGACTAGCATGCAACAAAAAATGGATGAACAGTCGCCCGAAAATCTGATCGTGTGTACGAGGCTTTAGACTACCCATCAAAAGCTGTTGATTTGCTTAGAGTATGCATCAATTTGAGACTTAGAAAGCAGCTAGGCTCTGAACTAGGAGCAGTGTAATAGGCATGCATTTTTTAAATAAATAAATAAGTGCAGCTCTTATCCCAATTAACCAAGTATGTAAAGCAGGGGTAGGCAACCTGGGGCCCTGTAAAGCAATTGATAAAAGTGACCACATTGTATAAATAAACATAAGTAACAGGAAATCCAATTCAAATAGTGACAATGTGCAAAGCTTCACAACTCCCAACAGAAAATCCTCAAGTGAATACAGCATATATAGCACAAACTCCCAATGGAAAGACTGCTTCCAATAGTAAGTAAATTAGTAGAAGGATCACATATGCTCCACCAGCCAACACTCTGAGGCTTACCAGAGTGCATGTGACTCTCACTGGAGAAGTCAAACAGCGCTTGTTGTATTGACTCTTCACCCAGCTCAGCAGCTCATATGGTGGTCTCTCCCCTTATAATGATCTTTCATTTCATCACACTCAGGGTACAGCCATTAATCATGTAAAAGAGCCAAAACACTACTTCCCATAGTGTAAATCTGGCATATAAATTTATTAAAATTGGGTAAAACACTTACAGACGTTAATCTTGATCATCAGCATTAAAAAACTACACTTATGTATTGGCATTAAAAAAACAACACAACCCAGAATCCTCGGCAATCCGCACGCATGCATGGTGATGGCACATCTCCTGACTTCGTCCAACGCTTTTTGTCAGAGAGCACCTCATCAGGGGCACCCATGTTGCATTAATGGGTCAGCTTCAAACATTCTAAGATTTGTGACAGTCTTTCATCAAATGATTAGTCATGGAAGCACATCTAGGCTACTTTCTCTCACATTTTCATGACTGCCTTCCTCAGTTATGCAGTTTTAATAAATTCTAAGATGGATGAAATGTAATACAAAATGGTAATTAATCATATCCTAGTCAATTTAATAATGACATTTGGTCAATGTATTAGCATCAAGCAGGGCTAGCCCAAGACATTGTGCTGCCTGGGTCCAAGAATGAAATGCTGCCCCTCCCAAAAAAAAATTATGCCCACCAGAAGGCCCCCACATCCATTATTTTATATCAAGATAATTAAAACTAAAATTAAATTTATCAGGAAGTCAGATGCAACATGCAACAGCCCCTTGTCTATATGCAAAATTTTTGACATACCATTATGTTCAATTCCAAGGGGCAGGCTAGGGCAGTATAGGGGCGGGCTAGAGTAGTATAGCGGCAGGCTAGGGTAGTATAGAGACAGGCTAGGGTAGTATATAGACAGGCTAGGGTAGTATATGGACAGGCTAGGGAAGTATAGGTCCAGGGTAGGGTAGTATAGGAGCAAGCTAGGTTAGTATATGAACAGGCAAAGGCAGTATAGGGGCAGGCTAGGGTAGTATATAGACAGGCTAGGGCAGTATAGGGACGGACTGAGGTAGTATAGGGGCAGGCAGAGTGGCCTGGGGGGGGGGGGGCAGTTGTCATCATGACACACAAGACTGCTGGAAAAAAAATCTTGGTGGTCAGTTTGCTGGGTAAATAGAAGAGAAGGAGAGGCAGCTGTAGTTCAATTCGCTGCCCCTCTCAAAGTGCTGCCTGGGTCCAATGGATCCACTGGGACCCATGGTAGGGCCAGCCCTGGCATCAAGGTACCATAAGGTCCAGTATGATTTTCCCCAGGGTGTCCCCGTGTATGGATAAGCTGCACAGCCACGAAATGCTGTACATCTGGGAAAAGAGCATGGACTGTTATATAAATGGCAAATATTCATGGACAGATATTGCAAACTTTTTTCCATACCTAAGGAATAGGAGAAGTAGGTTGGTCGAAAAACGGCTCAGCCATTCATATGGGCCACCCTCCATGCAGAGCTGCTTTCTGCTGTGTGTGCATCCACCTTGGAGCTGCCCGCAGGCGGCCTATAGAAGTGGATACAGACACAGAGCCTGCACAGACACAGTTGCATGTCAAAATTTGACGTGTGGGCAGGTGCGTGTGCATGCATCCGAATGCAGACACTGTGTGTTCGCATCCGTGTACCCGCTCCTGCTCGGGTATCAAATTTTGACATGCAGCTCTGCCTGTGCAGTCACTGCGTTTGCATCCACTTCAATGGGATGTCTGCATGCAGCTCCAAGGTGGTTGCAGACACAGCAAAAGGTGTCTCTGCACAAAGGACAGGACTCACCGTTCTTCTAAACGCAGAGGTCTCAAACTGGCGGCCCTCCAGCTGTTGTGAAACTACATGTCCCATCATGCCTCTGCCTGTGGGAGTCATGCTTGTAACTGTCAGCCTTACAATGCCTCATAGGACTTGTAGTTTCGCAACAGCTGGAGGGCCACCAGTTTGAGACCCTTGACCTAAGGGATCCCTGAGTGCAACAATGTCCCAGAGAGTGTTTTTTGGGGTCTTTTTAGTTGACTACTCTTGGCCGAAACTTCTCTTTTACAGTGTACCATTCGAGAATGAAAACCCACCCATTAAAGTGGAAGTTAACCCATCCATAAAACGGTTTCATTTCTGGCACCTGTAACACTCCCATTGATTGTGCTCTTAACCAAACTGTCAAACCATCTAATGGCTGGTGTCATAACTGATCACATGTGCAGCATCATGGCAGTTGTAGATTAAACAGAGGCAAAGATGGCAGCTTCCTTGGCTAAAAACGATAGGGGGGTTTACTTCCATTTTAAAAGAATGCCCAGAAAATACTCTAGCAACAGAACTGAAATTGGTTCATTACATCATAGCAACTTTAGGACCCCCACTAAACTGCAATGTACACCTAGTTTCTTATGTTAAAAACAATCATATTGCATACTGATTTTAATTGGTTACTCCACTTTCGTGGGGAAAAAAAATGGCAAATAAAAAAAAAATATATTATAACATATACAATTGTGACACAAGTCATACTGTAATTGAATGTTATTAAAAATGACCTTTCCTTTTCAATCTGCAGCTCTGTAATCTTTTGTAAAATGCAATCCAATATGGCTACCTGGAGGCATTCTGTACACAGGTGGTGTACAGAGTGCCCCCAGAAATGTAATCTCCTACCTGTGTGATTGGCTTACTGATTTTCCCAGAAGTCTGCACTAAGATAAAAATCTGATTTTGAGCACCCCCTGCCACTAAAATGTAATTTTTGGTTAGATATTCTCCAAGGGAAATCATGTCTAAAGGCATGCAGACCCTGCAAATTTCATCATTAGAGCCCTGCAGCAGCTGATTGATAATTATAAAACCACTCCCAAAGAGATTCAGACAAACAAACAGCAGTTTCTTCAGAATAACAAAAGGTAGGATTCTGCAACAAAGTTTGCTAAAATCCCTGTAATGTACATAGATCACCCAGAGGGAAATGTTTTTTTCTCAACAAAAGTTGAGTTACTTTTTAAATTTAAAAAAATTAACAACATGAATGTTGTTTGCTAGAGCCCGGGATGTTCAGTGTCTAAAACAGGAATGATTTATTCCATTTCCAAGTAGGCTTAGCTTAATTGCTTCCAGGTATGGCAACTTCCAAAGTTTACTTCCCAACTTTTCAGAACTAGCAGTTAAGCAATTAAAGTTCTACAGTTCTATTTGCTATACTGCCTATGCATCGATGTTAGTAAGACATCGTATGTAATAAGCAAATTGCCAAGAAAGAATTTTTAGGAAATTTACGCTCTCAAATTAGAAATTCATTACAAAGCAGTAAAGAGAAATATATGAAAACTGCATATGGCTTTGGGTATCATTATTGAGCATAGAACAGCAAGAATAAAGATCTGATTGCTTTTCACATTTATCAAGCACAAAGGCACGCAGCTGTGGGATGCCAAATGCAAGGTTGTTAGCTAAAAGCATGGTTGCTGGGGTGTTTAAAGCTGAAGTTTGGGGATAGATATTTTTTCATAGTTACACTGTTCATAGTTTTCTAGTCACAGCTTGGTCACAGCCAGGTTGCTTACTCAGCAAGAGCACCATTTAGAGAACACTTTGCATTTTCTCAATGAATGCAAAGTGCTCTCTTAATTGGATGCAGTGAAGAGGTGGGGTGGTGTTGTCACAATCTCCACCTTGTCCAATAAGAGAACACTTTGCATTCGCCAGCTTCCTGTTAGCAATAGTTGGTAAAGGAATACTAAAGGCTGAAGGTTTTTATGCATTCTATGCATGAAGGTAACAAAAACTTTTGTGTGCAGCAGCCCCCAGTCTCTGCTAATACTCACCTGAGCTCCATCGCGATCCAGCGATGTGCACAAGTGTCTTGGCTCTCAGGAGGACTATCCCTCCTCATTGGCTGAAACAGCAACAGGAGCCATTGGCACCCACTGCTGTCAATAACAGCCAGTCAGCCAATGAGGAGAGAGAGGGAGTGGGGCAGAGTCACAGCTCTGTGTCTGAATGGACAGACAGAACAGTGGCTCGGGAGAGCACCTGCTTAGGGGCCCCCTTGGCAAGCTGCTTACTCTGGGGTCACTTAACAGGAGGGAGGGGCTAGAGAAGAGGAGGATCAGGGCTGCTCTGTGCAAAACCGCTGCACAGAGCAGGTAAGTATAACATGTTTATATATTTATTTTTTAATTGTTCCTTTAATATCACTTTAAGGACACTAGCAGGTGCAGGCATCACTGAGTCCTTAACAAACAAAGTGACATCACTAGCCTCATTCAATTACATGGGAATCACTGGCAATGTCAGCAAATGAGCTATGGGATAGTTATAAAAAAATGTTCAGGGCCTCCCCCCAAAAGATCTATACTATACCCTTATCCGAGCATGCAGCCTAACAGGTCACGAAAGGGGGAGAAGGGGAGGAGGTGGTCAAGCATGCCCTCAACATGAAGAGTTACCTTATCCCCATGATGATGAGAACAAGGGCCTCTTCTTCCCTCAACCCTGGCCCGGTAGCTGTAGGGGTCTGTAGATGGGGAATTTATCGTAATCTGGATGCCCCTTTGAAGGACTTGTCAAAAACTGTAAATGAGTGTGGGTACTATGTACCACTCACTCATTTACATAGGGGTGGGGGGTCAAAGATTTGTCAGTGAGTGTGGATACATGCTCACCCCACCACCACCACCTTTCCTGGCCAACTAGCCTGCATGATCGTATAAGGGCCTCGTGCTTTGTTTATTTTGTATTGGAGTCCCCCAATAATGGCTATATCAAACCCTCATCTAGGATAAGGGTTTGGTATAGATGAACAGAATTCCTGCCTGTTTTGTTTGCAAACAGAACAAACCACCTGGCAGCTGTCATTCTGACAATGTACACTCATTTGTTTCGGAAATGTCAATGTTGCTGTAGTAGATTTTATACATAGCGAAGATGCACCACTTCACAGGCAGGGTCATGCCACTCCCCAGGCATGATATTTAAATGAATTGTGCATTTTTAATGTTTCACTTCACAGTATAAGCATTACTAAAATCAGGCAAATACCAGGCAAATTGAATTTTAGCTTAGAAAATGGCCATTACTGTTTTTCATTGACTTCAGTGAGGTTTAGATTTGACACCTGAACTTTAGTCATATTCGATTAACCTGCCCTAAACTGAACCCAGGAACATTCAGCTCAGCACTACTCCCTATACGAGACTATGGAGATGCATAAGCAGCTTGAAGTAAATTAACTGCAGGTTGAATGCAGCTGCAATTAATTCTGAATGATCTCAAACCAATGTCAAAAGATCACTGCATTTGGCCATCGAAGAACATTGACACTGGCCCTTAAGGTGATAAAGTGGCTGATAAATATTTTAAAACAAATATGCTGAACTGTCAGAGTTACAGTTAGAGAATCCAGTTAAACAACAGGAGAAGGTTAGACAGACTTAATTTCTTCTACTTTTCCACACACAATATATGTTAGCTCTAGTTGTGACTTTGAACATGTTTTGTTATTCAGATTTCCATATAATATAAGACTGGAAGGAATGATGCACCCTGCTTTGCATGTTTTTGCATTGCAGCTTTTCAGTTTGAATTAATGGCCCTAAAGATAACTAGGTATGACTGAGTTTATATAAGATTCAGAATCTGAACATTTAGTCTTACATTATAAATGTTTCGGCTTACTTATGAAATACTTTGCATTTATGTACTATTACTATGATGCAATGGTCTGATAAAAGTAAATTTAAGTTAGATTTTTATAAAAGAAATACTTAGTTAGATGTCACTGAGACATATTGTAATTTCCCAGCTTTTTAAACCAATGGATAGAGCAATAATCGTGTGCACCAACAAAAAAGCAGACAATCAAATTCTAATTACATTTTTGCTGACTATGAATTCATGCAAGATACAATCTAATTGGTTGTCTTGGGCTACTGCATTTTGCATTTTTGTTTTTGGTAGTAATAAATAAACCTTTTTTTTTTTTGGTAAATAATCCCATTAGCAAACCCGGGTCTTCACTAAATAATGTATCTGAAATTAAAGATTTTCTATCCTGTAGCAGAAAACATGAAAGGTAGAGTTATCAGAATGTCTGAAAGGACATTTTTTTTATAAGGACCCCTATTTAGGTAGCACAACTTCAGCACCAAGTGCTGCCACATGGAACAGCATTTTGCATTGAGCTACGGTGGATATAAAAAGTCTACACACCCCTGTTAAAATGTCAGGTTTCTGTGATGTAAAAAAATGAGACAAAGATAAATAATTTCAGAACTTTTTCCTCCTTTAATGTGACCTATAAACTGTACAACTCGGTTGAACAACAAATTGAAATCTTTTAGGTGGAGGGAAGCAAAAATAAAAAATAAAATAAAATGGTTGCATAAGTGTGCACACCCTTAAACTAATACTTTGTTGAAGCACTTTTGATTTTATTACAGCACTCAGTCTTTTTGGGTATGAGGCTATCAGCATGGCACATTTTGACTTGGCAATATTTGCCCACTCTTCTTTGCAAAAGCACTCCAATTTGTCAGACTGCGAGGGTATCTCCTGTGCACAGCCCTCTTCAGATCACCCCACAGATTTTCAATCGGATTCAGGTCTGGGCTCTAGCTGGGCCTTTCCAAAACTTGAATCTTCTTCTGGTGAAGCCATTCCTTTGTTGATTTGGATGTATGCTTTGGGTTGTTGTCATGCTGAAAGATAAAGTTCCCCCTTCATGTTCAGCTTTCTAGCGGAAGCCTGAAGGGTTTGTGCCAATATTGACTGGTATTTGGAACTGTTCATAATTCCCTCTACCTTGACTAAGGCCCCTGTTCCAGCTGAAGAAAAACAGCCCCAAAGCATGATGCTGCCACCACCATGCTTCACTGTGGGTATGGTGTTCTTTTGGTGATGTGCAGTGTTGTTTTTGCGCCAAACATATCTTTTGGAATTATGGCCAAAAAGTTCAACCTTGGTTTCATCAGATCGTAACACATTTTCCCACATGCTTTTGAGAGACTTCGGATGTGTTTTTGCAAAATGTAGCCAGGCTTGGATATTTTTCTTCATAAGAAAAAGCTTCCATCTTGCCACTCTACCCCATAGCCCAGACATATGAAGAATACAGGAGATTGTCGTCACATGTACTACACAGCCAGTACTTGCCAGATATTCCTGCAGCTCCTTTTATGTAGCTGTAGGCCTCTTGGCAGCCTCCCTGACCAGTTTTCTTCTCGTCTTTCATCAATTTTGGAGGGACGTCCAGTTCTTGTTAATGTCACTGTTTTGCCATATTTTCTCTACTTGATGATGACTGTCTTCACTGTGTTCAATGGTATATCTAATGCCTTGGAAATTCTTTTGTACCCTTCTCCTGACTGATACCTTTTAACAATGAGATCCCTCTGATGTTTGGAAGCTCTCTGCGGACCATGGCTTTTACTGTAGGATGCAACTAAGAAAATGTCAGGAAAGACCTACTAGAACAGCTGAACTTTATTTGAGGTTAATCAAAGGCACTTTAAATGATGACAGGTGTGTACTGACTCCTATTTAACATGAGTTTGAATGTGATTGCTTAATTCTAAACAAAGCTACATCCCCAGTTATAAGAGGGTGCGCACACTTATGCAACCAAATTATTTTGTTTTTTTATTTTTACTCCCCAAGCCCCACCCCTCCAAAAGATTTCAGTTTGTTTTTCAATTGAGTTACATCACAGAAATCTGACATTTTAACAGGGGTGTGTAGACTTTTTTTATATCCACTGTCATTTTTCAAATATCTCCTGTCTTACACAAGCACAGGCCAGATTTCTCGCTAGGCTACAAAGGTCATGGCTCAGGATGCCAGGGGTGGTGCATGTTAGCTGCCCAGGGCGATTTAAGGCCTCATGCACACTAGACGTTTTTAGATGTTTTTACAGCTGTTGTTTTTGGCTTCAGACATTTTTTTTCTACAGTCAATAAACTCTCCGGCATGTTATCCTGTGTCCATGCACACATAAGTTGTTATCAACTGTTTTTGGCTGGGGCATTTTTTGGCTGTAAAAAAACCCCAAAACTAGTGGGTTCTGAGAGGAGTTTTTCAGCTGTAAAAACACTCTAACGCCAAAAAACACAGATAAACACCGATAAACGCAGCTCACCAGCGTTTTATCGTTTTTGATAACCATTAGAAGAAAACGCTAACACTGAAAAACGAAAAAAAAAACCCGCTATTGCAAAACCGCTGAAAAACGTTGAAAAAACTCACTGCAAAGCTACTGGCATTTTTATAACATTATTATAAAATCCAGTGTGCATGAGGCCTCAAAGTATACTGGCTACTGCTACTTATAGGCTCACAGAATGTGTCACCATACTTTTTCCCCTGGACACTTGTAATTAAGTGTGTAGATCCCTTTTCTGCTACCCACCCAGAACTCTTTCTTATCCTCAGCTATTCCTGGTCCCACAATCTGCCCATCCAACTAGGCCAATTACCAGCAGCGACATAATGTCTCTATGGACATGTGTCAGATTATATCAGTGACGTACTGATTGTGTCTTTTTGTCTTTCTGGTTGTGTCTGTACAGTGCTGACTTTGTGTCTGCAGACAAATTTCTGGTTTTAGTACAGTGGCAATCATGTCTCTAGATTTCTAGTTTTATTATACTGTTATACTGATTATGTCTACAATGGTGGGGAAAAGCAAACTTAGGACTTTAAATGGGACACAAGGGAAAGTTTGCGCCCCCATCCTTAATATCATGAAAAAGAGGGGGGAAGATTGGGACTTTGAGGTGCGCATGATGCAGCCCAATCACACTCACAGAGGTGCAAACATATGTATGTTTATTAAGGAGCAATGATCAACATGGCAAAAAAACGCATTGCATACATTAAACATAAAAAAAAATCGCATGTAGACAATAAATCTATGTATATACAATCATAGGACATGGGTAGGTACAATTATGCATCTTAATCCCCCAAGCAAGATAAAAGTCATGTGAAGTAAAAAACATCTGAAAATTGGTCAATGTGTGTTTGATGCATCAAAGGTAGGCCCGACGCTGCGTTTCATGGACTTCAATCCACTCTTCAGGAGCCAGATGCATCTAAA
Organism: Aquarana catesbeiana; assembly: GCF_042186555.1. Lineage (NCBI taxonomy): Eukaryota > Metazoa > Chordata > Amphibia > Anura > Ranidae > Aquarana > Aquarana catesbeiana. The sequence continues at coordinate 199,480,780 of NC_133325.1, forward strand.
TTCTATAAAAAACGTATGAAAAGCAATATAGTTTCATGGGTCTAACAAGATCAGCAGAAAAAGGGGAAATTTGGGCATAATAGGCCATGCCAAAAAGGTTACTCACATGATAGCCAAAACTGGGACCGTGCGACAAAACAAAGCCAGGGGTGAGCCATGGAGCCTGGCCCGGGAGCTGAGAGGGGGACCTCAACGAGGAACACCGGACTGCGCACACCAACACCCTGCAGTGGAGGGGACTTCTATAATGTAGGAAATATATAAAATGTATCTATGATGATACAAGTAACAAACAATGAGATGGTATAAGCTGCAGATATCACCAAGGTGATTGAAAAAAGCACCTGGAAGATTACCTTGAAAGATACATGTGATGTTTGAAGCCACATAAATGGGAGAGGATCAGGGTTATATAGGTTGTATCAGTACCATCTCTGAATACCATGAAGCAAGGAGTGAGATGCAGCCCCAGCATTGAACATCAGCTCCCCCTCAGCGTCACGCAGGCACGACACAGTGGAGCAAAACCTCGGCGAACGCCAGAGAAGCTCACCACATGTGAGCCCAGCGGATATACCGGACGTCTGTGTGTGCGACGCCCAACCAAGGAGGTCACACACTCAGTGCCGGGGGCGTGGCGCCGATGCAAGGTGGAAAGATCCGCCCAGCCACTCACCCCCAACCCTGTGGAGGGGAGGTAGGAGGGCGGACACCAGCATGCATCGCAGCTCCCGGGAAACAGGATTATGTGATTATGTCTATTTTTGTCACTGCAGAAATCTTGTGTTAGCACTAATTGTGTTTCTGCAGACTCATTTATTAACCCCTTGCCAACCAGCGCACGATGATATAAGTCGGCACAATGGCGCGGCTGGGCAAATGGGCGTACAGGTACGTCCCCTTTAAGATGCGGCATTGTGTGCACGCGCATGCCTGCCACGTGCTCCGTGACCGCAGGTCCCGCGGACTCGATGTCCGCCAGGTGCCCATGATCCTGTCATGGAGCGGAAGAACGGGGAGATGCCTATGTAAACAAGGAATTTCCCTGTTCTGCCTAGTGACATGACAGAGATCCCTGCTCCCTGTCATCGGGAGCAGTGATCGCTGTCATGTGAGTAGTAGCCCATCCCCCCGTACAATTAGAATCTCTCCCTAGGACACACTTAACCCCTTGATCGCCCCCTAGTGTTTAACCCCTTCCCTGCCAGTGTAATTTACACAGTAATCAGTGAATTTTTATAGCACTGATCGCTGTATAAATAACAATGGTCCCAAAATAGTGTCAAAAATGTCTGATGTGTCCGCCATAATGTCGCAGTCACGATAAAAATCTCAGATCGCCGCCATTACTAATAAAAAAAAATTAATACTAAAAATGCCATAAAACTATCCCCTATTTTGTAGAAGCTATAACATTTGCGTAAACCAATCAATATATGCTTATTTTTACCAAAAATCTGTAGAAGAATACATAAACTAAACTGAGGGAAAAAATAGTAAAAAATATTGCTTTTTTTTCAAAATTGACGTTTATAGCGCAAAAAATAAAAACACAGAGGTGATCAAATAGCACCAAAAAAAGCTCTATTTGTGGGGAAAAAAGGACGTCAATTTTGTTTGGGTGCAACGTCGCACGACCGCGCAATTGTCAGTTAAAGCGACGCAGTGCCGAATCGCAAAAAGTGCTCTGGTCAGGAAGGGGGTAAATCCTTCTGGGGCTGAAGTGGTTAATGATCATTTATTAAGAATTTATGTCTTATGTGTTCATTTGGGAAACGTTCTTTTTAAAAAAAAATGTATTGCATGTATGACTATTTCTTTATGTTTATGTATACTGTATGCAGTTGATTATACCATTGAAAGCATTTTTGTTATTTTTAAAAAGTGCAAACACACCTGCTGATCATGTAAAAAATGTATAATTGTCCTTTGTCCAGTGCACTCTTCCTGTGTTATTTCATAGACAGAAAATAGACCTAACATTCATTATCTTGGGATTACAGAATGATTAGCCTTTATGTTAAGGTGATTGGTGAGTAGGTAGGTCTGAGTAGTTTGTCAAGAAAAAAACTGGGCAGTAGTCATAACAATCAGTCCATAAACCCCACAAAGTGGTGACATTGGAACAACCTATTCAGGAGAAGATATTTACACTACTCTCTGGTGTACAAACATCAGTCACTATACATTTTTAGTAATTTTAAACAAGCGACTTCCTTATAAAGGGTAGTTGTTACTAGACAGTCATTGCAGACACTGGCATGACAATAGCTAGAGCAGACAGGTACCACTGCACATTCTACACCACTACAAGCCCAGTGTGGGTGAAACATGGCGGCACAGTGGTCTAGTGGGTAGCACTTTCGCCTAGAAGTAAGAAGGGTCATTGGTTCGAATCCCAACCACGACACTACCTGCCTAGAGTTTGCATGTTCTCCCTGTGCCTGCGTGGGCTTCCTCCGGGTACTCCAGTTTCCTCCCACACTCCAAAGACATGCTGGTAGGTTAATTGGATGCTGTCTAAATTGTCCCTAGTATGTATGAATGTGAGTTAGGGACCTTAGATTGTAAGCTCCTTGAGGGTAGGGACTGATGTGAATGTACAAAATATGTAAAGCGCTGCGTAAATTGACGGTACTATGTAAGTACCTGAGATAAATAAATAAAATAAACATGGTAGAGGGGCGTGGCTAATGGGTGGGGATTTGTGCTGAAGCATGTCTTTAATTTACCTTACACTGGAGTTGAATACAGTATATGGTGGTACATGTATGCTACAGGTGCATCTCAAAAAATTAGAATATCAAAATATATATAATCAAAAAGTTAATTTATTTCAGTAGTTCAATTCAAAAAGTTAAACTCGTATAGTCTATAGATTCATTACACACACAGTGATATATTTCAAGCATTTTTTTATTTTTATTTTGATGATGGCTTACAGCTAGTGAAAACCCAAAATTAAGTAGCTCAGAAAATTAGAATATTGTGAAAAAGTTCAATATTGTAGACTCATGCTGTACTCCAAGCAGCTAATTAACTCAAAACACCTGTAAAGGTTTCCTGAGCCTTTAAATGATCTCCCAGTCTGGTTCCGTAGATTGCACAATCATGGGGAAGACTGCTGACTTGACAGTTGTCCAGAAGACAGTCATTGACACCCTCCACAAGGAGGGTAGGTCACAAAAGGTCATTACTAAAGAAGCTGGCTGTTCACATAGTGCTGTATCCAAGCATATTAATGGAAAGTTGAGTGGAAAAAGTGTGGTAGAAAAAGGTGCACCAAGCAACAGGGATAACTGCAGCCTTGAGAGGATTGTGAAGCAAAGAGCATTCAAGAATTTGGGGGATATTCACAAGGAGTGGACTATGACTGGTGACAGTGCTTCAAGAGGCACCAAACACAGACATATCTAGGACAAGGACTACAACTGTTGCATTCCTTGTGTCAAGCCACTACTGAAACAGAGACGTCAGAAGCGTCTTACCTGGGCTAAGGAGAAAAAGGACTGGACTGTTGCTCAGTGGTTTAAAGTCCTCTTATCGGATGACATTAAATTTTGCATTTCATTGGGAATTAAAGGTCCCAGAGTCTGGAGGAAGAGTGGAAAGGCACAGAATCCAAACTGCATGAGGTCCAGTGTGAAGTTTCAACAGTCAGTGATGATTTGGGGAGCCATGTCATCTGCTGGTGTTGGTCCACTGTGTTTTATGAAGTCCAAAGTCAGCGCAGCCCTCTACCAGGAAATTCTAGAGCACTTCATGCTTCCCTCTGTTGACCAGCTTTATGGAGATGCTGGTTTCATTTTCCAGCAGGATTTGGCACCTGCCCACACTGCCAAAAGTACCAACACCTGGTTTAATGATCATTGTCCCCCCAATCAATTCATTTCTTCATCTAGACCTGAGCTGGTGAATACACACTTGTAGCACACTAGAGTTTAGGCAGGGTTGCTCCTCACAAATTTACTTGCCAGGAATAATTATCATGGTTGATTGTTAGAGATCTATTGATTTCTCCCTAAGTTTGGCCTTGTTGCACTTTTCTCTTCTACCACTAGGTGGCCGGGTACTTGGTGATACAAGAAGGGCAATGCAAGGTCAGGTTATGGGTATATGGGGTATCTCAGCCAATGGGCAGGGGTTTTCTTGGATCCCTTGGCCTGCTGGGAGAACCTATATATTCGGGGGGAATCAGGTGATCTAGGTTCTGTGACACCTGGACAGCTGTCTGGGTGAATGTGTGTTGTATTGCCCGGGCTGCTAGGCCGGAGATTGGGCCTATACCGGGTACATCTGGTTGCTAGGATGTCTGAGGGCCTATCCAGAAGCAGGAGAGCAGCGCAGGGTTGGGACTGCAGCTTGCTGTCCAACCAAAAGAGATGGTTCTGCCGGCCGGAGAATCTGTTGTGGTCGGAGGTAGAAGGGAAGCTGTCGCCACTAAGGGACCTTATTACCAGGGACCACAGTGAGTAACTGAAGCAAGTACCGGAGCAGCATTCTCACCAACAGGGGACGGTGAAGAATCTGGAAACTTCCCAGCCAGCGGAGGTGGCGCTTGCAGAGCAGCCTTGTGTGTCAAGCCAGGGACCGCGCAGGCCAGTGGGGTGAAGCTTGAGAGGTATCTTGAGTGCCAAGCTAGGAACCCAGCAGAGAAGCGGGGGTGGCGCTTGAGGAAGATACCACCTTGAAGATTGGAGGAGCTCAAGGGATTAAGTGGCAGTGAATCAGTGGGTGTAGTGAAAGGCCGGGAGCTCAGTGGGCTGAAGAACTACAAGGAGAGGTTGTAGTGAAAGAGAAAGGAACTGTTATGTTTGTGTTAGGAACTGTTAAAGACAGTTGCCATAGGAGACAACATTCCTGCACATGCAGAAGTGGCATCTAGCTGGATGCCTTTCCCTGCATGGCTGTCCTCTTTTTGAAGCCTCGGAGTCTGCCAATTGAACTTGCAACTACCTAGGGTGTCCTGGCCCTAACCCTCTTTGCCCCAAAAGTTGTTAAGCAAAATAAACTCTCTTTTGCATTAAGAAATGTCTGGCGCCCAATCACTTTAACCATCTTGCACCCACCATGCCTCACAACCCACTATATACAGAAGGATGTACCTAACCTATAACATTGGTTAGTGTACTCTAAAATGTGCTAATGCTTTATGCTTTTATCTCTGGCTTTTATCCCAACTTCATCTCTCAAAGGACCATGCACTTGTCTATTGAAACAGATACATTTACTGCATTTCTATCAGAAATTCCATTCATTCCTTTGTGATTAGTTCTATCTATGCCCTACAACTTGGCAGGATTTTAACATATGAGATGTGCTGCATTTATGTGTTTAACAAGCCCATTGAAATATGTGGTACACAAAAGCAAATGTATCGTGCAGCTTTGTGCTTTTTTTAACCACTTGAGCCCCGGACCATTATGCTGCCTAAGGACCAGAGGTCTTTTTCCAATTTGGCACTGCGTCGCTTTAACTGCTAATTGCGCGGTCATGCAATGCTGTACCCAAACGAAATTTGCGTCCTTTTCTTCCCACAAATAGAGCTTTCTTTTGATGGTATTTGATCACCTCTGCGGTTTTTATTTTTTGCGCTATAAACGGAAAAAGACCGAAAATTTTGAAAAAAAATGATATTTTCTACTTTTTGTTATAAAAAAAATCCAATAAACTCAATTTTAGTCATACATTTAGGCCAAAATGTATTCGGCCACATGTCTTTGGTAAAAAAAAATGTCAATAAGCGTATATTTATTGGTTTGCGCAAAAGTTATAGCGTCTACAAACTAGGGTACATTTTCTGGAATTTACACAGCTTTTAGTTTATGACTGCCTATGTCATTTCTTGAGGTGCTAAAATGGCAGGGCAGTACAAAACCCCCCCAAATGACCCCATTTTGGAAAGTAGACACCCCAAGGAAATTGCTGAGAGGCATGTTGAACCCATTGAATATTTATTTTTTTTGTCCCAAGTGATTGAAAAATGACAAAAAAAAAAAAAAAAATATTTACAAAAAGTCGTCACTAAATGATATATTGCTCACACAGGCCATGGGCCTATGTGGAATTGCACCCCAAAATACATTTAGCTGCTTCTCCTGAGTATGGGGATACCACATGTGTGGGACTTTTTGGGAGCCTAGCCGCGTACGGGGCCCCGAAAACCAATCACCGCCTTCAGGATTTCTAAGGGTGTAAATTTTTGCTTTCACTCTTCACTGCCTATCACAGTTTCGGAGGCCATGGAATGCCCAGGTGGCACAAAACCCCCCAAAATGACCCCATTTTGGAAAGTAGACACCCCAAGCTATTTGCTGAGAGGCATATTGAGTCCATGGAATATTTTATATTTTGACACAAGTTGCGGGAAAGTGACACTTTTTTTTTTTCATAAAGTTGTCACTAAATGATATATTGCTCACACAGGCCATGGGCATATGTGGAATTGCACCCCAAAATACATTTAGCTGCTTCTCCTGAGTATGGGGATACCACATGTGTGGGACTTTTTGGGAGCCTAGCCGCGTACTGGACCCCGAAAACCAATCACTGCCTTCAGGATTTCTAAGGGTGAAAATTTTTGATTTCACTCTTTACTGCCTATCACAGTTTCGGAGGCCATGGAATGCCCAGGTGGCACAAAACCCCCCCAAATGACCCCATTTTGGAAAGTAGACACCCCAAGCTATTTGCTGAGAGGCATGGTGAGTATTTTGCAGCTCTCATTTGTTTTTGAAAATGAAGAAAGACAAGAAAAAACATTTTTTTTTTTCTTTTTTCAATTTTCAAAACTTTGTGACAAAAAGTGAGGTCTGCAAAATACTCACTATACCTCTCAGCAAATAGCTTGGGGTGTCTACTTTCCAAAATGGGGTCATTTGGGGGGGGTTTGTGCCACCTGGGCATTCCATGGCCTCCGAAACTGTGATAGGCAGTGAAGAGTGAAATCAAAAATTCACGCCCTTAGAAAGCCTGAAGGCGGTGCTTGGTTTTCGGGGTCCCGTACGCGGCTAGGCTCCCAAAAAGTCTCACACATGTGGTATCCCCGTACTCAGGAGAAGCAGCAGAATGTATTTTGGGGTGTAATTTCACATATTTCCATGGCATGTTTGAGCAATATATCATTTAGTGACAACTTTGTGCAAAAAAAAAAAAAAAATTTGTCTCTTTCCCGCAACTTGTGTCGCAATATAAAATATTCCATGGACTCGACATGCCTCTCAGCAAATAGCTTGGGGTGTCTACTTTCCAAAATGGGGTCATTTGGGGGGGTTTTGAACTGTCCTGGCATTTTATGCACAACATTTAGAAGCTTATGTCACACATCACCCACTCTTCTAACCACTTGAAGACAAAGCCCTTTCTGACACTTATTGTTTACATGAAAAAGTTTTTTTTTTTTTGCAAAAAAATTACTTTGAACCCCCAAACATTATATATTTTTTTAAAGCAAATGCCCTACAGATTAAAATGGTGGGTGTTTCATTTTTTTTTTTCACACAGTAATTGCGCAGCGATTTTTCAAACGCATTTTTTGGGGAAAAAACACACTTTTTTTAATTTTAATGCACTAAAACACGCTATATTGCCCAAATGTTTGATGAAATAAAAAAGATGATCTTAGGCCGAGTACATGGATACCAAACATGACATGCTTTAAAATTGCGCACAAACGTGCAGTGGCAACAAAATAAATACATGTTTAAAAGCCTTCAAAAGCCTTTACAGGTTACCACTTTAGATTTACAGAGGAGGTCTACTGGAAAAATTACTGCACTCGATCTGGCCTTCGCGGTGATACCTCACATGCATGGTGCAATTGCTGTTTATGTTTGACGACAGACCGCCGCTTGCGTTCGCCTTAGCGCGAGAGCAGGGGGCGACAGGGGTGTTTTTTTTTTTTTTTTTTTTTTCTTTATTATTTTTTTGCTTTTTTAATCTTACTTTTAAACTGTTCCTTTCATATTTTTTTTTTTAATCATTTTTATTGTTATCTCGGGGAATGTAAATATCCCCTATGATAGCAATAGGTAGTGACAGGTACTCTTTTTTGAAAAAATTGTGGTCTATTAGACCCTAGATCTCTCCTCTGCCCTCAAAGCATCTGACCACACCAAGATCGGTGTGATAAAATGCTTCCCCAATTTCCCAATGGCGCTATTTACATCCGGCGAAATCTAAGTCATGAAATACTCGTAGCTTCCGGTTTCTTAGGCCATAGAGATGTTTGGAGCCACTCTGGTCTCTGATCAGCTCTATGGTCAGCTGGCTGAATCACCGGCTGCATTCTCAGGTTCCCTGTTGAGACAGGAGAGCCAGAGAAAAACACGGAAGACGGTGGGGGGGGGGCATTCCCTCCCACGGCTTGTAAAAGCAGTCTAGAGTCTAATTAGCCGCTAGGATTGCTTTTACATGAAAGCCGACCGCTGGCTGAAAAGAATGATACCAAGATGATACCTAAACCTGCAGGCATCATTCTGGTATAACCACTCAAAGTCGTGAATGGCGTACCTGAAGACAAAAAAATGGTTAACAATGGTTAACAATAAAGCACAGTAAAGTGTAAATAATTACACACCTGAAAAACAAACATGATAAAACATAATAACAATAACAATAAAACATTGCAGAATAGAATACAGTAAAAAAGAGCAGAACAATAGAGAGAGAGAATAGAGAGAGAGAGAACAATAAAACAACAACTATTTTTTTTTATTTCATATTTTTTTTTTTTTTTACACTTTTTTTTGTAACTAACTTTTATAACGGTAACCGGTTCCAGGTTCGGGTCTCTCAAAATGCGATGGCATCTTGGGAGACCCTGTGAAAGTGTGCCTAGTCTGTGCAATGCTGTACCCTACGCTAATACTCAACTAGTGAATGGTAGCGTTCAAAACATTCACCAATGCAAGACCAGGATTGTCAGGACAGGAGGGACAATAATAGCGGGTGTCACGCCTATATCCGCGCTCTTACTGCAGACACAACATCTTTTTTGGGGGTTCGTTGGGTAGGGGTACTCGGGAGGACATAAAAATGCCTCTCATGCAGCCGACTGCATTTGGTTGGGGATGTGAATGGGGGAAGTACGGGCGCTGCAGAAGCGGTGGGTTCCCAATTAGGATTGGCGAATGCAGCAGGAAGGGCACTATGGGCACGATGGGCCTGTGTTTGTCTTTTTGGTGGCAGCGGGACACTACTTGTGCTTGCCACCTCACCAGCTTCAACTGCACTTATGGGACTCGCCACGTCACCACGTGTTACTGCAGTGCTGGTTTGACTACGACCGGGGTGTACTAGGCCGCTGGCGCTTGCCAGTTCACCAAAACGCTACCAAAAAACGTTAGCGATCGCAGGGATCAGGCCTGACTCTGCGAACGCTGCAGTTATGCGTTTAGTGTTTTGTAAGTGTCAGTGATCGATCGATACTGCACTTGGGTGGGCTGGGCCGGGCCGGGCGGAGGGGCAAAACGCAGGTGCTAGCAGGTATCTGGGCTGATCCCGCTAACACTGCGTTTTTGGGAACCCTAAACTGCTGGTGACGCTAGTATAGATCTGATCGGATCAGATATTGATGCGATCAGATACTATACCACTAAGGGAGGTGTACGGTGCGTGCGTGGGTGTTAGCGGTACTGGCGCTAATCTGACGCTGCCTGGGGCTGGTGCTTGCCAGTTCACCAAAACGCTACAAAAAAAACTGTTAGCGATCGCAGGGATCAGGCCTGACTCTGCGAACGCTGCAGTTATGCGTTTAGTGTTTTGTAAGTGTCAGTGATCGATCGATACTGCACTTGGGTGGGCTGGGCTGGGCCGGGCGGAGGGGCAAAACGCAGGTGCTAGCAGGTATCTGGGCTGATTCCGCTAACACTGCGTTTTTGGGAACCCTAAACTGCTGGGGACGCTAGTATAGATCTGATCGGATCAGATATTGATCCGTTCAGATACTATACCACTAAGGGAGGCGTATGCTGCGTGCGTGGGTGTTAGCGGTACTGGCGCTAACCTGACGCCTGGGGCTGGTGCTTGCCAGTTCACCAAAATGCTACCAAAAAAACTGTTAGCGATCGCAGGGATCAGGCCTGACTCTGCGAACGCTGCAGTTATGCGTTTAGTGTTTTGTAAGTGACAGTGATCGATCGATACTGCACTTGGGTGGGCTGGGCGGAGGCACAAAACGCAGGTGCTAGCAGGTATCTGGGCTGATCCCGCTAACACTGCGTTTTTGGGAACCCTAAACTGCTGGGGACGCTAGTATAGATCTGATCGGATCAGATATTGATCCGTTCAGATACTATACCACTAAGGGTGGCGTATGCTGCATGCGTGGGTGTTAGCGGTACTGGCGCTAATCTGACGCTGCCTGGGGCGACGCATATCACCGCCGGGCGATCAGGGGGCTAAACCTTTATTCGGTAATAAACGGCGGGTGCCCTGACACTATAAAAAATAAACGAACTAACCAGCGTCATCCGTAACGGTTATACGGTGATCAGTGGTGAAAGGGTTAACTAGGGGGCAATCAAGGGGTTAAAACATTTATTAGGTAGTATATGGGGGTCCCTGACGCTATAAAACGCTGACGGCGAACCTAAATATTTACCTCACTAACTAGCGTCACCAGCGACACTAATACAGCGATCAGAAAAATGATCGCTTAGTGACACTGGTGACAGGGGGTGATCAAGGGGTTAAAACTTTATTAGGGGGGGTTAGGGGGGTACCCTAGACCTAAAGGGGGGTAATACTCACTGTCCCAACACTGTAACTGTCACAAACTGACACTATGCAGTAATCAGAAAAAAAAAAAAAAAAAACTGCTGGTGTCAGTTTGTGACGGGGGGGGGGGGGGGTGATTGGGGGGGGATCGGGGGGCGATCGGGGGGGGGATCGGGGTGTTTTGTGTGCCTGGCATGTTCTACTGTGTGTGTGTGTGTTGGTACACTCACATAGATGTCTTCTCTCCTCGGGCCGGAACGGAAAATACCGACCCGAGGGGAGATGATATCACTTCCTTTGCTGCTGTTTAGCATACAGCAGCAAAGGAGTGTTCTCATTGGCCGGCGGCGATCGCGAGGGGGGGGCCACGAACGGATGGTCTCCCCCTCATCACCGATCGCCGCTGGACAAAAGACGACCGCCTCGGGCACCGGGGGGGGGGTCCGATCGGACCCCCCACCCGCGGAAGGCAAATCACGTATATGTACGTGATTTTGCCTGTCCGTGCCACTTTGCCGACGTACATCGGCGTGAGGCGGTCGTCAAGTGGTTAATGCAGCTTTGCCATGGAAAAGCCCTATCCAAAAAATTACTCATCAACTATACACAATTAAAGTATAGCTAAAGGCAAGACTTTTTTTAGTTTTGGATAGCATGAAGCGGGATTAGAACACCCATCAAGTTTTCATTGATGTCTATGTCCCCGTTAGGGAGATTCATCCTCTCTATTTGTCTTATCCGAAGGAAAGGGAATTAGAAGAAAAGTTAATAGAGCTTAATAAAAGACGAGAGGAAATTAGAGAAAGAAGCAAGAAGGATTAAGGAGGCCAAGGAAAAGATAATTTCACAGCCATCCACCACACTTAGAAGCCAAACAAAACCGGCCATAAGCCAGAAACCCCCACAGGAGGAAAGGGAGCAGGGTGAATCCTCTACTGAGGAAAGAGAAATAGACATGGAACAGGAAAGTTTAGGTGCCGCCTTTAAAGCACCACTCATGCATATAGGGGAGACGGTAGTCCATATTCCCCTACCCCTAGGCACACTGTCAAAAATAAAGGAGTTATGCCCCAGCCCAAAGAAAAGCCCTAGGGAGGCTGGAGCTTTCCTTGCAAAATACAGTGCAGGGACTAGCCTGGATAAAGAAGATATAGCGGGGATTCTTAGTATAATTGACCCTGACAGCCCAGAAGGGCATCCCGTAGATGCCTTATGGACAGCCCACATAGAAGAAGATAAAGATTGGGTATCTTTTTGGAAAGGTATGGGGAATCATTGGTCTACTATATACAAGGGTTCATCTGCACTTCAGGAACTTGTCCTAGCAAAACAGGGACCGAAGGAAAAGTTCTATGAATTTTGTACCCGGGTATATGGTCTGTGGAAAGCAGTAGATAACGCCAACCCCCAGTTGTTCACCACCACCATTATGGCTGGTGGAGATACGAAGGTGACACAGTTGCTTAAATTCACTAATCCAAAGTGGGCAGAACAACCCCCAGATGAATTTATGAAGGATGCTAGGTCACGAGAAACATCAGGGGTATTTGAGCAGAAGGGTGGCATTTTTCCCTCCCTGACACCAACCCAGACTCTGCCAACTGGTGGGACTCCGCCCACCCACATAATGACAATGCAACCTTATCCACCAATGCAATCTTATCTCCCAGACCAGGCTTACCCACCAGACCAGGGGTGTTTTAACTGTGGGGAATTGGGACACTGGAAGTCCCAATGTCCCTACAGAATTAGAACAAACACCCAGAGAGGAAGAGGTAGGAATCTTAACACCACCCCCCGTCGCCTTCAGGATATCAGGTATCCTCACCCACCACAACCCCAACAACCCCAACCACAACCCCAATACCAGCCTCAGCCTAACAGACCACCCCCACGCATTCCGATGCAGTGGCCATCCGCTCGGCGGACGCCACAATAGGGATGCCAAGAGTATGTCCCGTCCCTCAGCCTTGTGTGTTACAATCCATCATGGAAAAGTCTTCCGCAGGTACTATTGCGGGTAGACAATCACCTGATATGTCTATTGTTGGATTCAGGGGCTACATTCAGTAGTTTGAATGATGCCATATATGACACACCGCACTGCACTGAGGGAAACTCTATTGGTATAAATGGGACATCAATTACCCACCCCATCACTCCACCATTGCCCGTGGCTACTCCAGAAGGGCAGGAACTGTGCACCCAGAGTTTTGCTGTCCTTGTGGATTGCCCAGTATCTTTAATGGGGAGGGACCTACTCTCAAAACTGAATATCACCATTAAATTTGACAGAGGGGGCTCCCTCACTGCCAGCTCACCGTTCTGTGATTTACATGCTCCAAAGAGACACACTTTCAGGGGACTCTTTGCATCATTACCACCCACTCTAGAAACACATGCCATATGGGCAGAAAACAAAGGGAGTGTGGGTTTTATTAACTGTACACCCTACACACCACAAATGCGTCCAGACGCTGTAGTACAGTATCACAAGCAGTACCCCCTGCCACTTGAAAAAATTGAAGGCATCACACCATTAATCAATGATTACATAGCAAAAGGGATTCTGAAACACATTATAAGCCCCTGGAATACACCAATCTACCCTGTGAAAAAGGCAAATGGAGAGTGGAGGCTTGTACAGGACCTAAGGGCCGTGAACAAGCAGGTTATACCTCTGCCACCTTTGGTAGCAGATATTTCTTTCATCTTTTTGAAAATACCAGCTGATTCCCTTTGCTACACAGTAGTAGACCTGGCGAATGCATTTTTTAGCATCCCGATCGATGAGGGGGTATTGCCCATGTTTTCATTCTCATGGGGGAGGGAAAAGCAGTTGACCTGGTCCAGATTACCTCAGGGGTATGTGGACAGTCCAGCAGCCTTCTCCATGGTCCTTAATGAGACAATTAAGTCATGGACTGCTGAGCGCGGGTCGGTACTGATACAGTATGTGGACGACTTGCTCCTGTGCAGTCGATCTGCTGAAGATTGTGCGGTCGATTCCACATCTCTGTTACATCACCTGGCCAGGTCTGGCCACCTAGCATCGCGGAAGAAGATACAATGGTGTCAAGGTCAGGTAGAATACCTGGGATGCATTCTGAAGGAGGGAACCAGGCTGGTATCCCCCAAACGTGCCGCAGCCCTGCAGGCTCTCAGTCCTCCAAGAGACAAAGCAACTTTGCTCTCATTCTTGGGCGCAATCGTATATTGCCGCCAATGGATCCCAGATTGTTCATATTATGATGGCATTCTGAGGGAGGCTACCTTGTCCACCGCCCCAAAGACAGTAGATTGGACAACAGAAAGGCTCTGTGCTTTTCAGGCCTTGTTAAAAAGTCTGACTCAGGCCCCCGCCCTGGGATTGATAGAATATGGCAAACCCTTTCAATTATACTGTGTGGTATCGGGAAATTCTTTTGCTGCGGTTTTGACACAGCAACATGGAACCGGGTACCGACCAGTCTCCTATCTCTCAAAAAAGTTGCCTACCCAAGTACAAGGGATGCCATCTTGTCTACAAAACCTTGCTGCTTGTGCTATGGCAGTTCAAGAGGCTAACAAATCAGTATTAGGCCATGAACTGACTCTCTACACTACTCATTCAGTAACTCACCTTCTACAGAACATGAACACACAGCATATGACAGCACAGAGGCTTAGTGGGTATGAGATCACACTTCTGAATACTGATAACCTCACTCTCAAACACGCACCACCAAGTAATCCCACTGTCCGTCTTTTGCACTCTTTGCTCAGGTTACCGCGAGACCCTGATCAGAAGCACAATTGTGTTGAACAGGTTGCAGCAATAACCAGCCCTCGCCCAGATCTCACTGACATTCCCCTACCAGGAGTACAGGACGTCTTCATAGACGGCAGTTGTACTCGCCCCTCTGATGCAACATTCCTGACAGGGTATGCCATTGTCCAACTACCTGATGTGGTGTTGGAAGCAAAAGCCTTACCACCCTCCTCGGCACAGGTAGCAGAATTGGAGGCACTCACAAGAGCTTGCATACTTTTCTCTGATGAGGAGGTAAACATCTACACAGATAGTAGGTACGCTTTTGGCGTAACGCACGACTATGGCGTAATCTGGGCGAATAGAGGATTTAAAACTGCTGACAACAAGCCAATCGCTAACTCTACACAAATTAAAGCACTCCTGCAAGCGATTCTTCTCCCAAAGAGGATAGCGGTCATCAAAGTAAAAGCACATTCAAGAAGGCATAGAACAAATCTCTCGGACCGACGAGACGAATCCCCCACCAACAGGAAGAAACAAGTAACAGAACTTTGTATACAGTACCTGACAAAATGATTTCCACCTTTGTGTCAGGAAAAGCATTATGCTTCTGGACATGTCTGATTCTGATAGTATTCACACCTGCTTGGTTAATAGCAAATTGTGTGTACCATCCAGAAGATTTAGGGCTACTAGAAGGTATATGTGGGAAAGCCCAGACAGCCAATGCACCTAGTTTAAAATATAAAAGAAGTATACACCCCACTGAACCCCCTTCAGGTTTCACTGACAAAATGTTGTTGTTAAAGTTTAAGTACAGTTATGCACAAAAGTCTGGTTTTGAGAAATGTTGGATATGCAGCAAACTCCACCCTAGTACAGCCAGAATCCCATTAATGGCCATTCCCTTAAACATCACTCCTTTCCTGAATGGAACTCCCCCCATAGTTCTTGCCAATGTCATAAGAAAAAGTCCCAACAAGCCCCTCAGTTTTCAAATCGTGGGTAGAAGCCATGCTCCAGATTGGTGTTTCATACTGGGAAACATTTCCAGGGGAGCTGAGGTGTGCAAATGGTCGAAACTTAATGTCTCCATGGCTTCCTTTACCGATAACTCATTTTTCCGCACCTCAGACCCTGTGATAAATGCTACCATCTATGACCTCTTTAATTCTAGTTCCCACTCCACGGTCGCACAGTTGCTAGCTCTGCTGATGGCATCTGGTCATTCAAAGGGTGCAAGGACCGTTGTTAGTCAACGACCCTTAGCATTAGGTAACACAACCTACATCTGTTGTGGCAAGCTCTGTTACCCATGGATTCCTGAAAAACCCCAAGGGTGGTGTTATCTTGCTAAAATAGTCCCTGTAATGGGAGTAGTGGGGGATAATGGACAAGGACACCTACTTAAGGCTAGTACCCACCCAAGATACCCTCTAAAACACCTTGTGAAAAGAGAAATGTTCCTAGAAAAAGATATGACCTGGGCCTGGTTTCCTTCCTGGACAGGGTGGGGAATAGATTTGATGAAGAAACTGAATAACTACACCTCAATCATTGATGAGATCTTGGAAAAGGACTCTGATGACATCTCAAAATTAAACCTAGAAACCAGAGCAATTAAAAAACAACTAGAGTTACATGACTTGGCTATAGAAAGCATGAGTGCAGCCCTCACTGGCCTCTGTGAAATTACTGAGGACTATGAATGCTGCACCTGGATACATAACACGAGTATCGAGATCCCTGATTACTATGACATTATTGCACAACACAGAAAAGAGGTAAACAAGCTACAACAGGATGCAAGGGATATTGGGAAAACATGGGACCCTTTCTCTACCGGGTTCAGTTTAGGAGGTCTCACTTCATGGTTGAAGAACACTGCAATGACTATTTTTACCATACTGCTTTTCATATTGTTCTTGTATGCATGCTTCATGTTACTCAAATGCCTCTGCAAAAAGGGTAGCAAAGCACATTCCGAAACCATGAAGCTGACTTCCATTTCCAGAGATCCCACGGTATGGTACGAGAACCAGGAACATGAGGCCGGAGGATATGAATCCTTGAGGCGTGACGAAAAGGTAGAAATGACCATTTCGATGATATCGAATGGTCAAAGGGAGGATTGTAAGGAGATTCCATAATACATTGCATTATTGGTTACTGATTTTGATTATTGATTTTACCCTGAGGATATAAGTTCAGGATTGCTTATCTGCTTGGTGATTTAAAAAGATTTTCTTGGTACATTTTAGAGAATCTATCTCATGACAGTATTACTTAATAACTGAATTATCTCATTGCCATATCACCCTGTCTGTCTATTCCTGTTTGATGTCTTCATCTGAGGAAACATCTGTCTGTGGCTTTTATCTCTGTATACTGTTACTGGGTATGAAAAGGCTAAGAATTAATTTTTAGGAAGTTGCGGCTGGGCACCTCATGGTCAGCAGACGTTAACAGAAAGTAAGGAATCATTGAACTGTAATAGCTTGAACTATAGAGGTTAAAATTAAGGTCACAAGATGAAGACATTACCAAAAATCACAAGATTAAGAAATTACCGAATAATATGCTAATGAACATTTATGTGTATCATTTTGATTGGCCCCCAAATGGGGCAGAGTCTTGTAGAGGCACAGCATAAAACAGCAAAGCATTCAATAAACCATTGTAATCATTTTCAGCATACCTATGTGTGTATGTGTCTTTGATTAACCGCCGGCGAGGACCTCCACTAAGCCACATCCCTAAGAGCCTAGGCCATAAGGAGAAGACGGGCGCCTAACAATTGTCTAATCACTGTGAGTGAAAGCGAAAGAAAATCCCTAATATTGGGTTATCACCAGAACAGGAATAGAGGGGAAATCTTCTAATGGGGACACTAGTTCTGGTACCTTGGTGACAGCCAGGCAGGGGAGGATTTCGGTGGGCTTTTTTATAGAAATAAATCAAATGAAAACGCAAAAATTGTTCGTTAAGACAAATTAAATATTTTAATTACTATTAGACCCCTTTCACACTGGGGCACTTTGCAGGCGCTACAACGCTAAAAATAGTACCTGCAGAGCGCCTTGAAAGAGCCACTGCTATGTCTCCAATGTGAAAGCCCCGAGGGCTTTCACACTGGAGCGGTGCGCTGGCAGGACGGTAAAAAAAGTCCTGCTAGCAGCATCTTTGGTGCGGTGAAGGAGCGGTGTATACACCGCTCCTGCCCATTGAAATTAATTGGGCAGCGCGGCTGCACCGCCGGCATAGCGCTGCTGCAGCAGCGCTTTACGGTGGTTTTAACCCTTTCTCGGCCGCTCGCAGGGGGTAAAACTGCCCCTGCGAGCGGCCGAATACCGCCGCTAAAACGACGGTAAAGCGGCCGTTTTACCGCCGACGCTGCCCCCGCCCCAGTGTGAAAGGGGCCTTAAAGTGCCATAACAGAAACATAGCGGCATTCAGCTATTAAGACCCCTTTCACACTGAGGTGCTTTTCAGGTGCTTTCACGCTAAAAAAAAACACCTGAAAAGCTCACGAAAACCTATTTCCATTAAAATCAATGAATGCTTTCACACTGGGGCAGTGCGCTGGCAGGGCGGTGAAAAAACACCTCTCTCCATTGAAATGAATGGAAAGCTCTTCAAAAGCTCCTGAAAAGCTCTTCAAAAGCATTCAGTGTTTTACTGGCGGTTTACAAACGCCTCAGTGTGAAAGGGGCCTTATAAGGCGATTTTTAGGCCCTGTTTGAAGAGCTTTCCATTCATTTTAATGGAGAGGGGCGTTTTTTCACCACTCGGCCAGCGCACCGCCCCACTGTGAAAGCATTCATTGATTTTAATGAAAATAGGTTTTTGTGAGCTTTCAGGTGCTTTTTTTAGTGTGAAAGCATCTGAAAAGCGCCTCAGTGTGAAAGAGGTCTTAGGTATAATTTCCATGTGGGGACAAGTGGTTGATGTGAACAGCTACTCCAAAGATTTAGACCTCTTTCACATAGAGGCGCTTTTCAGGCGCTTTCACGCTAAAAAAAGCACCTGAAAAGCTTACGGAAACTAATCTCCATTAAAATCAATTAATGCTTTCACACTGGAGTGATGCGCTGGTGGGGCGGTGAAAAAATTCCTGCAAGCAGCATCTTTGGAGCATGTTTGAAGCGCTTAAATTGCTTTAAAAGTGCCCCTCTCCATTGAAATGAATGGGAGGCGCCTGAAAAGCTCATAAAAAGCATTTATAAAGCGCCTCAAAATGGTTCTTTTGAAAAACATGACCTTTAAAAAAAAGTGCACCGCTAACGCCTCAAAAGTGCTTGAAAAGCACCTCAAAAGCACTGCAAAAGCGCATTTTATGGGCAGTTTTCAAGCACCTCAATGTGAAAGGGGTCTAACCTTTCCTCATATCCAGTTATTTCCTCTAACTTAAGTGGTGGTGTACAGGAACTACACTATATATTTTTTAAAATAGTGATAGTCAGTTCAGAGAGAAGATCCTTTGCTTGCTGTCAGTAGATCCAGTGGATCGGGGACATAGTGCTGGATTGGGAACATGTTACATGTTCCATTCTAAAAATGGGTGGAACATGTAACATATTCCCAAAGGGGAACTTATCCTGTAACCACTTGCCCACCAGGCATTTTCACCCCCTTCCTGCCCAGGCCAATTTTCAGCTTTCAGCGCTGTCACACTTTGAATGACAATTGTGCGGTCATGCGTATTGCACCCATATTGTACCCATATGACATTTTTTTTTATAGACTTTTGTAATGCAATGTAGCGGCTGGCGGTGAGTGACTGTGTCCAGTCTCAGTTCATTGGGCCTATTTTTAGGTATGGACCTGGAGCTGCAGCTCGAATAGCCCCTGCGTTAATCGGGCCCTGCAGCCAGGGATTCCTTCCTTTTTGAGGTATTGCCTCTTACTTCATGTTTCGGCTATGGGACAAGAAGTGAAGGGAAAACTTCTCAGTGGCAAAAAAAAAACTGACAGTCATTATATCCATCTCTAAAAAAAAAAAAAAGTTTTCCTTTATTTATACTTTAATGAACAAAAACATGTAATGTGTAAAAAAACATGTAAAAAATATATACAGAATAAACAAACATGCTTGTATGAAATGCTTAAATGTGTCATTGTTTTTTATTGACACAAACAGACAAGACAAAAAAAGTAAAAGAAATTATTTTTAATACTGACCTTGGTATATTATTTACAAGGACTACAAATATTGCAAAAAGTATTTTTTTTTCAATTTTTGCCTTTTAGTTGTAAAGCCAGTACAATGTATGTATCATATTACTGCAACCAAGGAATATGATACATTTATTAAACTCAGGAACTCAGATGTGTGATTTTATGTATATATATATATATATATATATATATATATATATATATATATATATATATATATCATATATATTAGAAGGCCAGTGTAGTGGCCTGAATTTATGGGAGGAGCCCTAAGGGTATTTAAGCAGCCCACTCGCCCATGCTCTTTGTTAGTTCCAGTGCGTGATATTACACGTCACTAGGCCGACTCTTCCCAGCTCACCTCGTGTTCATTCGATTACACATGTCTTGCAGCTTCTCCGTTCGTAATCTTCGTCGGCGGTTCTCGCTCACTGTTGCAGGTAGGGTTCGAACCTTTTCGTTCATACACAATATTCCAATTCGTTATGTTTCCTATACTGTATCCCTTTCATTCTTAGCTGTCTCCGAGTTGTTGGTTGTGTCCCAAAATCATTCAGCACAGGTATATTAGATTACAAACATACGATTCATTCGTAGATCCAAGCCTCCGAGCCGCTGTCGGTTGTTGTCCGATTTAACTTGATACAGGCTTCGTTGCTCATAGGATTCACAATCTATGAGGTTGCCGTCTCATTCATTTGGAGATGAGCATGTATTGTTTTCAGGGGTTCTGTGGCTGATTGAGGTGGTAATTAGACCCACCTGGTGCCTTGTCTGCACTTGATTAGCCTGGGGGACTGGGTGGTTGGTATGGGTTCGGTTTTAGAGTAAGGGATGGCATATACTCAGGCAACAGATTCGTATCAGATTCACTTCATACTTTTCAACCAATTTCATTTACCCTACTACCGATTTGTATCAGATACGTTGCATACTTACCACAGTCCGATTCTAACCTAGTCACGTCAGCGGCACAACGGTTTGCATCAGATATATCCCACATCGATTCATACCGCTCACTTTCGTACCCTACAAACGATTCATTGTTATGTCATGTTACTCACCGATTCATATCACTTTCATGGCATACGCATCACTTCGATTTGAGCCTAGTCGCCTCGTGGCACAACGGTTTGCATCGGTTGTATCCCACACATCGATTCATAGTGGTTTTTACCATACCCTACAATTTGTTATTCATATAATTTCTACTGACCGGCAGCTACATGCATCACAGTCCATTCCGAACCTAGTTGCACCAGCGGCACAACGGTTCACATCACGGGTATCCCGCACACCAATTCATAGGAGGTCCCTATCACAAATCTACGATTCGTTACATATGCTACTTCGCAGTTCGTTCCTACATATACAATTTCTACTATCCTTTTTCTTTTCGTCTATCAGTAGGTGACTTTTTCTTGCAATCGCTGCAAGCTACACATCTCATCATAACTACTTGCAATCGCTGCAAAAAACATGCATCTCAGCATATACCCATTTTGCAATCTTTTCAAAACATGCATCTTATACCCT
Organism: Aquarana catesbeiana; assembly: GCF_042186555.1. Classification (NCBI taxonomy): domain Eukaryota; kingdom Metazoa; phylum Chordata; class Amphibia; order Anura; family Ranidae; genus Aquarana; species Aquarana catesbeiana. Next base: position 199,501,967 of record NC_133325.1, read on the forward strand.
GTACACACGGTTGGACTTTCCGATGGAAAATGTGCAAACGGAGCTTGTTGTCGGAAATTCCGACCGTGTGTGGGCTCCATCGGACTTTTTCCATCGGAATTTCCGACACACAAAGTTTGAGAGCATGCTATAAAATTTTCTGACAACAAAATCTGATCCTTTAAATTCCAATCATGTGTAGACAAATCCGACGGACAAAGTGCCACACATGCTCAGAATAAATTAAGAGAAGAAAGCTATTGGCTATTGCCCCGTTTATAGGCCCGACGTACGTGTTTTACGTCACCGTGTTCAGAACAATCGGATTTTCCGACAACTTTGTGTGACCGTGTGTATGCAAGACAAGTTTGAGCCAACATCCGTCGGAAAAAATCCATGGATTTTGTTGTCGGAATGTCCGATCAATGTCCGATCGTGTGTACGGAGCATTCTCAGCATATACCCATTTTTGAAATCGTTACAAAACATGCATCTCAGTATATACTCCTTGCAATCACTGCAAAAACACGTATCTCAGCATATAGCATATACCCATTTGCAATCGCTGGAAACATGCATCTCAACAAATACTCCTTGCAATCGCTGCAAGCACACTCAGTGGTGCACATACAGCCACACTTCATTTTCGTCTGTCTTTTCTCCCTCAGGTTAGTCGAGTTCAGGTTCCATCCTGTACCAGGTTGGACATTATTTCCCAGGAAAAAAATAAGAAAAATGCTATGTTTGCATCTTCACCAGGGCCAGTTGCATGCAGTGACAGATCTTGCTTACAAATATGGAGGTTTTGCCTTCTATGACTACCATCGGCCATTTTCAGCCAAAGCAGCGTTGAGACTCGCCCAGTTCCAGATCAGCTCTGACTGGAGCCTCACAGACACAGAACTCTTTTGTCGCCACTTCGCCCACCAAGCTGACCTTGGGTCTAAAAGCAGCCCGTGGCTGTTTGACGTTTTCGCCCAGTCCCTCACTTGGATCCTGTCACACCAAGCCTGGTGTCACAGGGTTATCCATTATCTGGACGATTTTCTGCTCATCGAACAGCCGGACATACCCCCCGGTAGATCTAGACAAGCTAAGAATGGTCTTCAACAATCTCAATGTGCCTATAGCTGAACACAAAGTGGAAGGCCTGGCACATTCCAACACTTTCTTAGGCATCCTCCTGGATATGCATGTCATGCAGGCTAGCCTGCCTTCTGACAAATTAACCCGTGTTAGATCGGTCATCCACAGGAGTGTACTAAAAGACAGCTGCAGTCCTTGATAGGGATGCTCAATTTCGCTATGAGAACTATTCCTCAGGGGGCGGTCGTTCATCTCATGGCTCTTAGTTTTTCTCACCCAAGTGCAGGACCCCGACCAAGTCCTCAGACTAGACCCAGCAGCAATAGTGAACTTAACTATGTGGGACGAGTTCCTCATCAACTGGAACGGCAAAATGATGTTTATTCCCTCAGTATCAGCTCAGTCGCCCCAGCTAGTCACAGATCCTGTAGCCTCCACAGGCTTTTCTACAATTTTTGGCCATCACTGGTTCGCCAGACCCTGGCCCCCGGAAATCTGCAAGATTCCTTGTTTAGCTTGATCTTCGTCATTGTTTGAGCTGTACCCCATCGTGGCAGCAGCCCAAGTCTGGGGCCACACGTGGACAGGTCAGACAGAGCTCTTCACCACAGACAACCAGGCTACAGGCGACATCATTAATAAGGGTAGATCCAAGTCGCTCCCCGTCATGTCCTTCCTGCGCAGGCTGGTGCAATTATCACTACATCACCAATTTAACATTTACTGTGAGCATATTTCTGGCAAGTGCAATGCCGCAGCCGATGCACTGTCCCGCTTCAATTTTGTCTCATTCTTCCAGCAGGAACCCGGAGCCGACCCATCATCCACTCCTATCCCACCTTGGTCTCCACTAGCAATGGATTGAAGCCACACCTTGCCAATACAACGTGGCTCATCTAGCAATCCTTATCGCACGGCCTGGAACACCTACCGTAGGTTCCTAGCCGCTTGTCCTGGAACCACAGCAGACGACGTCACTCACGTCCTAGCCTTTATATCTTATTGCCACACACAGCTGGCTCTCGCTTATAACACTATCAGGCTCTACCTGGCCAGTATTCAGCATTTCATGTCCTTACAGGAACACAGAAAACCATCTGTCTTCACATCCCATACAGTGAAAGCCCTGCTGCGCAGTATTCAGAAGCAGCAGCCCGCAACCAACAGCAAACGTTTACCCATCACGAGCTCTATCTTTAGGGGCATGTCCAAAATGCTCACACGTTCCCCCTTTGGGGTCTTGCCCAGCCCAGTCATCCAGGTGACATCTACCTTGCTTTCTACGGCTTCCTATGGCCTAGCGAGATCACCTCTGATAGCACCAGCAGTCAGATACTGTACAGACACCTCCTGACTCGCTTCCCAAGCCACCATGTCCTTCATCTTACAGTCCCCAAGATGCAACAAACCAGATGCGGAGTGGATATTAACTTCTTTCGAACCAGCAGTGCCTGGTGCCCAGAAACGATCCTTGACCATCTGCTCTCTCTCCTACCCAGCCAGCCAGTCTCCAGCGCATTACTGCCTTTTCCGGTCAACCCCCTGAGTGGCAGTCAGTTTATTAAACATGTTAGGGTCCTACTGGTTAACTTAGGCCTAGTCCCCGGGCGGTATCCTGGACATTCCTTTGGATCAGTGCAGCCTCAGCCACATCTCAGCAAGGAGTACCGGACCATGTGATCAAGAAGCTAGGCAGATGGAAGTTCCGCCTGCTTTGCCAGATATATTCCAAACCCTCAAGTCAAGATGGCTCTTGCCTTCTCCAAGCTTGCTCAATGAGGTTAGAACCAATAAAGGTTTTTCCTACCTGGTTATTTTTGGCCCCTTTTCTTGCCATACCTGCCAGTCGACGAAAAACCACACCTCCAGATCTATTTATGTTGTGAGTCTTGTCGCGTGTTTATGTGATTCACATTGTCATATATATATATATATATATATATATATATATATATATATATATATATATATATATATATATTATATATAAAGAGAGAGAGAGATACAGTAAATATATATATATATATATATATATATATATATATATATATATATATAGTGACTTGAAAAAGTATTACCCCTTGAAATTTTCCACATTTTGTCATGTTACACATCTAGAGAGTGACATTTTTGCCAATTCTTCTTTGCAAAATATGTTTAGGGTCGTTGTCCTGCTGATAGGTGAACCCCTGCCCCAGTCTCAAGTCTTTTGCAGACTGTAATGCCCTGTACACACGATCGGATTTTCCAACAACAAAACAGTGGATTTTTTTCCAAAGGATGTTGGCTCAAACTTGTCTTGCATACTGCAAATTTATCCCTGACCTGTCTGGTGTGTTCCTTGGCCTTCGTGATGCTGTTTGTTCACTAAGGTTCTCTAACAAACCTCTGAGGGCTTCACAAAACAGCTGTATTTATACAAAGATTAAATTACTCACAGGTGAGCTCTATTTACTAATTAGGTGACCTCTGAAGGCAATTCGTTCCACTAGATTTTAGTTAGGGGTATCAGAGTAAAGGGGGCTTAATACAAATGCATACCACAATTTTCATGAATTTATTTGTAAAAAAAATGTAAAACCATTTATCATTTTCCTTCCACTTCACAATTATGTGCCACTTTGTGTTGGTCTATCACATAAAATCCCAATAAAATAAATCTACGTTTTTGGTTGTAACATGACAAAATGTGAAAAATTTCAAGGGGTATGAATACTTTTTCAAGGCACTGTGGGTGTGTTTGTGTGTGTGTTGTTGTGTGTGTGTGGATAGATAGATAGATAGATAGATAGATAGATAGATAGATAGATAGATAGATAGATAGATAGATAGATAGATAGATAGATAGATAGATAGATAGAAAATATGTCTTTAGTTCCTCACCTCATCATGAGTCAGCAAGGCACATTACCATACTTTAAAGGATTAGCAGCTACTTTAAATGAAATGTGTGTAGCAGACTAAATATATATCTTGGTAACACAAAGGATCAACAGATGCCTGGATTTAATAAGGCTGTTCAAAATGTAAAAAATGCATCAACACTTTTTTTCTAAGATTGTCTTGGTTCTGGCACTCATGATAGAATTACAATGGACATAAAAAGTCTATACACCCCTGCAGGGTTTTGAGATGTAGAAAAACCCGAGCAAGATAAATCACCCTTAATATGACCTAATATGTGCAATTCAATTAAAAACAAGCTTAAGTCTTTAAAGGGGGAAAAATAAAAAAAATTACAATAATATGGTTGCACAAATATGCACGCCCTTAAACTATTACTTTGTTGTGGTAACTTTTGGTTTTCTGGCAGCATTCAGTCTTTTGGTGTAGGGGTCTTATCAGTATGATACCTCTTGACTTGGGAATCTTTGTCAACCCTTCCTTACAAAAGTGCTCCATATATGATTAGATTGTGAGGGGATCTCCTGTGCATAATACTATACTATTCAGCTCACCCTACAGATTTTCAATTGCACTCAGGTCAGTGGAGGTGGGGGGGGGGCCGCACCGGGTGACACCTGCCAGAGGGGGTGACACGGGGGCTGCCGCCCACCTCTACACACTGTACTATATTACTTGCACTTGCAGACCCGCAGCGGAGCAGTGCGAGCAGGGCACCAAGCCCTGCGGGGGAGGCTGCCTATAACACTCCCCCATCAGGTTAGGCTGTCCCTCGGGGATCTCCAATATCTCCAGAGGCAGCCGAAGTTGGTGGGTGGAGCTGGGGGTGTGGCTGCCTCCTCCACTCCTCCCACAGACTACTTCACTCTAACTGATCCCGCAGCTGAAGTAGGAGAAAAAGGTGAGAACACAGCAGCACCGGATGTCTTCATTTCCAGGCATGCTGTAAGTTACTGCACACTGTCACTACATAGAGTCCCAGCCTGCCCTATACCACCCCAACCTGCCACTATACCACCCCAACCTGCCTCTATACCACCTCAACCTGCCCTATACCACCACAATCTGCCACTATACCACCCCAACCAGCCCTATACCACCCTAACCTTCCCTACACCACCCTAATCTGCCACTATATCACCCAACCTGCCCTATATACCACCCTAATCTGCCACTATACCACCATAGCCTGCCCTATTCCACCCTAATCTACCACTATACCACCCCAGCCTGCCCTATACCACCCTATACTATCATTTACAGGGGCCTGTTTTGGGGGTGCGCCCCATGACCGTGCGCTGCCTGCAGGGAGCTTAGCAGGTTAGACAGGAGGGGGGTGATGCCATGTTTTGTGGAACCAGGTGACACCAACCCTAGTGACGCCACTGACTTAGGTCCAGGCTCTGAAAGGGCCATTCCAATAATTTGTTATTCTTCTGGTGAAGCCATTCTTCTGTTGATTTAGAGGTATGCTTTGGGTCTTGGATTTTTTTATAAGACAATGCACCTTGACTAAAACCCCAGATCCAGCTGAAGAAAAATAGCCCCAAAGCATAATTCTGCCACCAACATGCTTCACTGTGGGTATGGTGTTTTTATGTGCAGTGTTGGTTTTGTACCAGACATACTTTTTGAAATTATGGCCAAAAAGTTCAATCTTGGTCTCATAAGAATATAACACATTTTCCCACATGCTTTTAGCAGACTTGATGTAAGCAAAATGTAGCTAGGCTTGGACATTTTTCTTAGTAAATAAAAGGCTTGTATCTTGCCACCCTACCCCACAACCCAGACATATGAAGAATACAGAAAATTGATGTCACATGTAGTACATAACCAGTACTAGCGAGAAATCCCTGCAGCTCTGTGTTCTGCACTGTGTTCCATGGTTTATCTAATGCCTTGGAAATTTTTTGTACCCTTCTACCGACTGATACCTTCCAACAATGAGATCCCATTGATGTTTTGTAAGCTCTTTGCAGACTATGGCTTTGCATTAATAAATGTCAGAAAAATCCTACTAGAACAGTTGAACGATATATGGGCTTAATCAGAATCACTTTCATTAATGGCAGGTGTATGCTGACTACTATTTTACATGAGTTTGAATGTGATTCGTTAATTCTGAACAGAGCCACATCCCTAATTATATGAAGGTATATATTGATGCAACTACATTATTCTATTTTATTTTTCACCAATAAACAACTATTTAAGTTTGTTTCTAATTGAATTGCACAGATTATAGGTCACATTAACCACTTGTCCTCCAGAAGATTTACTCTCCTTCATGACCAGGCCATTTTGTGCGATACTGCACTGCGTTACTTTAACTGACAATTGCGCGGACATGCGACACTGTACCCAAACAAATAGAGATTTCTTTTGGTGGCATTTGATCACCACTGCGTTTTGAATTTTTTGCACTATAAACAAAAAAAGACCTACAATTTTGAAAAGAAAAATAATGTTTTTAACTTTTTGCTATAAAGCATATCCAATAAAAAATGTAAAAAATGTAACTTCTTAATACATTTATGCCAATATGTATTCTGCTACATGTTTTTTGTAAAAAAAAAAAAAAAATCCCAATAAGCGCATATTGATTCGTTTGAGCTAAAGTTATAGCATCTACAAATTAATGGGATATATTTATGGAATGTTTATTTATTTATTTGTTTCCATTAATGGCGACGATCAGCGCCTTACAGTGGGACTACAATATTGTGGCGGACATTTGGACACTAACTGACACGTCTGATGCTTTTTGGGAACCATTGACACTAAAACAGTGATCAGTGCTAAAAATATGCACTTGTCAATGTACTAATGACACTGGCTGGAAAGGGGTTAAACATTTAGAGTAGGGGTAGGCAACCTTAGAGAGATGGAGATCTATTTGAACAACACTGATGAAGTCAAAGATCACCGGGCACAGTGTCCTGTTGTTAGGGCCGGTTCACACCAGAACGTGATGCCAAAAAGGCATCAGAATTACGCTCAGAATGCAGGGATCAGGAGTGCGTTATGCTCAAAATGCAGGAATCAGGAGTGCGGTTTGCTCAAAATGCAGGGACCAGGGATCAGGAGTGCGTTATGCTCAAAATGCAGGGATCGGGAGTGCGTTATGCGCAAAATGCAGGAACCAGGAGTGTGGTTTGCTCAAAATGCAGGGATCAGGAGTGCGTTATGCTCAAAATGCAGGGATCAGGAGTGCGTTATGCTCAAAATGCAGGAACCAGGAGTGCGGTATGCTCAAAATTCAGGGATCAGGAGTGCTTTATACTCAAAATGCAGGGATCAGGAGTGCGTTATGCTCAAAATGCAGGAACCAGGAGTGCGTTATGCTCAAAATGCAGGAACCAGGAGTGCGTTATGCCCAAAATGCAGGGATCAGGGATCAGGAGTGCGTTATGCTCAAAATGCAGGAATCAGGAGTGCGTTATGCTCAAAATGCAGGGATCAGGAGTGCGTTATGCTCAAAATCGTTAACGTTCAACATTAGTAAAGATCTAGAATTTAAACCTGTTGTTTGTCTGGTACCCAAAATGCAGGGATCAGGAGTGCGTTATGCTCAAAATGCAGGAACCAGGAGTGCGTCATGCTCAAAAAGCAGGGATCAGGAGTGCACTACGCTCAAAATGCAGGGATCAGGGATCAAGAGTGCGTTACGCTCAAAATGCAGGGATCAGGAGTGTGTTACGCTCAGAATGCAGGGATCAACAGTGTGTTATGCTCAAAATGCAGGGATCAGGGATTAGGAGTGCGTTACACTCAGAATGCAGAAATCAAGATTACGTTATGCTCAAAATGCAGGGATCAGGTATCAGGAGTGCATTACGCTCAGAATGCAGGGATCAGGAATCAGGAGTGCGTTACCCTCAGAATGCAGGGAACAGCAGTGCTTTATGCTCAGAATGCAGGGATCATGGATCAGGAGTGCGTTATGCTCAAAATGCAGGGATCAGGAGTGCGTTATGCTCAAAATGCAGGGATCAGGAGTGTGCTATGCGCAGAATACAGGGATTAGGGTTCAGGAGTGAGTTACGCTCAGAATACAGGGGTCAGGGATCAGGAGTGCGTTACCCTCAGAATGCAGGGATCAGGAGTGCGTTATGCTCAGAATGCAGGGATCAGGAGTGCGTTACGCTCAGAATGCAAGGATCAGGAGTGCGTTACGCTCAGAATGCAAGGATCAGGGATCAGTAGTGCGTTACGATCAGAATGTAGGGATCAGGGATCAGGAGTGCATTATGCTCAAAATGCAGGGATCAGGAGTGTGTTATGCTGAAAATTGTTAACATTTAACATTAGTAAAGATCTAGAATTTCTTGTTTTCAGATTTTTGAGAGAGCCTCTGATGAAATTAGATGTGGGGATATGTCTCCATCCATGGAAACAATAGGCTGCAACGTGACGTTATGTGGTTGGCAATAAAAGGTGTAAGACATTATAAAAACATAGTGGATATCATGGGTATGGCTGGGTGTATTGCATCTAGCTAGGGTTAAGAAATTCTCCAGGTGGGTATTAAACTGATTAATCTATAAAACTATTTGGACAACCTGGAAACGAATTGAGACCTCATTTTGGTTTCTGGTTTCACTTACCCTTGGTCTAAGTTACCCATCCATGTAAAGTAAAGGCAAACTAGCCAACACCTTAAATGAAGCAAGTACCTATTCAACATACTTTTTAGTAGATCAATACACACATAAAATAAACCAGAGACATCATTTTATAAAATAATTATAGATCAGCTTGTCTTATAATATACTTGTTTCATTATGTCCAGGTTTGGCAAAATGTCCTTCTCTAGTTATATAAGTTAGTGTAATTCTTCCAAGTCTGAAGTTTAACGAGTCATGCTTAACTAGCATGTTTGTATACAACAGACAGAATACAGATCATTACACGTCATTGTAGTGTGCACACACCCAGTCATTCACTGCATATCTCCTTACTGGTGGTGACCTGATACATTTAATGTTGAGGTATGTGTTATCATCTTTTAAAAGGTTGCTAAGTAAACCACCCTTCTTTTATGGTTCTTTCTAACAAAGAGAATATTGTGTTTATGTGCTTGTTGGAGTATAGTACAGTACACAGTGTTTTAAGTAAGCTATTAACTCTAAGAGCCGGTTCACATAGGAACAGACAGCTGCCGGAGCGCTTTCTGTTCTCAAATGGGGTAAAGGGCAGTGTGGTGTGCAGTTCAGCTCATCACACATGGCTGCACTTTTTTTGTGTACAAACATTATTTAAAATGTGCAAAATGTACAAAAGTACACTTCATTTATGTCACTGTACAGCAGTGCGCTGCACTGCGCTGATGTATAGTGCGCTGCAATAAAATGTAGCATGTCTGTATTTTAGCGCAGCTCCGAGCTGCGTTACAGTGTGAATGGTACACACAGGAATCAATTGTTTCCTGTGTGTCCTTGTAGTGACAGCTGTTTTATAATGCAGTAAAACGCTTGTAACTGCACTATGTGTGGATTCACCCTTAATGGGGTGCAAAGTGCACCCGCCATAAGCATTGACTTTTAATTAATATCTTAGCACAAAGAGTAATGATGTGTCCAATTATACAAAGCTGTCACGGCAATCTTATGCTGTCAAACTAGTGTAAGATCATCTCAGATTGGTTGCTCTGGGCTAGTTACTTTGCATTGCCGTTTACATGGTGGGACAATAAAATAATGGTAATTAAGATAGAAGGGTCTATTTGATACCAGTGTATATAAAGGATTAATGTAAATAATATCACAGCACCATCTCCAGAAAAAAAAATACTTTACAACCTGCCAAAATTGTCTGCAGTTGTAAGTATTACGACATGTGAGTAGAAACAACTGATCGCTCACTATACCAATCAATGTAATCTATAATGGAATCCATGAAGCTGGGACCAAATCACACCTACTCTAAAGCTGGCCACACATGGAATTGATATTGGCTAACTCCAGATGAACCGGGTGCAATTTGAGCCGTGGGTCACCCTTGAAGTACCCTCCTGCCTGACATTCCTGTAATCTGAAACATGTCAGAATTGCTGGGTGTGAAAATTGTCTGCCAAGCAGCAGTTGCATCTTATCATACGCAACTATTGTTCGGATATCCTGACAGCCACAGGTACCAGCTATCAGAATACAATAGCCGTCAAGGGAGATACCTGCAAACACATTGTTTAGCCTGTAGGCTAAATGAAAGAAATCTTACAGTTGTGGTCAGCTTGACTTAACTTAACTGTAGTGGTAGAATCTGAAGGCAGAAGACTTAAAATAAAATGATAATACCAACATATGGAAAAAGATACCTTTGATGTAAATAATTTTATTAAAGTATATTTATATTTTAATTCCTTGCTTCCAAGTATGTTATGTAGTTTTATATGTACTGTACATGGGTGGCGCCATATTTGCTCAATGTATACATAAGCCCTGCATCCTGCTTTGCACTGTGGCATAGTTACATAGTTAGATAGCTGGTAAGGTTGAAACAAGATAAAAGTCCATCAAGTCCAACCTATGTGTGTATGCGCTTTTATTTCAATATTACTTTGCATATTCCTGTATGTTGTGGTCGTTTAGGTGCCTATCTAATAGTTTTTTGAAATTATCTATGCTCCCTGCTGAAACCACTGCTTGTGGAAGAGAATTCCACATTCTTACTTCTCTTACCGTAAAGAACCGTCTACGCAGTTAAATCACTTTTCCTCTAATTTTAGTGAATGGGCGCGAGTATTTTTAAATGCCCTTTTGCGGAAAAGTTTTATCCCTATTGTGGGGTCACCAGTACAGTATTTGTACATTGAAATCATATCCCCTCTCAAGCATCAGTGCTAGTAATCTTTCCTCATAACTAAGATCCTCCAGTCCCTTTATTAGCTTTGTTGCCCTTCTCTGTACTCTCTCCATTTCCAGCACATCCTTCCTGAGGACTTGTGCCCAGAACCGGACAGCATACTACAGGTGCAGCCGGACCAAAGTCTTGTAGAGTGGGAGAATTATTATGTTTTGTCTCTGGAGTTAATTCCATTTTTAATGCGTTCCAATATTCTGTTGGCTTTGCTTGCAGCAGCTTGGCATTGCGTCCCGTTGCTGAGCCTATCATCTACTAGGACCCCCAGGTTCTTTTCCATCCTAAATTCCCCCAGAGGTTCTCCCCCTAGTGAGTAGATTGCATTCATGTTTTTGCCACCTAAATGCATTATTTTATATTTTTCCACATTAAACCTCATTTGCCATGTAGTTGCCCAGCCCATTCATTTGTTCAGATCTTCTTGCAAGGTTTCCACATCCTGCGGAGAAGTTATTGCCCTGTTTAGCTTAGTATCATCTGCAAATACTGAGCTTGAGCTGTTTATCCCATCTTCCAGGTAATTTATGAATAAATTAAATAGGATTGTTCCCAGGACAGAACCCCGAGGTACCCCACTTTCCACATTGGACCATTCCGAGTACTCCTCATTATCACTACTCTCTGAACTCGCCCCTATATCCAGTTTTCAATCCATGTGCTCACCCTATGGTCCATGCCGACAGACCTTAGCTTGTATAGTAAATGTTTGTGGGGAACTGTATCAAATGCCTTTTTTTAAATCCAGATACACCACGTTTACGGGCCTTCCTTCATCTAGATGGCAGCTCACCTCCTCATAGAAGGTTAATAGATTTGTTTGGCAAAAATGATTTTTCATGAATGCATGCTGATTACTGCTAATGATACCATTTTCATTACTAAAATCTTGTATATAGTCCCTTATCATCCCCTCCAAGAGCTTGCATACTATTGAAGTTAGACTAACTGGTCTGTAGTTCCCAGGGATATATCTTGGTCCTTTTAAAGATTGCTGCCACATTGGCTTTTCTCCAATCAGCTGGTACCATACCAGTCAGTAGATTGTCCGTAAAAAGTAGGAACAACGGTCTGGCAATGACTTGGCTGAGTTCCTTAAGGACCCTCGGGTGCAAGCCACCTGGTCCTGGTGACTTATTTATGTTAAGTTTTTTCAAGTCTATTTCTGACTTTATCCTCTGTTAACCATGGGGGTGCTTCCTGTGACGTGTCTAAGGATAAAAATTGCAGTTTTGGTTACTGAAGCCCCCCATTTCCCTCATCCTTCAAAACCTGTTTTCCCGTATTTCTACATCCGCAATCAAGTCTGTATTGTTAGTAATCAGTAGGTCTTAGTAACGCATTGTTTCTTGTTGGTGCATTTACCATCTGATCCATGAAATTGTCCTGTAAGACATTTAGGAAGTGGCGAGCCTTAGATAAATATCCGCCCAGTCTGTGTCTGGATTATTAAAATCCCCCATTATAATGACACTTCCCATGCTTGCCGCCATTCCAAATTGTGATAGGAGGTCCATCTCCCCCTCCTCCCTCTGGTTAGGGGGCCTATAGCATACTCCGAGCATTACTTTCCCCATGGTTTCCTCCCTTTGTAACTCTACCCATAAGGATTCCACCTCTTCCCTTGTTCCATTAGTGATGTCAACCCTCACATTCACTTGTATATTATTTTTGATATACAGGCATACCCCTCCCCCTTTTTTATCCTCCCTGTCCCTGTGATATAGGGAATACCCTTGAATGGTGGCCAGCCAATCAAAAGGGTTAAATAATGGTTATGCTTTAGGATGTATTCACACCTGCAAATGCACCCAATGCTGAGAACATGCGAGAACCCCAGTGGGAGTTCCTGGCGATTAGCTGAGGTAAGCAGCCTCATTGAAAGCAATGTGAGGCTGCTGGCTCCCACAACTAATCGTGACCACTCACATGTAATTGCTCATGCATTGATCGCTTGTGTGTTATCGGCCCCAGGCACAGGCAGTCTGCATCTAGGACCAATCTCTGGCATGTGATCACTGCGTGAGCGATCACATGTGAGTGGTAATGAATAACTGCGGGAGCAGACACCCTCTCATTGCTTTCAATAAGGCTGCCTCCTGCAGCTAGTTGCCAGGAACCCCTGCTCGGGTTGTCATATATAATCAGTGTCGGGTGCATTTGCAGGAGTAAATTCACCCCTAATGCACTTTCTTATGCAAGTCTGTGGATCAATGCACGCCCTATGTGGCTAAAATCCGTACAGCGGTTAACCAAGGATGATGAATAATACAATAATCAACAATGTGCAGAGCTCCCTCTATATATTTAATATACCAATACAAATATGGAGAAGCAAGCAAAAGACATGAAATGTCACATCAACAAGTATTTTAACGTAAAAACGTCAATAATAAATCAAAATATGTGATCAATGAAAACACACAATATTGTCCCTAAAAAAGAATTCCATGTATGCTATATTTTTGCATGAATACATTGGTCCAGCTTGGACCAAAGTAACTATGCATATACCATACCTGTAGGATCCCTCTAAAAACTGGAAATATGTAGTAGACACCATGGTTGTCTGTGTCCTTTTGACATGATCACCAGTCAGAGAGTTCTTTGCATTTTCTTAATGAATACAAAGCATTCTCTGATTGGACAAGGTGAAGTATGTGATATCACTACCCCACCCAATCAGAGAACACTTTGCATTCATTGAAAAAATGCAAAGTGATCTCTGAATGGCGCCTGTGTCAAGCGGGCAACCTACTGTGTTCACAATGCAGTAGGGTAGCTGCTCAGCGAGAAACCCAGGAGCTTTTAGAGATCACTAAAGTAGCAATGTCTACTACAGTGATTTCCAGCTATTAGAGCAGTGGGGGGCAATTTGAAAATAATAGGGGACCGCAAGTGTGGTCCCCAGCACTTCCAGAGAGCAAAATGAACGAGCTATAAAGCACCTCAAGGCCCAAACATTTCTGTTCTGCTGCATTTTCTGTACCATATCACAATGCATTAGTGTCAGTGAGCGCAATAATAACTCGCAGCATTGGTGGTCAATAGCAATGAAGTTTAACCCCCCTACATTGGTGGTCATAGCAGTGAAATTTAAGGCCCCTTCCCAACATTGGTGGCAATCAATGTTAACCCCCTACACACATTGGTGGTCATGGCATTGAAAGTTACACCACCCCCCTGAGCCGCTCTCTCTCCTCAGGCTGCGACTTTACTTTACTGTACTGTGGGCAGGGATAACTCCATCTCACACTACAGTCTTTCCCTTAGTACCAGGCGGTGGAACACAAAAAGGATTCCAGCACCAGTCACTCTGTTGCCTAACTGGTGCCCAATAGCTTGTGGGCACGCAGATGGTATATGCATATATCCATATTTGGAATTCTTCTTTAGTCCCAGACTGATTTTCTTTTTTTTTTAATGCCCCCCTAGAGCTATATAAGAATGTAGACCAGGACACCTATACAATGTTAAGTGCAGGATGAACTTAAAAAAAAAGAAAAAAAAGAACAGAAGAGTTCCCATTGGAGGATATCCCCACTGTTTCTCTTCTGGGAGCAGCCCAAAAACTGAGATTTTCACTTTCATTGATGGTAAACAGGACTAGTAGAGAAAGTGAATCTCCCTAATGGGGGCAAAGACAACGTTAAACTGACAGGTGTTCTAATCCTTCTCCACTCTATCCAAAAATAAAAAAGGTTTTGTCTTTAGTTATACTTTAAAGTGGTTCTAAAGCTAAAACTTTTTTTAGCATAATGCATTCCCTGCATTAGGGTAAAAAATGTTTTGCCACTTGCTGTGACCCCATCTCTCCCTCCCCAAACACTTACCTAGTCCTGTATCAATCCAGCACTGTGTCCATCTGCACTTCTCCCCTGTCTGTCTCTTCTCACAGGAGGATTGAGCACCATCAGGAGCCATTGGCTCCTGCTGCTGTCAATCAAGTCCTGTGAGCAATGGGGGGGAGGGGGGGAAGCAGGGCTGAGCCAGGCTGTGTGTGTTTATGGACACACACAGCCCGGCATTGGAGCAAGCAGCACATCTGCCCCTATAGCGAGATGCTTGCTATGAGTGCAGACATAAAAGAGGGGGAGCCAAGAGTGCTGGCGGGGTACCCCAGAACAGGAGGTTTGGTGCCACTCTGTGCAATACCATTGCATAGAGCAGGTGAGTTTAACAGGTTTCTTTTTTTTAATAAATAAAGAATGCCTTTGGAAATGCTTTAAATTGTGACATAAGGTATATGGTCAATGTAGACTTGGATACTTCCTATAAAGAACTATTTGCTGTTTGCTCTATAGCTATCTATTTCCCTGAATTTATTGTCCGCTCAGCAGGCTGTCCCGCAATCTGCTGACCGGACAATAAAAGAGCAAAAATACACTGTTAAGTAATTACCCCTGCTCATACCACACTCTTTTTCCAGCAGCACATGTGAATGCAGCCGATGCCTTCTGCATGAGGGATGAGTGATTTGGGTACTTAAAGTGAAACGTCACCTTAAAAGAGGAGTTGCTACTGATCCTCCTCCTCACCCCTCTGTTTTCACTTTTAGCTTTTTTTTTAGGGAGCAGGTACCCATTTACCCCCTCCCTCCCTCCCTGCCCGTAAACTCCTGGGACACATCACAGGTTCCAGGAGGCGGCAGGACTATTCACAGAGTGAAGAGCGGCTCTCGCATACGCAGTGGGAAGCCAGCTGTAAAGCCAAAGGGAATCGCAGCTGGATTCGCACAGTAAAGATGGCGGCACCGGGGACCCAAAGACCGGCAAAGAACTGACTCAGGTGAGTACAGCGCTGAATCCCTGGACTGGTAACTGTCCCTTTATTAAAAATCAGCAGCTACAGCATTTGTATTTTTTTTTACAAAATGACAGAAAATCATCTTTAAAGTGGAATGTCTCTCTCTAAAGGCAAGTTTTGCTTTTCTGCCTCCTCTCCCTGGCCAACCCCCCCCCCCCCCCCCACACACACACACACACACACTTCCCTTCAATTTTTTTTCTTTTCTTCTATATTACACACACACATTCATATTTCAATTGTGTAGTTATTATTCAAAGGAAATAAAGTATCTGATGTCATACCCATTTTCTGAGCTGGTAGACCTATTTTATTAACTCTTAACTCCTGTTTCTTAGCATCATTGGTCAACCATGAGGATCTTTCATAATAAAATCTCTTGCTGGTAAGGAAACAAAACAGCATCTTCCCCACTGGCAAGGGTTTCTATTTTATGATCTTTAACCAGCACAATAATGGACCAACAAGTCTATAAGTTCACCTGCAGGGACAAAACTAGGTCTGGCATCTGCCATTGTCACATGTTTATACACATTGTACATATACACCTGTTGTTCCTATTACCAGTAGCTCATGGCTGTTATTATCTACCCATGCTTCCTTATCAGTTTGAGCATATTACAAATATAGATTTCTAATGAGTATAAATGACATTGCTAAGTTGCATTGAGTATCACACACAGTCATTTTGATGAGGTTTCTTAATACTTACTTAAGCACCGAGCCTCTTTTTGAGATGTGTTGTTTACAAGTTAAAAACAGTTTTTTTTTTTGCTAGAAAATTACTTAGAACCCCCAAACATTATACATTTTTATTTTCTAACACCCTAGAGAATAAAAGGGCGGTCCTTGCAATACTTTCTGTCACACCGTATTTGTGCAGCGGTCTTACAAGCGCACTTTTTTTGGAAAATATACACTTTTTTAAATTAAAAAATAAGACAACAGTAAAGTTAGCCCATTTTTTTTATATTGTGAAAGATAATGTTACGCCGAGTAAATTGATACCCAACATGTCATGCTTCAAAATTGCTCCCGCTTGTGGAATGGCGACAAACTTTTTACCCTTAAAAATCTCCATAGGTGACATTTAAAACATTCTACAGGTTGCATGTTTTAAGTTACAGTGGCGGTCTAGAGCTAGAATTCTTGCTCTCACTCTACCAATCGCTGTGATACCTCACATGTGTGGTTTGAACACCGTTTTTTTGCGGGCGCTACTCACGTATGTGCTCGCTTCAGCACGCGAGCTCGGCGGGACGGGACGCGTTTAAAAAAAAAAAAAAAAATTTCTTATTTATTTTACCTTTTATTTTTACACTGTTTAAAAAAAAATTTAAAAAATGGCCCTTTAAGAGCTATGGGCGGAAGTGACGTTTTGACGTCACTTCTGCCCTGCGTTGTTATGGAGACGGGTGGCCATCTTCCCCTCACTCGTCTCCATGCCCAGCAAGGGTGAAAATCCGATTGCCTCCACCGCTGCCGACGGCTCCGGTTAGCAGCAGAGGGCACGGGAGAGCGCTGATAAAAGTAATCTTGCGGCGAATCCGCTGCAGAGACCACTCTTATCGAAAACCGGACCGCCGGCTGAAGACGAGGATACCGAGATTATGGCAGCTAGCTGCTGCCATAATAACGATATCCCCCTTCAAAGTAAGGATGTACATCTTCGTGCGGCGGTCCGGAAGTGGATAATCTGTCACACAATTTACAAACAGTAAAAAAAAAGAAAAACACAATACTTAATTTCTTGCATTTTGGTGCAGTCATAATAATACAATAAATAGGGCACATATATGTTTCCTTCACATTCCTGAGTAGATCAATGAGTCCTTCTTGATTATTCTCTGATGGCTATGAAGCAGATTTGTGTTCCAAAATTTTCACCGTCTCGAACATGAGAGAAAAATTTCTCAGGATGGCAGGAGGTGCAAAGTGTGACATTTTGGCTCTTGTCTGCAATGGTGTCATCTTGAATATTATGAGGCAGAATACCACCACGTTCCAGGAGAATACTAGGAATAAAACATAATAATCACTTATGTGAAGGTTTAACATCTGTCCAAGAATAAAAAAATATTCTTAGAGTTCCTTTTACCACATGTTGATAGGGATTTGGGGAGATGAACCAGGGAAGATCAAATATAAGCGGAGTAACTTTAGCTTTAAACATAAGTACTTGGCCCCTTAGTTCCAGTGAAGGGAACTCTTAAGGCATCAGCATACCATTGGACATTTTGGAGAATTTCATGCTCCCAACTTTATGGGAACTGTTTGGGGATGGGCCCTTCCTGTCCCAACATGACTGCGCACCAGTGCACAAAACAAGGTCCTTAAAGACATGGATGGGCGAGTTTGGGGTGGAGGAACTTGATTGGCCTGCACAGAGTCCTGACCTCAACCCGATAGAACACCTTTGGAATAAATTAGAGTGGAGACTACACACCAGGCCTTCTTATCCAACATCAGTGCCTGACCTCACAAATGAGCTTCTAGAACAGTGAGGGCGAACCTTGGCACCCCAGATGTTTTGGAACTACATTTCCCATGATGCTCATGCACTCTGCAGTGTTGTTGAGCATCATGGGAACTGTAGTTCCAAAACAGCTGGGGTGTCAAGGTTCGCCATCACTGTTCTAGAAGAATGGTCAAACATTCCCATAGACAAACTCCTAAACCTTGTGGACAGCCTTCCTAGAAGAGTTGAAGCTGTTATAGCTGCAAAGGGTGGGCTAACTCAATATTGAACCCTATGGACTAAGACTGGGATGCAATTAGAGTTCATGTGTGTGTGTAAAGGCAGGCATCCCAATACTTTTGACAATATAGTGTATTTGGACCCCTGTATTATGTATTACATGACCAATTCAGTCAGTTCTTTGTAGCCACAGCAAGCCAGAAGAGGTCTGAACTGTTGTATGTCCTGCTGAGTTTTTAAGGAGAGATTAATAAGAAAGATCTCCATCAAGTACAAAGAACTATGCTTGCCATATACTGTATATATATTACCACTATGAAATGAACAATCCACTATTCAGTTCATATAGAGTGATCCCCTCTTTTTCTCTGGGCAGAAATGAGGCGCATCAAATCATCAATATCAAATTGACTCCTACCAAAAACTTGGAATAGTAGAAAGAGGGAAGCTAGCGTCTCAATTGTTCATGTTGCATACAGAGCAGAAAACTGCAAAATGTTGCCTAAAACACTTAATTATATGATCACCGTTTCACTATGGGTGCCTAAGGGAGATACGTTTCCTGTAACTTCCTTATGCTATAACTCCTACAAAATAGTGAAGGGACAAAATGCATTTTCAGTGTGGCACTGAAGGTACAAGCAAAAAGGTGATTTACAGATATTAATTCTTTGCCAGTGGTGGACTGCATTTTACAACTAAGAGCCCTGACCTCAACCCTATTGAACACCACTGAGATAAATTGAAACACTGGTAACTTGACCTCACAAAATAAAGCTAAATGGACACACATTCTCACAAAAAGGATCCCAAAATCCTGTGGACATCTTTCAAGAGTAGAGGCTGTAATAGATACAAGGGTAGGGGGGCAAGTCCATATTAATACCCACGGTTTTAGAATGGGATTTTCAACAAGCTATATACAGTTTATCTTGGGTCCCTAGCTATTATTGATACAATAGAAAAATACAATGAAGTTTTACATTGCAACATCATTCCCTACATCATTAGGTATAAAAATTTAGGGGACAGCACCATGGAAAGAGTTAAGGTCCAATTCCAGAAAAGTAAAAATGCTCTTTTGCAGTGGGGCTACACCCACAGTTCAAGGGTTAAAAGCTCATTTATGCCTAAGAGCAGTGAAGAGTCATTTCACATACCCAATCCTCTGTACCCCCAACAGTTGGTGCTCCCCCATGCTCCGACAGTGGATTTCTCTTCAGCATCTTCACATCCAGTGCAAGGCCATGCAACCTGCATTGGTACTGATGGCATCAGAGGACTTAAGACTGCTAGAGTGTAGGGGAAAGGATGACGCTGGGATCGGTTTAGCAGTGGAGAGGCATATGCTGGAGAGGAGGATCAAACAAGTAAAACTGCTTTTCCGAGTCCCCCAGACATAAGCATTTAAGTGTGTGTGTGTGTGTGTGTGTAGACCACTGCAAGAGAGAATATTTATTTTCCTTGTTCAGTAAAGTGCAGCTTTAAGGAAATATAGGAGAAAAAATGGATTGTATAAAACCAGAATCAATTACAGCTCTGCAAGCCAATTTAGCTCTACAGCAGGTAGTGTTATAATTCTGATTTTAAGAGGTGTAGAATTGCTGTTGCTGTGGACGGCTTTAGATAAATGGTTTTGTGTATAGAATTACAATCCTGTCTTACATTTACAATGTTCCAATGCTTTATTTAATTTACAGCATTAAATATATTGTGCTACATCCATAATGTATTTGAATTTTAAAGATTAATACATTGCAAGTACAGTGGGCTGTACTGGATGTACTGCTAACTAAATAAAACATAGCACTCAGGGGAGCGCCTATTCATGAATATTTGACATAATAAGTAATGCAAGTTTGGTTAATTCCTCTACAGCCACAGTACACGACCCACTTACAGCATGTCCTCTCTAACCTTTCATACATAATACTACTCTGCAGAGAGCCTTTATATATGGTTTAGGAATAGATTATTCCCATTTATCCAAATAATCTTACGGCTTTCGTTTAAGTGTTTTATCGTCATGAAAATCATGTTCAAGTACCTTATTAACTATAACTATATCTCATCAATGCCCGGGACTAAGGTGATGTGAAATATCTAACATTAAGGTAGTTCTTTGAGTTAGAAATGAGACTTCACTGTGTGCAGTAAAATAACATACAGAGTCCCTCTGTGAAGTGTCTTGTGCCATGTCACTACACACTGTAACTTGGTAGATGTTGCATTAGGAGGGACGTGCTGAGCCTGCACGCACTCTACTAGTCCAGTGTACCTCTGCTACAGAATTGGGTCCCGCTGAGCACATTGCGCAGACCTCATTCGTGCACCTCATGCATGCGCTCGTTAACTCGTTCCTTCCTGTACCTTGTGACTAGGCCATGCATCGCCATAATGCAGGTTCGGTCCTGGTTGCTACTGTAAACCAACTGCCAGGGAGGAAGCCATACATCGACCCCCTCGCTACCGGAGGACCTGTCACCTTACCAGGTACCACACCTAACGACTGGTTGCTTTGTGTCTTGAACTTTTACTTGGTTACTCTCAGCAACTTCCTTATCTTGATGAGTTAACCCTTTTGTAGTGGTGTTACATCATAAATATTTGTGCTTTACAGACCCTGGTTCTTTAGATATGCCAGAACCAACATGCACCCCTTTGAATAATTTAATAATTTTAGACCAGTTGATGCACTTTATATCAGAAGAGTTGATGCAACTGTACTGAAGAGATTCCAACATTACAGTCCAATATGAACAGAGTCCAAACCTTAACCCTAACTATAGCTGTGTGGCTGCCCGGGCATATCTCTGTAAGGTATTAGTCCATTCCAATACTTGTCTGTCCTCCGGAACCCCTGTACCTCTAACAGACTACAAGGCGCAGTAGTCCCCTTTTCACTGTGTGGGTCATGAACGCTAGCTGAGAGCCCTGGACCTCAGCCTTCCCCCTTTTTATAACACAGGTGGGCTGGCTGGGACCAAAAACCCAGTAACTGAGCATACATAACTTAAAGCGGAGCTCCACCCAAAAGGGGAACCTCTGCTTGTCTTCCTCCTCTTCCTCTCATTAAAAATGTCAGCAGCTATAGTATTTGTAGCTGCTGACTTTTAATTTTTTTCTGAAAGAGCCTGGAGCTCCTCTTTAACCCATTCCCCCAGCCTGGGACAGCCTCTAACTTACTAAGGCAGACATATTACAACCTGCCTACGTGTGGGCTAAATGAGAGGGTATCGAATAGATTCCTCCATCCACACTAAACAGCATGGATTGAGGAATCTCCCCTGCCAGCTATTCAACAGCCAGCATGTGCTGAATATCTGAGCCCTGACTACATCTGATTGGACACAGTCACTGTTCAGCTGACAATTTTCCACCCAATTCTCTTCTCAAAATTTGAAAAAATAATCTACTTTTCTTGAGTCTGGTGGTATTAGCAGGGCCACCCACAGCTTAGATTTTGCCTGATTCCGCAGGAATTTGATGACATTTTTGCAATGTTAACATAGGAAATAATCAGTAATCAAATAAATGTATACATATACCTCTCATCAACTCAGAAAAAAACTCTTTAGTAATAGAGAACATAATCTAAAACCTAATAGTTTGCAAAAGATTGCAAGGTCTATTGAATTATCTGAATTACTTATTAAAACAAGGTCTTGTCTTTATCAATTAATCTAATCTTCAAACGTGTATACAATAAGGAAAGCAAAGCCAAGAAATTGCAGATCCCAAGAAACACTGTACTACATGCACAGAGAGCTAAATTAAGGAGGAAGGGGTCAGCCTAGGAAGTGAGATTTATTTAGGAACTCTCTGTGAATGTAAAAGCAGAGCTATGCAATATAGTGCCTTGTGTGCAGTAAAAATTACACATCACTACAACACAAGCTTGCTTTCACCTTTAACATTCTGCTATTTTAGGAACTACTGTGCAACAGATAATGTATAAATTATACAGGTAAATAATCTACACAATTGCAGAAAAAAAAATATCACCGGCATTTATTGTGCACATGGTATAAAAAGAAAACATTTGGTTTAATGTGTTTTATTAGGGAAAGCATTAGAGTAAACTGTTGAAAGAAAAATTGGGCTTACCGAGTAGCTCTTCTGATATCAACATATGGTCTTGGGGACTCAATCTGTCGGACACATTGTGGGTCTATGTCATGAAAAGCTTTGGCTTCTTCCTGATTTAGGGTAAAGCAGCATGGTCCCACTGATGGTCCAAGAACAACCAGTATATCCTTCATATCACACTGGTACTCAGATACCATGGTGTTTACTGTGGCCATTGAAACTCCTAGCAAAGTCCCTTTCCAGCCTGCCAAAAGACACCATATTTGTACACATTTTAGAAAAAAGTTTATGAAAATAGTTGGAAGTAAATTACATTTTGGGTACAATAACTCAAATATCAATGTAGCCATACAAATGTTTGTGCAAAAATTGAAAAGTGCTGTTTTGAGACAATGGGAAGGAGCCAAGATGAAGGAATTGAATACTACACTCCGTCCTTCAAGAAAATAATTTTTGTTCTTTGTGGACTACTATTTTATTTTTCAATGATCATGAGTTTTTTTGTTTTGTTTTTTTAAATGGAGTACATGTTTACTTATAGACCATTGGACAAGTAGACTCTAGATGGACTTGTTAAGCACCACAAAACATGGTCATCTAAAAATACATTTTTTTTATACAAAAACATAAAAAAGACAAATACAGTGAAGTTAGAAATTCCTAGCACCATCTGCTAGAAAAACTACCACTAACCTAAACATTGATGACTGCATCTGTACAAATCTCATGCTAAGTTACAGTTTGGCCTATGAATGGTTATGATGGTGATGTCTATGTGGTAGTTTTTCTAGCAGATGGTGCTAGGAATTTTTAACTTCACTGTATTTGTCTTTTTAATGTTTTTGTATAAATAAAATACTTATTTTTAGATGACCATGTGTGTTATGGTGCTAAAAAGTCCATCTAGAGTCTCAAATTGCCGGCCCTCCAGCTGTTGCAAATCTACAAGTCCCAAGCATGACTCTTACAGGCAGAGGCATGATAGGACTTGTAGTTTTGCAACAGCTGGAGGGCCGCCAGTTTGAGACCCCTGATCTAGAGTCTACTTGTCCAATTTTGTCAATAATTTGGGATGTGGCACCCCTTTACTATATCAGCATCCACAGTACCACCCTGTAGGGATGCCTTCTTTTCATTTTACTTATAGACCATCTTCACATGTGCGCATTACCATAACTCATGGTACTGTATCATGCACATGTTAGTATGTAGTGGTGCCATTAATTCTGAATGGCACCCAATTGCATTAATGCAATGCATGTGTGTTACAGCGCACCACAACACATTATAATGCACTACTGTGTGTTGTGGTGTGCTACATTGGGATAAATAGAGCAGGTGCAGTTATTTTTCAGCACCAGTATGTTAGCAGCCCATTCAGATGAATAGACTGCCCTAACATAACTCACATTATTGTGCGACATAATGGGTTATTGCGCTGCACAGATGTGAATGGGGACAAAATATCACGCTTGCTGTGGATGTTGCAGTGAAACAGACTTTCCAATAATCTACAGAATGTTCTACTCTTGAATTTCACAGGGTATTTATGATTGGTTACCTGGTATTTTTACAACCCATTCCCAAGAGTTAATGCCCCGTACACACGGTCGGATTTTCCGACAACAAATGTTGGATGTGAGCTTGTATGCTCCATCGAACATTTGTTGTCGGACTTTCCGTCAACGAATGTTGGCTAGCAGGTTCTCAAATTTTCCGCCAACAAATGTTTGTTGTCGGACTTTCTGTGTGTACACAAGTCCGTCGGCAAAAGTCCACGCATGCTCGGAATCAAGTACGAGCCGGAAGCGCTCGGTCTTGTAAAACTAGCGTTCGTAATGGAGATATCACGTACGTCTTGTACGTCACTACGTTCGTAATTGTTGGCCAACATTTGTGTGACCGTGTGTATGCAAGACAAGTTGGAGCCAACAACCTTCGAACAAAAATCCACAGTTTTGTTGTCGTAAAGTCTGATCGTGTGTATGGGGCATTACACTTACTAAGTCCTGGTCTTTAATTCTGAGATGTTTAGGAGCGAAACATTAATGGACTGGCTTATGTGTGTGTGTGTGTGTGTGTGAGGCCGGGGGGGGGTGTCTAAGCCCCCATTCACACTTACTGTAAGCATAGCCAGGTGATTTGGAGGATTTTTATTTGTTTCATGTTTTTTAGGAGATTGTACAGGAATAGAAGCATACTTTTTTGACCCCATAGACTTTTAAATAGGAACACCTGAAAAACAAGCATAAACACACTTTTCTGGCACCCCCATTAAAATCTATGGGGCCAAAAAAACGCAATTCTGCCCCAAAGCAGAGCATGTATTTTTTCAAGTTTCATGTGACAGGGGACAAGCAACAGAACGCTCAGGTGTGAATGGATCCATTGAGAATAATGGGACGCCTCATCTTGAGTGCAGTCGTGCTTCCAGAATCATGCAACAAAAACACAGAGGTGTGAAAGCGGGCTAATCAATAGCCCAACCTGAGTGTGAGAATGCGTGTCACTACTCAGCCTTATCAATTACAAAAGTTATTTTATTTTTTTCATTGTGCATGAAACTGACATACATAAGGGTTATTTCATCTATGAGATTGTTGTATGGGTAACAGCAGACAGATTCCACAGAAAGCATTCAATTATGAATTGCTGTCACTCTTGGTTGCAGCTAAGGAATGCCTTCAGTAGATAAAACTATAGCACTGTGAAAGATCGCAGTGCCCTCTGTCGTCATGTCAGGCCCTGCACATGCTCAATTAGAAATGTTTGTTTTTCACTCCACAAGAAGCCTTCTAATAAAACATGTTTGTGTGCTCGTAATGGTCAAATTGCTTTAGCATCATTTTCAGCAGTAAAATGAAGATTACAGAAAAGTCATTAGTAATAAGCAGAAGCGTGTTTTGTTGGAAACAAACAAAGGCTCCAATACCGCCCATGTATTACAAAAAAATATAATTACCTAAACTCTAGATGAGTCAGAACGTGTGTTATCCTAGTAGGATATTTCTGTTTTGTGGTCTTTGGAGGTTTAATATTTATAGGAGGTGAAAGAGAGAGGGCATGCACCCCACTGCTATTCTGGAAATAAAACCATGTCTTTGACAGGATATCTATTTTCCCAGCAATTGGATTCAAAGGAGCACTCAACTATTAGACCTGTTTACTGGAAACTGGTTTAAAAGAAACACTCTCCTCTCAGACTTATTTACCACCCCACCCCCCCCTTTATTTATCTATTTATCCACTTTCCCCAATGTCCACAATCATTTTCCTTTCAAATAAAGGCCTTTTGCACTTCCTCTTTATTTAGCACGTCATAAGCCATTTTTGCCTTTCTTAGAAATGTTTACATGGAATTTGGTTTCCCATGGTACATTGCTTCAATAATTGCCAGGACTGCATCTGTTTATGAACAAGACGTACTGCAACAATGGAAGGATGGGGAGGGCAAGAGCTCCTACTTCATTTTTGATTTTGAGAAAACAATCAGACTTGATGTGTCCATATTTTACTATTAACAGGAGGAGTTACGCTATAAGATCACAGTGCAGACTGGAATTTCGCTATGCATTGCTTTTCTTGGAATATTGTGATTTTATTGACCACAAACAAATCTAAGGCAGGGTTAAAGAGGTAGTCAACTCTGGAAAGGAAAAAAAAAAATTCTTTTCCCCTGCAAGGCTATGTCATAATGTGCTAGTATGCATCGCTGGAAGGTCTCTGGCTACATCTGATTCACTGGCGCAGAACAAAAAAGCAACACACGAGTGTCATTAAAGTGTCCAGATTCCAATTCTCATTCCAGAAGCAAGATTGTCTGCTAATCGCCATTATATAGGAGGGAGGCATTCTGTAATTCCTATAGGTAACCTGGAGACCCAGGGTATGCCATTTGGTGCGTCCACTTGGAGCAAGAGGATCCATGATTCTCTCATTGGCTGCCTGGAATGATCTTCCCTGTCTTTCATATGTTGACCTACAAATGGCGATGGAGCATTTGAGATACTAAGCCTTCCTTGACCCCCCCCCCGTAATAGGTGGTCAATGCTCTCTGGTAAGAGCACATCCTTTATTGGTGGTGGTGTATCACATGGTGGAAGAATTTAGTTGGCTTATCAACTATAAAGACACTCATCTATACTTGTGTCACCTGTGTGACTCAGACTCATTTTTTGTTTTCTTTGTCACATTTAGAGCAACATTATTAAGCTTTATTATAGGCGTACCTGTAGGTAAAAAGGGCTAAGATGACTTTACTACCACTTTAAAACATTAAATTTAGGGCCTGTGTTGATGGGTTTGTGTTAGTGTCACATGGGATGTAAGTCTATGGGAATGCAAAACACATTTGAAGCATGTAAAATGCAGGTCAGAAGAAAATTACCTGCATGTGTCAGTGAATTCTGAATGATCTCATTGGTGTCTCAAACTGATGCCTTCAACACAAGCCCAAGTCTGTTGAAACAGGCCCTTTAACCTTCCTGGCGGTATTCCCGAGTGTGGCTCGAGGGTTAAATTTTAGTACCATTAGTGGTAACCCCGAGCCACACTCGGGATTGCATTGCAGAATCCTGCTGCCAATTACTTATCTTGTCACCAGGATTCTGCGATATCTCCCCCCCCCCCCCCCGTGTCTGTGTCCCCCGCCTGATGCTCTGTGTGCCGGGCTCCATTCCCTGCGAGCGTCCCGACACATGGGGGCGGAGCTTGTGGCAAATTCAAAAAGTGCAAAATTCATAACACTTACATTACACAGTAATCTTACAGATTACATTACTGTATCAAATCAATTCACCTCCCTTTTGTCCCTAATGCTTTGTTCAGTGCACTGCCATGCAGTTTTATATTATATATACTGTTCTTTCTGCCTGGAAACTTGAGATTGTCCATAGCAACCAAAAAGTGTCCCTTAAGACAAAAGTGGTTTTAGACCTGCTAGAAAACAGCGATAGTAAATTAGAACATTTGTAGAATTGAGTGATATTGAATCATGGGGAAATTCATTTTATTATTATTACATTATTATTTTTAATAATAATTTATTATTTTATAATTCATGATTTCGTGTTTCAAACTTTAACATACTCGAGATATCTACTAGACTCTTGTTTGGACAGATTTAAGTGTGTTATTACTAAGAATTACAGGCCTGCAATATAAAATGCCAAATTTCTATGCAAAACATTGTACAGCTTTGAGACGCAAAAATCTGACATAATCATACCGCCAGGGTGGCTACGTCTTTAATAAAATTATAGGTTCTCTAGTGTTCAGCAAAGACCTAATGGGATAGCACAACAAGCTCTTTGCTCTTTCCTCCCCTTCTTCTCTTTCAGGTTGCTATTGGATTTTGCAGCCTCCTTCTCCCCCAGCAACAGCCTGTACCCACATGCCATTTTCCGGTAAATACCATTGCTGTTT
The DNA here is from genome assembly GCF_042186555.1 of Aquarana catesbeiana. Classification (NCBI taxonomy): domain Eukaryota; kingdom Metazoa; phylum Chordata; class Amphibia; order Anura; family Ranidae; genus Aquarana; species Aquarana catesbeiana. The sequence continues at coordinate 199,529,814 of NC_133325.1, forward strand.
CCCACAATCAGCTTTCTCTTTTATACATTGTTTGTTTTTTAATGGGGGTTAATTATTCAGTCTAGTCTAGCTAGACATTGTGATTTGATTTTCTGGTATTGTTTCTTTGGTTTGGTATGTGTCTTTAAGGCTTCACCTATATTCTATTGTGGCTATTTAAAGGGATTGTAAACCCTGATTTTTATCTTTTTAAATAGTAAAGCATGTTATACTTACCTGCCCAATCCTCCTCTTTTTGGGTCCCTCACCTGTGCTCCTGGCTCCTCCCCCCCAGCTGAGTGCCTACCATAGCAAGCAGCTTGTTATGGGGACATACATGCAGGCTTGCTCCGATGCCAGCTCTATGTGCCCATAGACACACAGAGGGCGGCTTGGTCCCGCCCTCTACTCCCTCCTCACTGGCTGTGAGTGACAACAGTGGAAGCCAATGGCAATGGGGTATAGATAGCTTGCTGTGTTCAGAGGCAGCTAAACACTGCCTCTGGATGCAACCCAATACCTATGGAAGATCACATCCTTATATTCCTGGAGGAACTGACATCCTTGCACTTTTTTTGTGGATTGGGTCTAACTTTATGCTCTTTATTAAAATATAGCCCAGTTGTGAATATTTTACTAAAGAAGTGAACTATGTTAGAAATGCATTAGATTTCTCCTAAGGTCATGGCTGGCCACAACCTGTTTCAATGATGTAATCAGATGTATTTGTGTGTTATAGAATGTAAAATGATCTCATAGACGTGCATGTACAACAGGGTGTATATCACAGCTAAGAATAAAGATAATGATAATGGATGTTTTTATCAAGTTGTCTGTCAGTTTTTTTTAGGCGGACCTGAAAACAGAATCCAACAGAACGAATGGCAATTGGGTGTAAACAGACAGGCAGTCCGTTTAAATCCAACTGCCTGTAGAGTAGAGTGGGCTGTGTCTGCTCTGCATAGCGGAACGGACACAGACCAGCCACCCACCTGCTCATTTATTCATTTATTGATTGATGTCCTTTTATTTTGAATGAATAAAAAAAAAAAAAAGGGATTAGTAGTGTTGTTACCTGAGTGGGCCACTCCACAAGCTTTTTTTACTGGATCACAGAAAAGGATTGGAATACAGTCTGCACCAGGGGCAGCAATTGTCACGCCTTTCTGATTGGTCACTATTCCATCATATCTTTCTGGTTCTGTTTTTCCAAGTATTTTCACAATCTCTGCATGGTCAACCTACAAGAAAAAATAGACTTTTACACAACTGTAATTTTTTTCCTGTCCTGGCTTTCCTACCTTGACACTAAATCTGGTGTTTATTTTGTGTTACATTGTACAATTTCTAGTATTTACAAAAATGAATTGGTCTAATTTATTAAAGTGTAAACTCTGACAATGACGTCTCTTATTTACTCCAATCATCTTGCTAGAAATCTTGTGAGCTGATAACTTCCTGGGTTCTCTGCCTATGATGACCATTATCAGCAATGGTTCTTAGCTATCACTGAGGACTACAAACCACATCCTTCTATGTTATGGACAATAGGAGAGGGGTGGGGTTCTTGATTCTGATACAGAAGGGTGAGTGGGCATTATCACAGGACAGGAAGTGTTTTACTGGCAGAATCACTGGGTGAAAATAAAAAAAAATAAAGCCTGAAATAGGAAAACGAATGCAGTCACCGCATCCAATGACTGGTAAGCTCTAATATATTACATTTTTGTTTTTGTGTTTAGATACACTTGGAAGTATATAGCTAAAGGGCTGCCTTTATTGCTGTAACCTGCTTTCTATATTTCTACAGGTAAAATATTTGTCAGCTTTTTAAAGGGTACATGTGCACCATGCACGTTCTGACACAGTGGGGGTTACAGTATGGTGCAAGAATCAAGGTGAATACCCCCAGGGCAGACTTTATAGGCACTTGTATATTGAGAGAAATATAGAAAAATATATGTTTGTAACAGACGATATTTATTTAACAGAATACGTTTAAAAACACCATAATCCAAGCAACACGCCCAGTATTGTCCTTCACCCTTACTGGGCGTTATGCTTGGATTATGGTGTTTCAGGACACAGATTTGTATTCATTCCATGTTTCCGTTTATGTGAAAATGTTTTTAAACTTATTCTGTTAAATAAATAACAAACAAATGTAGCACCCTCTATCTGAAGGTAGGTGCTAGAATAGGATTTTTCCCAGCTCAGGATATGTGTAGGTAAATCTAGGCAGGCTTATGTTGTGTGCTGGGCCTGTCTGTTTTGATTTTGGGATTGGGAGTGTACAGTGCAGTGGTGGGTGTGGTCACCTGTACTTTGATTCAGAGATGCCTCCCCTATTTTCAGAAAGATGTTTCTGGCATGGGGGCTGGACCTGAAGTCTGAGTGGCAGGCAGCTCATGTGAGGAGCTCTGATCAATTACCTCTTGGTATTGGCAGGGGGCAGGCCTCCCATTTATGCTGGGATCTCATGCCATCAGGGAGGAGTTCTGAAAGCAGGAAAAGATAGAATGGAGTGCTGAGTTGTTGTTCCGGGCATCCCCATGTGGGGGGTGCGCCGAACGCGGAGGAGGGCTGGAGGAGCCGTAGGAATCTTCAGCAAGGAGCTGGTGTCAAGCTGCTGTGACCGGGGAACACAGGACTTGTGCACAGATGAAGGTTGGTGAAGAAGAAATAGCAGTAAAGAGTCAGGAGGAAAGCGGCAGAGCTAAAGTCAAGCTGGAGGTCAGTGCTGAAGAATTATAAGAGGATCTTTAAGAGTAGTGAGAAATGCTGTGGCCGGGGAACACAGTGTTTGCAATCTTGGACTGGATGGTATAAATGGTCCACCTATTACCACCTATTACCATGTGTCAGGCCGTCGGGGGGAGGTACCAAATATCTCTGGTCTGGTTAAGCGCATTGGTAATACCTTCCAAAAGACTGTGTGGCTGTCTGATTCATTGAGCCACCAGGGAGAGGTTTTGTAGGCCTCTGGCTCCTTGATTCGCTGGGGAAATACCATTATGGTCTGCAAGGTGGAATTATTCAGAATAATTCTTTTTTGTCCCAATGGAAGTGAAGAAATAGTATTTCAGTTGTTTGGCAGTGAAGTATTTGTACAAGAAGAGAAGGAGTAACAGTCTGCAGAGAAGTTATCCAGAGGAAGGAGACTGGGGGTACAAGGTGTGCATCAATTTGCAAGGCCAAGGCCACTAAATGTTTTACAATGTGGTAAATGCTTTGGGCATCTCATATCTTCCTTTATCCCACCCAAGTTGTATCCTACAATAAACGTAACAAAACTGCGCAAATAACTGTTCATTGTCTTAACTGATAGATGGGGGTCTGGCAGCAGGGTGATTGGCGGATTGCTAGTAACCAAGTGGTGAACATACCACAGACATATATTTTTCTATATTTCTCTCAATATACAAGTGCCTATGAAGTCCACCTAGGGGTATTATCCTTGTTTCTAACAATTTTTGGATGTGGCACTATAAAAAGGGGATACACTCACCAATCACATTTGTACAGCATGGTGTGCAAGCACACAAACGCCAACACACAATGTAGGATCAGACCATGCAGATTCTTCCTTTTTTTTCAAAGCTTTATTTGAAAAGTGATAGCTAGATTTGAATTAATTGTATTGACACTTCCTTTTCTTCCCATTCTACTTTTCTATAAGCAGGCAGTTCTTTAAAAAAAAATTACCCTGGTTCACAGTAGGGATATTCATCTAAGATCAATCTGCTGTCTGATGTCTAACCAGCTTAATAATGGAACTACTGGAGTACACCGATTGTGAATATAATAGAAAAGACCTCTAGAAATGACATGGTAATTTTGTAGAAAATCTTTCTGTGCAGTGATAATGCAAGCTTATTATCTAACAGTATTAAATATTTCTATTATACTGTATAGCCACTTGAAGACCAAATCTTTTCTGGCACTTCTTGTTTACAAGTTTAAATCAGCATTTTTTTTGCTATAAAATTTTTTTATAACCCTCAAACATTATATATGGGAATAAAATTGCGATTGATACAATTCTTTATGTCAAGTGGTATTTGCGCACCGGTTTTTCAGATTTAATACACTAAATAAATTCAAAAATAATTATAATTTATAATAAATTTAAAAAAAAAATTTTTTTTGTAAAATATGAAAGTTAATGTTACGCCAAGTAAATAGATATCCAAAATGTCATGCTTTAAAATTACGCACACTCGTGGAATGGCAACAAACTACCGTACTTAAAAATCTCCATAAAATTATCCCGAAATCCCCGAAACCCCCCCTTCCATGGGTTCTTGGGAACAATCAATTAATGTGGCTCTTCCCATGTATAAATTAACCTACATAAACAGAAATTGCCCTGTGAAATATGAGAGGGTCTGGCAGCCCTGGATTGCATAATGTTTGATGGTACTTATTGTGGGACAATATACAGAGCATTGTCGAACCCTCTGGTGACAATAATACTACCCCCACCTGGGGAATGACTAGATACTTATGTTGTGTTAATACTCCCTTAAACTGCATATGTAACTCTTTTTAGAGGAACGATGTCCTGCATGTTATTGTATCTGCTATCATGATTGCACTTCATAAACTGTACCATACCATAATTCCTTCAATAAAAGAACATTCTGTTCATGTTAAAACAAAAAAATCTCCATAGGCAACACTTTAAACATTTTTAGAGGTTACCTGTTTAGAGTTACAGGTCTAGCACTAGAATTACTGCTCTCGCTCTAACGTTTGCGGCGATATCTCACATGTGTGGAGCAAACACTGTTTAAATATGCTTGTGCAACTTACGTATTCGTTCGCTTCTGCCCGGCATCCCTTGTAATAGAAATAAGGATGGAAGGTCCTCTTTATGGAGAGATCTGGGGTCAAAAAGACCCCAGATCTCTCCTTTACCTTTAAAAGCAAAAGATCAAAAAAAAAAAAAAAAAGTGATCTTTTGCTTAAATAAATTGATTACATCCGCCCTAAACCAGAAGTGACATCATGATGTCGTTCTGGTCATCCAAAGCCATAGAGGCGATCTGGTCTCTGTTCGCCTCTGTCCAGACAGCGGAACCATCGGATGGTTTCTCGGGAGCGCCAGTAAAAAAGTTTAGCCTGAGAAAAGCCAGCAAGCAGCGGGTGGGGAGTGGGGGGGGCAATGTAACGCGAGAAAGCCTCGGTAAACGTGTATATATATATATATATATATATGCATTGCGGTCGGCAAGTGGATAGTGAATGCTTTGTACTGCAGCTTGTCTTTAAACTGTCAAAATATGAGGGCTACTATTTCAGATTTTTTTTTTTATAATGACCCCCCCAAGACTTTTTGAATCACTGACCTGGAACAAGGATGCAGATCAGGAAAGAAAAATGTCAACAGTCCTTATCTTCGTACTTGTTTTAGGTTGTACCCGAAAGTATTGAAGCTCAGTATTGAGGTTCAGCATGACAGCCTGTTGTTGTCATTGTCAGAAGCATAGATCAACAGTGGTAGACCCTGTGGTTCTCATATGACAGGCTTCCTAAGACGCAATGGCGTTTATTTACTAAAGGCAAATCCACTTTGCACTGCAAGTGCGCTCCAAGTGCACTTGGGAATGCACTTGGAAGTGCAGTCGCTGTAGATCCGAGGGGGACAGGCAAGGAAAATAAAAAACAGCATTTTTGCTTGTAAATGATTGGATGATAAAATCAGCAGAGCTTCCCCTCATTTCAGATCTTCCCCTCAGATCTTAAGCGACTGCACTTCCAAGTGCACTTGCAGTGCAAAGTGGATTTGCCTTTAGTAAATTAACCCCAATGGGTTCGATTTAGCAAAGACAGATACATTTGCAAGGCAATTTCACTTGTTGAATGTGGTGAATTCACTTTGCAAAGAATACCTAATCACATGCCAGGAAAAAGGATTTTTGCTTGCACCTGATTGGCTGCTGGTAGTTAGCAGAGCTTGTCCCCATTTACTAGACTAAGATAACATTCTATTGCAAAGTGAACTTCCCTCTTGCCTTTAGCAAACTATTGTGACAACGTAGCTTACTTTTATTGGAACATAAGTTTGAGGATCAAATCCTGCAGCTTTTCCCAGGCGACAAAAGTTCTCTTCAACAACTGCTTTTGGATCTTTCCTCTTGGGACTGCAGAAAAGATTTAATCCACTAAGAGTCGGAATGGGGGTTATACCGCCACATCTTGTCGTAAAGCCATGCAGAAAGGTCTCTTCTGTAAAGAAAAAAGAGTTGCAAGCAGACAGGTCAAGTGATTATGTGACATATAAGACAATAAATAGTAAAAAGGTCTAAAATGTAGACTTAGGACAATGTTCATTTTTTTACTAGCTATCATCAACAATATCAATTTTTAACAGCAAAGCACATCTCAAAAACAGCAAGTGAACTAAAACATGGGCTCAGAACAAGATCTTATTGGTAATGATGCTACCAAAGTCATTTTTAGTTAGCTCTGCATGGAAGGTAGATTACCAGAAACCACATAAGTCAAGTCAACAAAAACGTAGTGGTCTTTGCAGTGTGCTCATTAGAAGTGATTTTAGATCACACATTTATATGTTGGAAGGTTATCCTCTTTCGGTGCCCAACCTGATCGCAAATGGTGCACTGGATTTTTTTACTTTCAAGATCAAATATTTGTTTTCAGATATCTGTAATGTCTAGATTGAACACATTTGTAATAAGCCTTTCATTACATATTTATATTAAAAAGTTTGTTACCCCAGCACTTCAAATTCCTGATTTGTACCTGCTGTACCATGTACTTGTATGAGAAAGTATCCTGTTCTCTTTGCATTGCTTCCTTTGTGTGAAATCCCTGGCGTCCCTGATAGTCCCCTTGCTTTCCTATTAAAAACTGACCACGTTAAGCAGGACAGCTCCCCATGGTCAGTTCTCTAGCTGTGCTGGGAACTCAGTGTGCTCTCCTCCAATGATCAGACTTGTCCTGGCATGCCCCTGCTGCACAGCCATTCACTGGCAAGCTCAGTGTCCTGTTGCTTCTCCTCCCCCCAGCTCTTATGCAACTGAGAACAGAGAGAATGTGATCATTTATAAAAAAGGGGGAAAATGTATTTGTTTTTTTATATCTATACAAAAATGTTTTACCTTTCATTTCTCTTTTAAACTGAATGGGTTGTTTTACAAGGTGATCGTTTATAAACACTTTAACCGCTTCAGATCCGGGCCATTGCCAAATGACGGCAACAGCGCGGATCTAAATTGCCCGGACGACGTCTATTGATGTTGTCCCGTGCACGAGCGGCCTGCGCGCCCCCTGCAGGGCGCGCGCGGCGCGCTCGGTGATCAGCGAGTCTATGAGACTCGCCTGATCACAGATCAAAGTAAGGGGTTGGTCCCGACCCCTTACCATATGATCAGCTGTCAGCCAATGACAGCTGATCATGTGATGTAAACAGAGCTGGTAATCGGCTATTTTTCCTCCTCGCGCTGACAGCGCGAGGAGGAAAAAAAAACCCGGTCACCGGCGGCCGTGATCGAGACATTAGTCCCGATCACAGCGATCTTATAACACAAAGCAATAGGCAGCAGTGCTGCCTACCAGTGCCCACCAGAGTCACCCATCAGTGCCCACAGTGCCACCCATCAGTGCCCACAGTCCCACCCATCAGCGCCCACATCAGTGCCACCCATCAGCACCCACATCAGTGCAACTTATCAGTGCCCATCAGTGTCACCTACCAGTGCCCATCAGTGCCGCCCATCACTGCCCATCAGTGCCACCCATCAGTGCCCCCCATCAGTGCCGCCCATCAGTGCCACCTATCTGTGCCACCTATCCGTGCCACCTATCCGTGCCACCCATCCGTGCCGCCCATCCGTGCCGCCCATCCGTGCCGCCCATCCGTGGCCATCAGTGCCGCCTTATGTGTGCCCATCAGTGCCGCCTTAACTGTGCCTATCAGTGCCGCCTTATCTGTGCCTATCTGTGCCCATCAGTGCAGCCTATCAGTGCCCACCAGTGCCGCCTCATCAGTGCATATCAATGAAGGAGAAAAATTACCTGTTTGCAAAATTTTATAACAAACTATTAAACATGATTTTTTTTTTTTTTTTCAAAAATTTCCATCTTTTTTTGTTTGTTTAGCAAAAAATAAAAACCCCAGCTGTGATTAAATACCACCAAAAGAAAGCTCTATTTGTGGGAAAAAAAATGATAAAAATTTCATTTGGGTACAGCGTTGTATGACCGCGCAATTGTCATTCAAAGTGCAACAGCGCTGAAAGCTCAAAATTGGTCTGGGCAGGAGGGGGGTTTAAGTGCCCAGTGAGCAAGTGGTTAAGTACAAACGAACATAGCACACATTTTTTGTAGAAATGTATGTTGTGTAAAAAAAAAAGAATGCTCTAAGCCAGGGGTCTTCAAACTTTAACAAAGGGCTAGTTTACTGTCCTTCAGATGTTAGGGGGGGGGCGAACGGTGCCCAGTGGGAGTAAACAATGCCCAATCTTTTATATTAGAGGGAGAAATAGTTGGTGTCAGTGGAAGCAATAGTGCCCCATTGTTGGTGTCAGTGGCAGGAATTATGCCCCATGGTTGGTGTCAGTGGCAGGAATAATTGCCTCAAGGGCCGGATAAAGGCAAGCAAAGGGCTGCATCCGGCCCCAGGGCCACAGTTTGGAGACCACTGTTCTAAGCAGTATTGTTTTTTTCTCCTTCCCCCTGGCTTGTTGAGTTTTCCCAGTACTAACTGACAGAAAAGATAGCAGCTTTTACAGGAGATAGAATTTATTGGGAGAAAGCTGCTGCTCGTATTACACCAGAGTTGGGAAACATAACTTCAACCTGTTCAGCCATTTCTGCTGAGAAGCACATAGACTGCTGGTATCTGCACTCTAAAAAAGGTACTCAAGTGTTTGAATATCATTTACAGCTGAACAGCACCATCTACAGGACAAATACAAAAATGCACCTTTAAACTGTATTGCAATGCAACTGTACTGGAATACAGGTTTTCATTTCAGAGAACTAATATGAAAGTGATATAATTGCCAAATAAAATACATGCCAGGAATTAGTACAATCTAAAAAAGGAAGAAGGGTCAAAAGACGATAGGAAATTGAAGAATTATGAAAAGGAGGAAATAAAGCTTAATATATCTGAGACAATACTGTTACAGGCAAAAATGACAATAACTTAACAAGGTTTTCTGATTTACCATTGGACATAACTACTACTACTATTAGACTTATCTACTAGCAAATAGTATTAAGGACTCATTAATTATGATGCTGACATTGTTTTAGACCAATAGATGCTAAAATCATTAAATGCAGCAAACCCACACAATATATTTATGGCCAGCTCCTAAGAGCATAACTTTTTTTTTTCATAGTTCGGAGCTATTAAGATATGATTTTCTGAACAGGATAAGTGGCCACATTCATAGGCAGACCCAGATGTTCATCAGTGAACAACCTTTGGCACCCAAAGTAATGACCCTCTTTAGGATCACTCTTGTACAGATAACATTTTATAGTTTTAATGGTTCTAAACTGGCTTGGAATATTGTGACAATGGCTAAATACACTCATGTGAGATGGATGTCTTTTTACTGATGATAGAAAAATTGTCTTGTCAATATATACATAAATATATTTTATACAAGAAAAACTGTATTTACTTATATACAGCATGCTGTACTGCATACACTATTTATATACTGTTAAATACAGTAATGTATAAAGTTACATAACCCTACAGTTCTTAAAAGATAACTAAATACAAAACTATTTTTGTCATTTTGAATAGAGTAAGAGAGAGTTTTATAACCCCTGTCATTTTTTTGCCATCTGTGTTCTATTAGGGAGATTTACCTTCACTTCCTGACCCAAAGCCAAAACAGGACACCAGAGGAAATCCCTCCAAAGTGAGGGAATCCTGGTGTGTGACCAGAGCTAGTGTCCCCATTGGAACCTTTCCCCTCTATTACTGTTTTGGTGTCAACCCAAAATCTGGGGGTGTTGTTTTACTTTGCATTTTGATGATAATGGTAAATAGGACAAACAGAGAGGGTGAATCTCCCTATAGAGAAATGACAGACAGCAATAATAAACCTGACAGGGTTCTAATCGTTCTCCACTATTCAAAACTAAAAAAAAGAAAAAAAAAAAAAAGTTTTGCCTTTAGTTACGCTTTAATGGTAAATTTAGTCATGCTCACTGAGGAATAATTTAAACCTTTGCATAGTTTTTTAGGGATTTGGAGACATGAATATAAAATAAACAGTATGTTATCCACAGAAAAAGTTACTGTTTCTTAACTTCCACTGAAGGTAAAGATTGAACTGGATGATGTAAAGTATATGCACTTCATCTGGGTACACAGTACGCACATATTGAAAATCGTCAGGTTCAGAAGGAACCAGCCAAATTTCGGTCCATGTGTACGCTCTGTTTAACAAAAGCCGGTCTAACTACCGGCTTCTGTCAAACAGTCCTGCTGGAAAACTTGCTTTCGATTAGCACATGCAACCAATAGCTGATCAGTGTGTGAAGGAATGTGATGTAGATAATAATAATATTAATCTGAAAATGTCTATTTTCTTATGTGCATACATATTTTTCTCCTTACTCATTATATAAGTATACAGGTTTGCGCTGTTCCTATATTTTCTCAAGATGGCGGGTACCCCCTACATCCCACACATCAGAAGAACGCGGAACTGAAGATAAAACCAAGGACAGCCAAACCTTGTTATGAAGATTCTCCATTTTCTTTTCTATCTTAACCAATGAGATGTACCTATTAGACTAACATAGCAATGACGTATTTGTGTGTATAAAACATTAGCACCGCCTTGAATAAATTAGAAGTGTAAGAAGTAACGGAGCTGAGCGTGTCTCAGAGTTTTTACTTTTATATGCATGCATATCCACACTTTCCAATTAGAGACAGCAGCATATAACCTTGGGCTCGATTGGAGCTCTTAATCATTTCCATAACAGCTGGTGCTGAAACCCGGGACCTCAGGCTACAGTCGAAGCCATACTGCGATAAGCATTCGGGTGTTGATTGATAAGAGGGGGTTTGCGCAGCCCTAACAGTACCGGTAAGTCTTCTTTATATTCTTACCACTGTACGACTTTCTTATCTTTCGGTTGACCGCTGGATTCTGTCGGTATGCTGAGACTGTCTTAGAGGCAGGTAACTCCTCGCCTGAGGTTGTTTTAACGAACCTGCCAATGGGTTTCTGCTGACTGTATTTTTTTGTTCACTGTCTGCCATTCTTTGGGCTACGAAACTTAGCAGTCTAAAAGTGCTACATGTGTGAATGTGTGGTCTCATCTCCAGATGAGCTGTCGGCCTCTGGAATGAGATTTTTTCCCTTGTAGCAAACGTTTATAGACGGGTTACTCTGGGTTTGTCGAACCTTTTGAGGGTTATCTCAGCTGCTGGCTTTGCAGTCTGAAAGTGTTACAGATGTCTCACCCCAAGACGAGTTGTCGGCCTCTTGGTGTAGAGCTGTAATAGACGTCTATAAACGGGTTTATTTTTGCAGGGTGGTCTGCCCTTGTGGTTATCTTAGCCTGCTGAGGCTTTACGGTTCAGAGAGTGGCAGGTGTAATGTCCTGTCGTGAGTGTATTTGTGGTTTACTGTTTGCTATACACGAGAGGGGTTGGGGAATGGTTAAGGTCGGAGGGGGGGCTGCCCGGGGGATCTGTTGGGTCGCGGGCCGTTGCTCCTCACTACCCCTATCGTGTTTGTTCTTGTTCTGAGATTAACCGTACATTACAGGGTTATAGCAGACAGTAGCAACTAGAAGCGCAGTCTTATGTGCCCCCACCCAAGGAATTTGATAAGGAGCAGTGAGAAAGAATATTAACCCCTTGGTTGTACGTATTCTCCTCTCAAGCCGTTAGCCGAGAAACAGAGAGAGAAAAGAATGTGATATTGTAAAGAAGGAGAGAAGAAGATGTTGAAATAGTTAACAAAGTTGAACGAAGTGGCGAAAGTTATGTTGCTAAAGAAACAGGGAGAAAAATCCTGTGTGATAAAGAAAATTGGATAAAGGAAGTTAAGAAAGATGGCGATTGTATTATGTATGTGTATCACAGAGTTGATGATGCAGTATGTGAAATTACCACGCTTTGTTGGAACTTGAAACAAAAGGAGGGGAGGAACAGCACTGCCCTCCGTCTAACAACCACTCCTTTCTCACCACCCAAGCACAACCCACTGTGACAACTCAGCCCGGCGGCCATCTTAGTGCACCCATGCCTTCACTTTCTACCCAGCCCAGTGCACTTCCTGCCGGCGGCCATCTTGGTACACCCAGTGAGCTTAAACAGCCTGTACCCAGCCCTCCCTGTTTTAAACCAGGATGGTTCATACCACACACCTGTCTACCCCAATACGGAAGCATCACATTCCCAGGCCGGATATGTTAATGATGAAGAAGCGTCTGAGTGGGAAGCCCAACAGCAGGCAGCAAGGCCATCCACTGATTTAACCCCCAATCCGGCTCCGGACTCACAGTTCCGAGAGGATCTCAAACACATGCTGGCAACCGTAAAGAACAGTGCCCCTTGCCAGCCCCTGCCCCAACAACAGTCTCGGTTACCAGAAGGGGCACCAGTGATGTATGTTGCTTTTACTCCATCACAAGCAGCGGCCTTAGTGACAAGTCTGCCTAACCCAGAGAAGTAGCCAATTCCCTTCTACCACAGGATAGTGCAGATACAAGAAACTTACTCAGCTGCCTGGAGAGACTTGATCAGCCTATGCCAAATCAAAGCAGGATATGTCTTTTGGCCTGTCATGTAGACGGCCTTCAATGATGCCAGCCTGACAAGTGCCACTTCCTACGCCTCAGGAGTGGAGTTCTGTGCACAACTCCACGACTGGGCAAAGGAGAAGTTGACGGATCAGAAGACCACAATCCAAGATATTACCCAAGATAAAGGGGAGTCTGAAGAAGTATCATGCTAGACTCGTACAGGCCTTTGATGATCTGAGTTTCTCCCACTATGAAAAGAGACACACACGTTTCCTGCGTGGGAGTGGATGGGTTGCCCCGCTCCAGTCCATTTGTAGAGCCACTCCAAGTGGGGACATTTCCTGATTTGCTTGCCAGATTTGTGGCGTCCTCTACATGTCCCTTGAATCTACTAGGAGCTGATGTGTTGTCCGGACTACAGGCCTCAATCAGGACACGCCTGAAGGGGGGATGAAGTTACATACTCCCCTATCTTTAGAAGACTCATCTGCTTTGTGTTTTCTGCCTCTCCTGATGACACTTAATGAAGCAAAAACTTCAAGTTCAATACTGCAGGAAGTACTTGACAGAATCCCTGAGTGCCTAAGGTCCACAGAACCGGAAGACAACGGTCACTTAAAGGTGCCACCAGTTTCAGTCAAGCTAAAAGAGGGCGCTTCATTGCCCCGGAAACCACAATAACCCCAAGAAGAGAACCCCTAAAGAAGAACCAGGTACCTGCTGTGGATGCCTTTGACTGCAAAATACCTCACAGAGGTGGACCTTACAAACGTTTTCTTCAGTGTCCACCCTCACCCCTCTTGCTGGTACCTTTTCGCATTCATCCACGGAAACAAACGGCAACATACCTAAACAGTTGTGCCACAAGGGGCACAGAACTTTCCAAGCCAGTTTGCAAAAGCTATGGCTATCATCCTTGACACATGACAAGAGGAACACCCGGAAGTGATTCTCTTCCAACATGTTGATGACCTCCTTTGTGCAGCTGACTTACCCCCTGTTGAAGTCACCTCAGAAAGCCTGTTGTGCTATCTTGCCAACCAGGGCTGCAGAGCCTCAAAGCTCAAATTGCAGTGGTGCTCAACACCTGTCATTTTCCTTGGACTAATTTCCTAGTGCAGAGCATGGATTCCAGAAGCCTTCCTACTGATTCTCTGCAATCAGACCCTTCCAGATGTCTCCTGAAGAAATATCTAAGTTTGAGGCCCTCAAGTGTGCCATCTCAGGCGCTAGGGCTCCCAGACTACGACAAAACGCTCAAGCTCTTTGTATCCGAACGTCTGGGACATGCTGCAGGTGTACTCACCCAATCACATGGCATCAGCCTACGCCCCGTAGGATATTATTCCTGTCGGCTGGATGCGGTAGCAAGAGGAGGCCTATTGTGTCTGCGAGCTGGCTTTGCTATACAAGCCTTGCTTGACAAAACTTTGAACTTGGTCCTCAGACACTGCCTCGTTCTGCTTACTCCCCATGACGTTGTTGCCATATTCAACCAGGATCCAGCCGAAACACTTGTCCACTACCAGACACCTGAGACTCCTGTGTTTCCTCCTACTGGACAGCATTACTCTATTAAGTTGTCAAACACTGAACCCTACCACCCTTCTTCCACTTCTCGAGGGGGGAAAGGAGGAGGAGCCAACAGTCATATGGACTCAAGATATGCTTTCAGCATTGCCCATGATTATGGTGTTATCTAGGACAGAGGATTCCTGACGGCTGCAGGAACACCTGTGAAAACTTGATTGATGCCTTGCTTCTCCCAACCCAAGTGAGTAAAGCACACGACAAAATGAACTCAAAGGAAGCTTGAAGCAATCATCTAGCCAATTCAGCTGCCAGACAGCTGGTGGTCCACGGGAAGTGGACAGCAGGGTGGTAGAAGAAGACCACCCCATGCTTACCTTACAGACTTTCTCAGTGGACAGAGTTTATCTAAAAGAACTACAGGAAACAACAAGTCCGGATAAGAAGGAAAGCTGGAAACGGAGAGGAGCAACTCCTCAGAAATTGACTATTCGAGTGCAACAAGAAGCCTTGTCTACCCAGGAGTATGTACCCAGCCGTGGTGCAATGGGCACATGGAGCTGCCCACTTGACAAAGACTTTTATGAACTCTCTTATCAACAAGTGTTGCACCAAGAGTTACTCCACTGACCGACAACTTCTGCAGATCATGCATTATCTGCACCAAATGTAACCCAGGATGCACAGAAGAAGCACAGAAGAAGCACCTGGCAAAAGCCCTATACCCCATTCCAGAGGATGCAAATTGATCATTCTCAAGTGCCAAGAAGTGGCAGATTCGAAAACGCCCTAGTGGAAGTGGTCATGACTGCCAGGACCACAGCTAAGAAACTACTGAGTGAGACAGTATGTAGATTTGGGGTCCCAGAGGTGATATTGAGAGATCAGGGACCAGCCTTAATAGCAACCCTTACAAAAGAGATTTGGGCAGTACTGGGGGTTCAGTTGGCACTACACATCCCATACCACCTTCAAAGTAGCGGGAAGGTAGAAAGGATGAATGGGACACTAAAAACAGGATGTTAAAGATGGCCCAAGAGACTAACATGAGTTGGCCAGACAGTTAGCCCATTGCCCTGTTCAGTGTCAGACACACCCCCGGGGGAAACATGCCCTATCCCCTTATGAAATTTTGTTTGGTTCAGCTCCCAGACTTGGTTGTTACTTTCCACAACAGTTACAGTTGCAGTCTGATGTGTTGACTAATTATGTAACCACATTATCACGAGAATTAACCTGAATGCATGTCCAGGTGTTTTCTTCCATTCCAGATCCTGAATTAGATACAGGAACACACCAACTACTGTCTGGAGATCCTTGAGCCAAGTTATGATGGTTCATTCCAAGTTTTGCTGACCACAGCCACCTCAGTCAAGTTGGCCAGGAAGAACACCTGAATGCACGCTTATCACTGCAGGAGAGCGTGTTTTCGGGTGCTGCATATCCTTTTTCTGTTTGATCTAGGGGGGAGGGGCCCAGGAGGTGGCCATCACAAAAATGATAACATAATTACGTTTTGGTGTAACTCTTCAGGTACACATGTGACCACCTTTACCTTAGATTACTGTGACATAGTACCTTGTCCGTTTGACCCTTCATGGTGATGCCATTGGTACAGTGATATCCCTGACGGTAAGGACATATATGTATGCCACACAGACAGTTACTGGGGACAGAGTTGTGGTTTCTGTGGGGGCCAGTGGGTTTGAACACAGGGCCAGACTAGGCGACCACAGAGTGCATTAGACAAAAAAGATGAAAATAGAAAGCCCCATATCCTAACTGAAGATACCCCTGATACATACACTGATCCAGCACACAGTCAGAGGAGGAAGCGAGCAGCTCTCTCCGGAAGCTTTGACCCTCATGTATACATAGATGTCATAGGGGTTACAAGGGGGGTCCCTGATGAATTTAAAGCCAGGGACCAGGTAAAAGCTGGTTTTGAGTCTTTGATCCCCATAACAACTGTCAGCAAGAATGTAGATTGGATTAACAACATGTCATGGTTATGCAATAGAGTTTGTCGATCAGCATACCTGTCTCCATGTGTTCATCTCTAGAGACCAGCTGACCCTCACCTGACTGCTTTTGTAACCTCTCCTCTAAGCATGGCCCCACCCCAGGCCCTGATCAACCATTGTGTGTTAGCCTCTGTGTGTACTTGCTGTGTTTCATACATCTGATTCCTGTTACCGACTTTGGCATGTTCCCGACCATCCCTATTTGCCTGTGACCCTGAACCTTGGCTTGTCCCTTACTTTCCTTGTTGTTCTAGCCTGCTGCCTCCTTCCTCTTCTCCTGTAGTCTACTGTGAGCGTGAGCTGTGAGACCCTGGGGGCCGCGACCTGGAGCCAGACTGCAGCGCAGTCCATCCTTACCATTAAAGGCTCTGGTGAACACCTGCTGGCTCTTAGATTCCGCGCCCTGGGGAATCTATGCTCTAGCTCCCAGTGGGATCTGTGTCAGTGATCCAGTAGACCTGCTTCCTGAACCTTCCAGGGTTCAATCCGCAGCAGTCAGCCGTAGGGTCCACTACCTTGCGGTGCACTCCTGATCCCAACGGTGTGCATCTGTCACCCAGCCTCTAGGTGACCTGACACTACACATATAACCAACAGAGATTTGTAAATTACACTAAAGATGCCCTCCAGGGAATTGCTGACCAGTTAGCCCCCACTTCCTACATGACATTCCAGGACCGGATGGCCTTAGACATGGTGCTAGCTGGGAAAGGGGGTGTCTGTAAAATGATAGAAAAAACGGGAACTTGCTGCACATACATTCCTGATAATACTGGCCCAAATGGTAAGGTTACTTTAGCTATAAAGAAATTAGAAGATCTGTCATTGGAGTTGAAGAAGAACTCAGGTATCACAGACCCATGGGATCAATACTTCAGCTGGATGAGTGGGTTGCAGAAGGTGCTCGCCCAGATAGGGGTAACGGTATTAATAATCCTGGTTCTTTTAGCCCTGATTATATGCTGTATTCTACCTTTTGTAAAAAAGTTAATGAGCAAGGCTGTAGACAATAACACACCTACATTTCTCCACCAAGAAGAAGAGGACCACCTTATGATGGAAGATGACAAACCCTTCACTCCTCTACAGTCACTCCCTGTCCATAATCTCACAGTCCTATAGGGTTTTAGGGATAGATAGCATCTGACTGCACCTCTCCAGCTGTATCGAGGAGGGAAGTGAACAGTTGCTGCCCAATTCTATATACAGCCTAAAGGATTTGCTGAGGAGAAGGGCCAGGCTAAAAGTAGGACCTTTAGTATTAGGGACAGAAAAGAGAAAATAGTCATTTTAGGGGGGATTGTGAAGGAATGTGATGTAGATAATAATAATAGTAATCTGAAAATGTCTATTTTCTTATGTGCATACATATTTTTCTCCTTACTCATTATATAAGTATACAGGTTTGCTCTGTTCCTATTCCAAGTGTATTCTGACAGGGGGGGGGGAGCCCATGCTGTCAGAATACAATAGCACAGCAGGGGAGATCTCTGCATCCACATTTCTTGTCTGGATGCAGGGATCTGTCTTTGTTTTTTTTTTTTTGCTCAACACAGTGGTTGAACGAAAAAAAATAAACTTGCACATGTATACCCTGCTTTAGTTAGTGTATTTGTGAACTGCCATACAGAAACAGAGGTAAATCACCTGCAAGGTAGACATTATGGGGTGAACTGAATCTGATTTCAAGGGGATCACAATTTGCACATTCTGTAGACTAGGCACTTCTGCAGAAAGTAACATTTTACTAAATAGTCTTTAAACTGGAACCTAGAAAGTAATCGAAGAAGGAATCTAGTAGTTAGTCACTTTTAACTAGACTTGTTCTGTAATGTTGAAATTGATTTTTGATATTTCCATGCTCATTAGAACTGAAGAAGTTACTTGGATAAGTAGAAAACATTTTAAACATTTTAGAACAAGTCCAGTAAAATGTGAGTGACTACTACTAGCTATACCATGACCTGGATAAATAAGAACCTTAACAGATCAAACCTGGCCATACACTAGTAGAATTTCAGAACAGTTGTTTGATGTCCCAATTTTTAATGGGGGTCACGTCAATGGTAGTTTTCAACAGCATTTGGAAGAAAGGAGCAGAATGGAATTTTTTTTCTTGAACAAATGAATTTCTAACAGTGAATGTGGTTTTTGCTCAGGAAAGTCATTCATTCCAAAATCAAATCTTATAAACATGCAAAATTTTGTAATAGTTTTGAATGACATCCGTTAAGGGGGTTGTAAACCCGTGAGGTTTTTCACCTTAATGCATTCTACGCAATAAGGTGAAAAACCTTCTGTCATGCAGCAGCCCCCCCGAGCCCCCCCTTTTACTTACCTGAGCCCTGTAATTCCCGCGAAAGGAACAAGCACACCAGCTCCAACCGGTGTTTCGTGTCCTGGTTGGATAGATTGATAGCAGCCAGTTATTGGCTCCCGCTGCTGTCAATCAAATCCAATGACCGGGGGGTGGCAGACGCAGCAGCAGGACGCGGAAGCACGCCTGTACGGGTATCCCGAAGGAGAGCGATTCTCCAATGGGGCACACAAGAAGAGGAGGAGCCACCAGCACCGCTAAGGGACCCCAGAAGAGGAGGATTGGGGCCACTCTGTGCAAAACCAACTGCACAGAGGAGGCAAGTATGATATGTTTGTTATTATTTAAAAAAAAAAATATGAGGGTTTAGTAACCCTTCAAAAGTCATCGAAAGTACTGATCAGAGTTTTCGTATGGACGTTCATTTAGAAATCTGCTAGTGTATGACCAACTTAAGAGGGATAAATACAAAAGTTGCTGCAAATTACCATTGTTTTTACTGTTCATGTGTGATGCTTGGATAGACAAATCACTTTAATTTTCCCTACTAAGTCTTCAATGACAATCCGACTCACGATGTGTTTTATATAAACCTTCTTATCATGCTTATAAATTGCCAATTATTGGCCAATCAAGTGTTACAGAAATAGGAATGACTCTGAAGCCAAATTGTGGTTATGAAGTTATGCAACATACTGTATGTTCGAATGCATTAAAGAAAACTTGGCACTGCCAACTCCCCTGGCTGTGATTCTGGGTATAATTATGGGAAATGAAACCTTATGCAACCAATCCTATTCTTAATAAAATTCCTGTAAGGTTCCCTATGCTATTATAGCAAACAGACATAAAAGTTTATTTCCTTAATGTAAACAGCATGACACGCCATGACTCATCAGCCTGGAAGACGGTTTACTTCACCTTGTTAATTATTACACTTGGAACGCTAATCTTTACACAGGCTATCGTCAGGGGCAGGGCACAGAACCAAACACATAGCTTGAGCCTGTACACAGAGGACAAAGCTGCTAGAAGAATATAATATATATATATATATATATATATATATATATATATATATATATATATATATATATATATATATATATATATATAATTGTTTTTCCTTCTCTTTAGTTCCAGGTGTACTGGGAATCAGTGGACAAACTGTCTTTTTCATTCTCTCTATCCCTAGTCTTAGTGTACCTTATACAACTATAACATCTACTCCTGGTAGTTTGGTATTATGTTAAAGTCTAAGTTTGGTCAATAAAAAAAAAAAAGTTGAAATCTTCCTCCTCTGATTCCCCACTCCACACCCCTTTATTTGGGTTAGTAGAGCCAATGAACCTGTGACAGGCACTTAAATGAATAGAACGTGATCTATGAATGGCGGGAGAATGAAAGGTCCACTTACCTCCTCGTTTCATAGATCATATTTCATTCATGGAAGCGTCTATGAATGGAGAAAATGGGCAGAAAAGTTAATCATAGGGGTTGAGTTACTAAAACTGGAGCGTGCAAAATCTGGTATAGCTTTGCATGGTAGCCAATCGGCTTCTAACTTCAGCTTGTTCAATTAAAGTGGAGGTCCGCCAAATTTTTATTTTTTTTTTAAGTCAGCAGCTACAAATACTGCAGCTGCTGACTTTTAAAATAAGGACACTTAGGCCCCTTTCACACGGACGGATAGAATGGTGCTTTTAGCTGCAGATTTTCTAGTTTTCTACCGCAGCTAAAAGCACACAATGCTTTCCTGAGGCCCCATTCACACACTACGTTTAGCTGCAATTTAGTTACATGCGGTTTGGTGCGGGAAGAAAAAATAGAATTGACTGCGTCCAGGAGCTATTTAGCGCAGCTATCTGCACATAACCGCAGGTAATTGCAGTGTACTATTTCTCCTGCAGATAGCAGCGGCAACAAGGAAAGAAAAGCAACAGGAAGCACATCAGAAATGGCAAGAATGTTCCAAACGCAGCTAAACGCAGCCGCATGTAAACGCAGGTAATCTCACTGTACAAATGCAGCTGATCGCAGTGCTTGGAGTCTTGAATTTCACAGAACATATTACCGTATTTATCGGCGTATAACACGCGCCGGCGTATAACACACACCCCAAGTTTAGGAGGGAATTTTAAGGAAAAAAAGTTACATTTAAATGCCCATCAATGCAGCCTTATCAGTGTCCATCTGTAGCCTTGTTGTGTCATTTGCATCCTTGCCCAGTGACACTGCAGCCTTGTAGTGTCACTGCAGTTTTTAAATATGGCGCCGCCGAGAGACACAGAGCCCGTCCTGTGTCTCTCGGCGGCTCTTGGCTGCTTTCGGCTCCTCTCGTAGTCCTGTGGGCGGAGCTGAGCGCCGCCGATATACATACATACATAGCCGAGTGTACTCGGCTAGATTCAGCTAGCTCCGCTCACAGTCACGCCCAGTCTCTGTGTTATGTCCATCTAAGGGCAGGACTGGGTGTGACTGTGAGCGGAGCTAGCCGAACCTAGCCGAGTACACTTGGCTATGTATGAATGTCGGCGGTTCTCACTCTTCCACTCACAGTCAGCGGGGGATCGGCACATAACATGCACCCATGATTTTCCGATTTTAAGGCGAAAAAAGTGCGTGTTATACACCGATAAATACAGTATATTCTTTTAACTGCGGCAGAACAGCCGTCCGTGTTACCTGTCCAGGGCGCCTGCGATGTCGGCACCTGAAGCCGATCTGTCCCTCGATCCTCGGATGCTGCCGCCGCCATCTTCGGTAAGAGAAGCTCCTGCGGGAGTCTATGCCCGGAAGTGGGTGCAAATAAATGTATTATACAGGTATCTGCACATTCCCCCCCCCCCCCGAAAGGTGCCAAATGTGACACCGGAGCGGGGGAGGGTTCCGAAAAGTGGAAGTTCCATTTTTGTGTGGAACTCCGCTTTAAGCTTTGACAAAAAAAAAAAAAAAAACCTGGAAGCTGATTGGTCTCTATGCAGAGCTGCACCATATTTTTGCACTCTCCAGTTTTTTCCAGACTCCACACTTGATGATGTCTGTTGGCTCTTTTAAGCCCCACTGCACCAGAAGATTATGGCGGAGGGGGCAGAGAAGACTTCTACTAATGCAGGAGCCAGGGACACATCAGATTGATGGTAAGTAATGTCCTTTCTGTTTTTTTTTTTTTTTTTTTTTTTTACTAAACTTAAGCTGGCCACAGAGTTAGGAAGGATGAGGAATAAGATCCTCGGTCTTAAGGGGAAGATGTAAATACTTGGCACTGGAATCATATCCACTCATAGAGACTATACATCTAGATCTCATTTAAAATCAGACAATATTTACCTGGAATAAGCTGTGACTTAAGAATGACTAGATCCCCTTTCAGAGCAGGCAAACTTTGAAAATATGTCTGCATGTTCTTCTTTGCAATCACTTTATAGTCCTCATCAGAAATGCCATTGCTGGTTTGTTTGGCGTTACATGGGGGTGTAATGTTTTCCATTTCACAGTGCATTTTATAACATTCTAACATAAATTCATAGACAGGAGTAAACACATTTTCTACATAAATATCCATTTGTATCCTCCTTTCCTGAGGCAGAATGAGGAGAATCTTAGTTATGTCCAGTGCATCAATTTCTTGTTTAATGGAATAAAGTATTGCAGCCATGTTGGAGCCTTTCACCACCTTGTATCCATTTTTCAAGTAATCAAAATGTGCTTCTGTGGCCTCAGATAATAAATTTGGATTACTGCCCTCACAAGAAGGTTTCTGGTTGCACATAAAGAAGGTAAATGGAACATTTGTGCTATATCGCTTTTTGATGATTGTCCATATGTGGTTCAAAGCTTTATGTTTGTCAACGTCTATGTTATAGCCTGAGTCAAAGAGATCTATCAGTACTACCTCTTCATTGCTGCTTTCTTCAACCATTATGGACCTGGAACATGACAGAGATGGCATTGTTAACTCTGGTAACAGAATGCAATAAAATGACAATGAAGTTACATTCTAGCTCAGCCAAAGCTACGAATAAGGCAGTAGGAAAGGAAATATTTCTAGGACACTGTCAGCCATAGAACGTATATAGGAACCTATCATCAAAAGTAACTTCACTGTATGACAACATGTGAACAAAAGATGCATCCAATGCAGAGTAAAGAATAGCTCTTGCACATCGTACATTCTGAAAAGGGTTGCTCTCAAATGGAACTAACCAGGAAAGATTGGACATTATCTATTAAAGTAATTTCTTTTTAGGACAGAGTCTAAAGGAACCCTGTACTAGGAAAAATAAGGATGCAGCCATTGCTTATCTTCTGAAAATACTAGCTGCCTCATTATCTCTGCCGTCAATATTTTCTAAATTAGTTGCAAAAAAGCAAAGTCAGAAAGATGTGAGCATAATGTTTCCTTGGTCAGTTATTCAGAAAATAGTGGATACATTGGATCAGTATGGTAGCCAGAAATTTGGCATTTTCAGGTTAGCAATGGCCTCCGTTGTGCAGCAACTGCAACAAAGTAGCACTGGTACCTTTTCCAAAAACACGCCATATTGTGTTGCATTGTCATAAAGAACAATGCGATTTTCATTGTCATATGGTTTTGTGTGACACACCAGCCTGTGTCTTAGCATAACAAGGGGGGAAGCCTCCATCAATCTACATGTAATATCCCACCCCCATTGTGTTGTCTGGTTAGTGGGCATGGAGGAGCATGAGGGAGGGAGTTGGCTGTCATTTATCACTGTGTATACACCAACATGTGTGACTATTTAGTCACATGGGCTGCTTCGATGTGATAGAGAGGAAATGCTCAGCATAGAAACTCACTGAAAACTGAGCATGTGCAGAGTTGCCACCACAGCTGCAAAATCTCTAGCTGAATTGGGGAAATGAACAGAAGGTGGAGATAGAGAGCAGCAGGATCAACCAGGTTTTTGCAGAATACAGAAAACTAATCTCATAGTGACTGAGCGAGTATGAATGACATGTAATACACCATTTATTGATAATTTTTTTATGATGTGGGTTTAGTGACACTTTAAGTAGGATTAAAAAAAACAAAACAAAACACTATTGCTTCTTGGCCTGGCTACGAGTACAAGAGATCATTTTGTGTGTGTGTGTGTGGGGGGGGGGGGGGGGGGGGGGGGGGAGGGTTGGTTTGTTTTTTTGTTTTTTTTGTGGTGGGTCAAGTTTTTTTATTACCATTATTATTTTGTACCAATTTTGCTTTCATAATAAAAAAAAAACAACATTTGCCACCAAATGAATATCCAATTTGTCTTGTTGAAAACAAGGTAGACCAGTAGACAAATGTTCTTTATACAGAGGGGA
This sequence comes from Aquarana catesbeiana, assembly GCF_042186555.1. Classification (NCBI taxonomy): domain Eukaryota; kingdom Metazoa; phylum Chordata; class Amphibia; order Anura; family Ranidae; genus Aquarana; species Aquarana catesbeiana. The sequence goes on from NC_133325.1 coordinate 199,553,754, forward strand.
ACAAAAAAACAGACATTTATGAAAAAAGGAAGTACCTAGATAAAAAGTTTACATGACAATATTCATGGGCTCTTAAAAATAAATGCTACAGTTTACTACAATATTACGAGTTATAGTCTCAGACGCAGACTCAGACTTCCAAAAATTCCATCTAGAGTTGCCATATAAGCACACTAAGATACTCTACAAAGGAAAATGTTTAACATTTTCAGATTGTAAGTTCTAGGCTTGCCAGACAAACAAGTAATTTACCCAGAATTCCTGTCTACTTTTGGAAAGAATGTTTGCATATGAGAAGCAAGTGAATATTTACATGAAGCACATTTTCTTTAAAACCTAACCATACAACATACCTCAGTGCTATTTCTGAGATTATCTTCCTTTTACAGTCTCAAAACATAAGAAACTGGGAATACTTCTGCTTTTCAGCACATCACAACTGTGAGTGGTTAGGCTAGGCAGAGATAACTTGGAGATATATATATATATATATATATATATATATATATATATATATATATATATATATATATATATATGTAGCGCTTACCCCCGAAGGAGCGGCTGAATATTTGTTATATGTGTAATTCACGTTTACTACTCAACCCTCGCAGCCCATAGATTTAAAAGTCACAGTCCTTAATGCTTTTTCTTAATGCTTTATTCATCAACATAAACTGGGATAGGAGAAGGACTTCCTTTGAGATGGTCTTCTGTTACATTGTGTAATCTTTCATGAATCATACAAGAAAATCTGAGTACAATTGTGGACAGTCAAAAAATCATTTCTCAATGATCTCTTCAATCAGGGACGATGGAAGTAGATTTGATAGAGAATAAGTTGATAAAGAGTCACTCTGAATAACTTCTCCCGCTTGACTGATTGGAATCCCGGGGCAATGCTGAACTCAAAGTCATAGGCCATCACTGCCCATCTCACTGACTTGTGCACCAACAACCCTCAGTCTCTGGCAGTACCTTTCCCTTGGGCTTTCACTCACGTGATCAATAGTCCATGTGCCACTCATAAACGATCAATCGCCCAGTTTCCTTCCGCTTTGTTGCTACTTCATCCGCAATATTCCTCAGCTTCCTTTATCTCTTTATGGCCCGTTCCCCTCCCCGCAGGGGCGGCCTACGATATCCACGACTACACGCGGCAAGATGTCGTCTGTTCCTCCATGAGGACCGGATCTCCACCCTTCTCGCTAGGGTGAAGCTCCGTTGGCTCCCCGGAGGGGAAAACCTCCAACTTCCCCTCCGGGAACCAGGCTGGCTCTCTCGCTCCTCAGAGCAGGACTGGACTCGAACTCCCGGACACCATGTGACCCCCCTTTATATATGAGAGTCCTGGGATTACCAAGCAAATTAATGATTGGCCGAGACCAACACACACAAATACATACACGCACACACACAGTGGGTACAGAAATAAATCGCCCCCCCCCCCCCTTTAATATAATCACATTTTGTTGCTTTGCAGCCTGAATTGCAGACCCACATAGTTTTTTGTTTTATCCACCTGTATTCACTAGTACAACTTATAACATCCAAGTGAAAGATATAATACCAACATGTCAGACAAATAAATTCAAAATTCAAAATCAGAATCACTGAGTTGGAAAAAGGATCTCCCCCTTGTGTCGGTATTTTGTTGAACCACCTTTTGCTTTAATTACAGCCTTTAGTCTGTTGGGATATGTCTCCACGAACTTTGCACATCTAGACTTTGCAATATTTGCACACTCGTCTTTGCATAACTGCACAAGTTTGATGACCATTTGTGGACTGCAGTCTTCAAGTCATCCCACAGATTTTCAATGGGGTTTAATTCTGGGCTCTGACTAGGCCATGCAAAGACATTCACCTTTTTCTCCTTCATCCACTGTGTTGACATTTTTTGCTGTGTGCTTTGGGTCATTGTCATGTTGGAATTTAAACCTTTTTCCCATTGACAAGTTTCTGGCAGAGGGCAGCAAATTTTCCTCAAGAATCGGATATCGGTATTTTGCCCCATACATTTTTCTTTCTATCCTGACAAGTGCTCCAGTCCCTGCTGCATAAAAACACCCCCATACAAGGATATTACCACCAAGACATATTATTTGGCCTCAACACCAAATGATTCAATTTTGTTTGGTGTTGAGTTATTCACATTAAGATCATCACAAAGGACAAGGGGGGCTCTTTACATCTGGAGGAAAATAGATTTATTCTCCAAATACAGAAAGGTTTCTTCACAGTAAAGCTGTGAAAATGTGGAATAGACTCCCTCAAGAGCTGGTTCTGTCAGGCTCAGTAGATTTCTTTAAAAAAAGGTCTGTAAATTTTAGTCTCATCTGACCATAACACCTTTTTCCATGTGGCCTCAGAATCTTCAAGGTGTGTTTTGGCAAAGCTCAGTCAGATCGACTGCATGTGGCCTTTCTTCAGGAGTGACTTTTTTCTTGCAACCCTCCCACAGGGGCCACATTTGTGATATTGTTGTCACATGCACACAATGACCACTCTTTCTCATAAATTCCTGCAACTGCTTCAGGAGTTGCTGTATGCCTCTTGGTTGCCTCTCTGACCAGCTTCCTCCTGGCTCTTTCATCCAGTTTGGAGCAATGTTCTAATCTAGGGAGGGTCTGTTTTGTACTAAATACCTTACACTTTATAATAATAAACTTCACTGTGCTTCTAGGCATTGATAAAGCCTTTGACAATTTTTTGTATCCATCTCCTGACTTGCGCATATCCACAACTTTTTCCCCAAAAATTTCTGACAGTGCATTGCCACCCATAGTTGATTGTTTGCTTCAGTTGCACTACCAGGGACTGAAATGCTCCAGGAAAGCTCTTTTCATGCTGAGCTCATTGAGAAGGTGATTAGCTACACCCAATTGTCATTTTTAGGAGTGATCCTTTTTCCAACTCGGTGATTCTGTTTTTGATTTTTTTTTTTTCCTGACATATTGGTGTTACATCTTATATCACTTGGATGTTATAAGTTGAACTGAGTAAATACAGCTGGATAAAACCAAAACTATGTATGTGTCTTCATTTCAGGCTGCAAAGAAACAAAATGTGTATCTTTTCATACAACAACACTGAAGAAATTACACTTTGCTACAATGTAAAGTAGTGAGTGTACAGCTTGTGTAACAGTGTACATTTGCTGTCCCCTGAAAAAATAACTCAACACACAGCCATTAATGTCTAAACCGCTGGCAACAAAAGTGAGTACACCCCTAAGTGAAAATGTCCAAATTGAGCCCAAAGTGTCAATATTTTGTGTGGCCACCATTATTTTCCAGCACTGCCTTAACCCTCTTGGGCATGGAGTTCCACTCCTCCATGTTGACATCACGGAGCTGGTGGAGGCTAGAGACTTTGCGCTCCTCCACCTTCCGTTTGAGGATGCCCCAGAGATGCTCAATAGGGTTTAGGTCTGGAGACATGCTTGGCCAGTCCATCACCATTACCCTCAGCTTCTTTAGCAAGGAAGTGGTCGTCTTGGAGGTGTGTTTGGGGTCGTTATGTTGGAATACTGCCCTGCGGCACAATCTCTGAAGGGAGGGGATCATGCTCTGCTTCAGTATGTCACAGTCCAGGTTGGCATTCATGGTTCCCTCAATGAACTGTAGCTCCCCAGTTCTGCCAGCACTCATGCAGCCCGAGACCATGACACTCCCACCGCGGTGCATCATCTTTGGAAGAGGCTTCCATCTGAGATGACAGCCATGCAGACCAATTTGATGCAGTGTGCGGCGTATGGTCTGAGCACTGACAGGCTGACCCCCCACTGCTTCAACCTCTGCAGCAATACTGGCAGCACTCATATGTCTACTTCCCAAAGACAACCTCTGGATATGACGCTGAGCACGTGCACTCAACTTCTTTGGCTGATCACGGTGAGGAGAGGCAGAACGGAAAACTGCCTATGTAAACAAGGAGATTCCTCGTTCTGCCAGATGACACGACAGATTGACTGCTTTCAGTGATCGGGAACAGTGTTCTCTGTCATGTCTCAGTGAGCCCACACCCCTACAGTTAGAACACACCTAGGGAACATACTTAACCCCTTGTTCGCCCCCTAGTGTTGACTTCCCTGCCAGTGTCATTTTTACATCGATCAGTGCATTTTTATAGCACTGATCAATTTAATAGTGTCACTGGTTCCCAAAAAGTGTCATTTAGGGTCAGATTTGTCCGTCGCAATGTCGCAGTCCTGCTAAAAATTGCAGATCGCCATACCTAAATCTATACCGTAGGTTGTGGACACGATAACTTTTGTGCAAAACAATCAATATATGCCTATTGCAAATTTTTTTACCAAAAATATGTAGAAGATTATATATTGGCCTAAACAGATGAATACATTTGTTTTTTGTTTTTTTGGATATGTATTATAGCAGAAAGTAAAAAGAATTGTTTTGTTTTTTTAAATTGTCGCTCTTTGTTTGTTTATAGCGCAAAAAATAAAAACTGCAGAGGTGATCAAATACCACCAAAACCGACAGCGGTGGCGGTGCGTCAATAAAGGGCGCAGGAGCGCCGCCCCCCCCCCCCTCTCCTGTCACTCTCTGCATGAATCTATCTATGGTCGCTGCTGACACCCTCTAATCGGGGTGCCCGGCCCATTTTCGGCCGCCGGGCATCTGATGGGCACAGTGAGGCTGCAATTGATGAGGTTTTTTTTTCAGAATTTTTCAGTTTGTTTACGCCCCCCCCCCCCCCCCCAAAAAAAAAATTTAAGCACCAGCCGCCACTGCAGACAGCTAAAATATCTTTGATGATTTCCTGATGGCATTGTCAATTAGCATATTTATGTGTAAATTTATGACAATGAAGAAAAACAATTATGCCTGATGACGACACGTACTTACCTAAAAAAAATAATTTTTTCTATAAATATTATTATTATAATAATAAGATATTGTCTTCAGTTTTATCTGACAGTTTTACACAGAGTAAATTGGCTTAACTTTTATATTAATACAAGAAGGATAGCATGCAGCGTGCTTAGATCTGTGTTCCAAAGATTCTACTGACAATGAAAAAAACAGTGTATTGCTTACAGAACAGCCATTAGAAAGCATGGGGCTCTGTACAGGGCCAGGGCCTGATTCCAACCACCACCCCCCCCCCCCAGCCTGCAGGCAGTGTTTGTGTGTTGAGAAATCTGGGTGTGGCAAAATTACATTAGCTGTGGAAGTGGTTTAAAACATACAGAGTGCAGTTATCAGGTGTATATAATGTACAGAGTGCAGGGGTCAGGAGTGGGTAACTTTTAGAGTGCAGTGGTGAAGGCTATGTAACGTACAGGGTTAGGAGGGGGGTAACGCATAGACAATTGCTGCAAAGGCAGTGAATGGGTGTGTACCCATGCTGCAGCTGAGATGCTTGGCATCGAGGCATGGCAAAAATCCCCTGGCGAACAAACACAACCCATTCCACTGAATAGGGGCGCCCCACAACCACATAAAATGCAAGCTGTTATTTAAGAGTTAAATCAGGCAGCATGGAAGAAATATAACGCTTCCATGCCCCATCAAATAGTGCCACTGTGCCCCATCAAATGCTGCCACTGTGCCCCATCAAATGCTGCCACTTTAACCCCCCCCCCCGTCTGCTCGCTGTCTGTCTGGCACTTACCCTGTCTCAGTGACAGGTCGGTGGGACTGTGGTAGCAGGTTGGATATTGGTAATGACTGCTGGACAATGAACTTTCTGGTATGCGAGATTTTTATTCCATTCTTTTAGCTAGTAAGAATGGACACTCCTGGCCCGACTCGTGTCTATCACGCCAAGAAGTGCCCCTACAGACAAATTCAGTTGTACATATAACTTCCATTACATTACGTCACAAGCGTACAGACAATACATTTCCGTTATAAGACATTTTTAACCTCTTAACCTTTGTAAGCAGTTAACCTACTCTTATGGTTGCAAAGCAGTTAGCAAAGCAAATTCCTTTTGTACTCTTGCAGTTTGCAGATTCTTGCCTTTGCGGTTTCCTTATCTTACTTACTAATCAGCTTGACATTTGCTAACTTATAGGAAAGCGTACGTCAGTGTGCTAAACACAGGTGTCTGTGTTAAGGGGGGTGAGAGGGTGAATTCAGTGTCTTTAACCACAGCCTGTAACATTTTTACAGAGCTCATAAACTGTTCTTAGCATAGTATATACAAGAATGGCTTCTTAGCTGAAATTCTAAATCAGCCTTACTGCACACATAACCATGGCCATATAAACTGACCCCGTTCCTACTTCATTCCCCCCTTTGATCATAATCATAGCGATTAATATGAGCGAGATTAAGCATCATTAAATACCATACCGTTCTGCTTTCTAATGGATCAGAGCCCAATGTTACTGAGATTTTTATTTAGTCTTGGGGAGTTAATGGCTGGTATTTCCACATAGCCATAATATGGGTCGCAGCCTTTCTTTCTACGGTGGCCTCAATGAAACTCTGGATCATTCTAGTCCCAAGAGGAATCAGACAGGGTAACAGCAGACATGCTACAAGTATTACTACAACGATCCCCAATATAGCCTTTACCCCATATACACTGGGGAAACCCCAATCCCCGAACCAGCTACCAGCATTGAGACCATCCTATGTCTGGACTGGCACATGAGCTAACTTTTTCATTCTACCAGTGATTTCTTCAACTACTTTTCCTGTGTTGTCCACTTCTAAACAACAATTACTCAGATTAAATTTTCCACAGACACCACCCTCAGTAGCTAACAGATAGTCTAAGGCAAGTCTATTCTGATACACATGAGCACGTAAATTAGTTCCTTGTTTAGCAAGCAAATTTAAGGCAACAGCAGTTTCGTTAGTAATTATTTCTAGTACAGCCTGTAACCTTATAATTCAATTAAGCATATAAATTGGTGTTCTATAACTGTAACTGCCATCTTCGGCCCATGTGGCTGGACCATAATACTGGACAATACGTTCTGGGGGCCATTCATCGTCTTTCCAGTTTCCTATCTTCAAGCTAGATGATCTCCGCTTCCTCTTTGGACCTGTGTATACCGGGACTCCCAATTCTTCCCTATTCCCCAGTGGAAGAAGGAAAAATGAGGGTTTTAAAGGTACCTAAGACACAGGCTCCTTACCAGTCTTGAGGGAGCTCTGAATAGGCTTTGTTCCCACAAATCCAATACAAGTTTTCTGGGGCCTTCCAGTTAGATTCTTTGGTGAGATTTTCCCATAGCCCTTTTAGATGAGTGAAATTGGTAAAGGGGTGTGGGTCAGGCACGGGTACGTTTGAATCACTCCACCAGGATGTATTTTTAGAAGTGTTGTTATAAAACTGTTGTCCTAAACAGGCCATTTCTCCTACATGTGTTCTATACTGGGGACCCGACCTGGCTATACAATATTTCCCAATTATTGATGTTTTCAGGTGCCATTCTGACCTTATTCGTTCAGGAGGCTGCTCAGAGGTGGCACTGAATGGCACATCATAATCTTTTTCCCTGGCTTCCCAAGGCCATTGGTCTCCCATGGTAGTTCCTCCGCACACATAGCAATCTGTCACTTGTAAATTGTCAGCCACACTTTCTGCCAGTTCAATGAACAGGTTCTTTGTGCTAGGAGGCATCTCCATACCAGTGGCCAGTTCTTCATAAAGGGAATGAAATAGCTGATGATTAACACTCTTTGTTAGTTCAGTTTCTAGTGAGACATACACAATTGTACCGGGGTCTGATCCTTTACCATAAATATGAACTCCAAACTTATTTCCCCATTGTGCTAAAAACCGGACAGGGTTATGTATGGTAAAATTCACAGGGGTGCAACTTCCCACTGTGCAGCTGGATGAACTAGCTAAGGATTGTAGGATTGCATCCTGATTTTTCATCCCCCATGTTCCCCAAGCAGCACACCCCCAGGTGGGGCAGTAGTTCCATTCCTCATTTGCACAGCTAGGTCCCAGTTTCCCTGAACAGATGTACCTATCATTTCTCAAATACTCTCTCTCCCATTCCAATCCCCCACACCCTCCTCTTGGGAAGGGGTTGAGGTTGATCGCAGCACACGCATCAAAAATTAGGCTTGCTGCAGTGCTGGGGTCAGTGATCAGTGTACGGTTTATAAGCTTCCCGGTGGAACTAAAGCTCCGGACGGTTAGCCAGGTTTTGTAAGGTGCATAAGTGGGATCATAGCAGGTTATCTGATCTTCCACAGAGCACATTGAATAGGTAGTCCCATTATGTATGCAGGTACCAGTGTCTGTACCCTTGCATTGATAATGGGAGTGCCACAGTAACATCTTGGTAGTTACGGATCCTACTCTGGTAGTCTTTATACAAGGGTCACATGAATTACTCTCCCCCTCTTTTAACCCGGTCAGTATCACTATTATGACTATCAACAGTCTCATTATAACGGTTTTTAGTAAACATTACACCGATGAATATCCTCAAGCTTCAGCTTGTGCGTAGACCAACCAGCGTCCGGGGTGTGGTTGGAGCAGAGCTTAGTAGATATCCTTTATCTTCCGCCGTGCGTTGAGCCAGCAGCTTCCAGGAGTGTGTTGGCCGCAGGGCTGCAGTTTGTCTATCTTCTGCCGTGCGTAAATTCAGCAGCTTCCAGGGGTGTGCTGAACACAGGGCTGGAGTTCTTCCTTCTGATTTCTCTGGTCAATCTCAGTCTCAAAGGATCTTGGGGATCTACTGTACTGTGCCAGGAGTCTGTGAGGTCAGCAGCTCGCTTTACCCTAGAGTGGTGTATCCAGGGTGTCACCTCGGCTACCTTAATGGCTGTTGGGGTAGATAGCAGAACAGTGTAAGGACCTCTCCATTTTGGCCCTAGTGGGGTTAGGTTCCACTCCTTTACCCACACTGTATCTCCTGGTTTAAAAGGGTGTACTGGGTTCGATAAACTTATGGGAAGTTTCTCTTGAACCCATTTCCCTATGTCCTGCATACTTTCCCCAAGTTTCTGTATCAGTTCACGGTTAGCAACCCCTCCTATCTGATGCAAGTCTCCTCTTATCCCTCTAATGATGGGTGGGGGCCTACCATACAGTACCTCAAAAGGGGACAGATTTGTCCTCTTTGTTGGGGTACTCCGAATTCTCAGTAAAGCAATAGGCAACATCAAGGTCCACTTCATTTGGGTTTCCTGACAGAGCTTAGCCAGTTGTGACTTGAGTGTGCAGTTCATCCGTTCAACTTTTCCAGAACTTTGTGGCCTATATGCGGTATGTAGTTTCCAAGTAATCTTAAGTGCTGTTGCTAATTCCTGGAGGCACTTGTGGACAAAGTCAGGGCCATTGTCTGAGTCTATATCTGGGGATAAACATCTTTTACAAAACTGCTTCCGTCAGTAAAGTACTCAACGTTTGGATTTTCCAAGGGGCTGTCTTTCAAGTCTGGTCGGCTTGCATATCCATTACCCGGAGACTGTCATGAGTTAGGGGTTCCTGTGAGGTGGGGAGCAGAGTGGCTGGGTTTAAAGTGTTTACAGTCTCTAAGTGGATACGGGGATTTTTACACAGCATAGCTTGATATTTAACCATTCGACTGTTCGTGAACCAGTGATTTCCCTTGTAATCCATTAGTGCCTGTACCTGGTGAGGTACTCGGACATAAGTCTCCTGACCTAATGACAACTTGTCAGCTTCCGCCACAAGGAGGGCTGTTGCTGCGATAGCCCGCAGGCAGGATGGCCATCCCTGAGCTACGGTGTCCAGTTGTTTTGAGAGGTATGCTACAGGGCGCTGCCAAGACCCAGAGTATTGTGTCAGGACTCTTACTGCTATTCCTTGTTTTTCACTGGCATACAAATAGAAGACTTTTTTTTTTTTTTTTTTTTTTTTGGCTATCTGGCAAGCCTAGCGCAAGAGTCTGCATTAGGGAGACCTTAATGTCTTAATGCTCTGTTTTGCTGTTCTCCCCATTGGAAGGGTTCCTTTTCTCCCCCCTTTGTGGATTCATAGAGGGGTCTGGCTTTTATGGCAAAGTCCGGTATCCAGATTCAGCAGAATCCTGCCACTCCCAGGAATTCATGTACTTGCTGTCTGGTAGTCAGGGTGGAAATCTGACAAACAGCTTCTTTCCTGCCTTCTCCCAATTGTCTCTGTCCTTGTGATACCCTGAATCCCAGGTACTTTACAGTCTCTTGTCAAAATTGCACCTTTCTCCGGGACACCTTATAACCTGCCTCCCACAGTAATTGTAACAGTTCATTAGTGACCGCTGGGTGCATGGTCATTACAGCCTGATTGACCGCTCTGAGGTCTTGAACAGGACAACAGTGAGCTGTTTCGGGTTTCTGCGCTGGAAGTAGAGGTGTATTCCAGGGAGACTGACAGGGTTTTAGAATTCCATAGTGTAGGAATTTGTTTAAGTACTTTTGTATTCCTACTAGGGCTTTTAGAGGCCCTGGGTACTGTTTCAGGCTGACTGGAGTGGCTCCTGATTTTAATTCAATAAGGATTGGGGGAACGTGTGTGGTTAATCCTGGTAGGTTGTCTTGTGCCCCTAGTCCCGGGATGTCTTGCAGTATGCGGGCTTCAAAGGGATGGGGCAATTTTAGGATAGCCTGTCCGTCAGATTGGAAGTATATGTATGCTCTGCTTTTGCCTTTATACTTCTGCACTGCTTGGTTAATTCTGTGTCTCTCCTTAGTATTAAAAAGGGTCAATAAAAGTTGCTGGCAGTCCGACCAAGTGGGGTTATGGGTCTGAGTTATTGACCAGAGCAAATCTGTGATGGCTTGGGGCTTCTCAGAGTAGGCAGGGTTATGAATCTTCCAGTTCAGTAAATCTGTTGTGTTAAAAAGGGGTGTAAACTAGAGTCCGATATTCCTCCACCGCCTGTTCTCTTAAGGGCATTTGCAGAGGTATGTTGAAAGACGGGGCAAGGGTCCGGCTATTTGCATCAGGATTTCTCGGAGTGGAAGTGGACACTTGATTGGGGAGCCCATTGACTACTACTGAGTTCCCTATTTCTGTCCTGCCTATACCCAGAGTGTTACGGTCAGGAGTATATTTACTGAGATTTGGCATTGAAATACTGACTGAATCTGATGTAGGTGGACAACAGCTTGAGTCCTCTTGTCCACTGGACGGGGCATTTGGACATGGCTCTGACCTGTCTCTATCTGAGGTCTGTTCATCTACATACGGGGGAGGTTGATCTGTCTCTTCGGGTTGAGAATATATGTTTTGTTTGTTTTGTCAGTGGCACTACTCTTTGTCATAACCATAATTCTACACTGTTCCTCTTTTTGTGGCTTCTATCCACTGCAGGTCTTTATCTCCCATTTGTCCAAAGGATGCACAATCATCCAGACGGACGTTTTCTCCTAGCTGACTGACTGACTGACTGGCTGAGGATTTGTCCGAAAGATGCGCAATCATCTGGACGAACATTCCTCCTGACTGACTGGCTGAGGAGTTATCCGAGAGATGCACAATCATCTGGACGGATATTCCTCCTGACTGGCTGAGGATTTATTCGAGGGATGCACAATCACCCGAACGAACAGTCCTCCTGGTAGGTGCGTCTTGGTCATGTTTCTGTGAGTCTGACATAATATTCTCAAATAATCTGTCAATGGTCTCTAGGTCAAAGGTTCCCTGTGGGGGCCACCGCGTTCCATAACGGGGCCAATCTTTCTCACACAATGCTATCAATTTCTCAAGACTAAGTTTTAAATTACAGTTCTTAGTAAATCCCTTCCTAAAGTTGGAGATCATGGTTTGTAGGGGAGATTCAACACTATGTTTCCCACCCATTCTTATAACCTAACAGACACCAAGACAGACACAGAGGGTAGGGTAGATGATGAGAATTCAGTAAGGGGTCTGAATCCTCGACACAAGTAGGAACAATAGACAACGCTTCCCTCGGTCAGTGGCCTGGACGTGGTCTCCCAGCCAGAAAACGCACTTAAAAGAGGACACGGTCACTTCACCACAAAGTGATGTCTCATACACACATCAATCATACCAGACACTCCCACCCAAAAATTACTGACTGACTGAGAATTCGTCCGAAAGATGCACAATCATCTAAACGGAGGTCTCTTCTCGGAAGGTGATCAGGCTTCCCTTCTCTCGATCCGTCGAGAGGCCGACCGACTGGCTGTCTGACAGTTATCCCAAAACCAAAAGTAAAAAGCTCTCACCTGTTCCCGTTGGAGCTCCAGCTATCTACTGCTCGGATTCCCAGGTCCTTTTGACGCTACGAAGGTCGTCCACAGCAGGCCACCAAATGGGACACAGCGCAGTCTCCTAGATAACAGTTCTAGAAGGCGCCTTTTGAGACTACGATATAACCCACAGGGCTGGCCTCTCGGACCATTCCTTGTAGGTCTGGTGGAAAACAGTGCCACCTGCCTCAACAGGTCACACCGATATTCCCCCCTTACGGCCAATGCACCAAATGTGGTAGCAGGTTGGATATTGGTAATGACTGCTGGACAATGAACTTTCTGGTATGCGAGATTTTTATTCCATTCTTTTAGCTAGTAAGAATGGACACTCCTGGCCCGACTCGTGTCTATCACGCCAAGAAGTGCCCCTACAGACAAATTCAGTTGTACATATAACTTCCATTACATTACGTCACAAGCGTACAGACAATACATTTCCGTTATAAGACATTTTTAACCTCTTAACCTTTGTAAGCAGTTAACCTACTCTTATGGTTGCAAAGCAGTTAGCAAAGCAAATTCCTTTTGTACTCTTGCAGTTTGCAGATTCTTGCCTTTGCGGTTTCCTTATCTTACTTACTAATCAGCTTGACATTTGCTAACTTATAGGAAAGCGTACGTCAGTGTGCTAAACACAGGTGTCTGTGTTAAGGGGGGTGAGAGGGTGAATTCAGTGTCTTTAACCACAGCCTGTAACATTTTTACAGAGCTCATAAACTGTTCTTAGCATAGTATATACAAGAATGGCTTCTTAGCTGAAATTCTAAATCAGCCTTACTGCACACATAACCATGGCCATATAAACTGACCCCGTTCCTACTTCAGGACCTTGCAGTGGGTCAGACAGCGGCTCCTGTGTCCTCCATGTGTCTCCTCCCCTCTTCCTGATAGGAGTCCAATCGCAGCACCTGTCCTTATAGCCGATCAGGTGACAGGTAACAGACCCACGCACCTGATTGGCGGAGTGGCGGTTCAGTGTTAGGAAAGCAAATATTCATTCGCTTTTCTAACACACCTGGGTGGACTCCGAGCGAAATGCTTTGCGCCACGAAGCCACCGTTTTTGAAGCCTATTAAAGCCTGTGGCTCTAATCCGGTGCTTCAAAAACACACGCCCGCCACTGTAATTCGGGCAACTGGCAGCCAAAAAGGGGCTGGATGCCTGAATAGGGGGTGGCGGCTGCGGCCATTGATAGATTCATGCAATGCATTATTTTGAATAAACAAAAGTGATTAAATAGGCTATTAAATGAGGATTTATCTTTTGTGGTTTTTCTACATAATAGCAAGTAGCAATGCAAAGTAAGCGGTTATACTATTTACAGATTTATTCTACAATTTTAAGCAGTGTTACTTCCTTGTGATATTAAGATTAAATTTATTTATTAACAACAGTAAAATAATCATACATATATTTATATTTTTTCACCTGAGAGCATGCATGGGAAATTATATATCTGAGTCACTGATAATTTTAAAGAAAACATGCAGGCTGCAAATGCTAACGGCTCCCTCTCCCTTTCTCTGGCCCTCTGGTTTTAATACTTTTGGGTTGATTTACTAAAGGCAGATAGACTGTGCACTTTGCAAAGTGCAGTTGCGCCTGAGCTTAGTAAATGAGCAGAAACTCTGCTGACTTCCATCATGTGCAAGCAAGCAATAATGCTGTTTTTTATTTTCCTTGCATGTAATTGTTTTTTCTTTGCAAAGTGAAACTTTGCCTCATTTACTAAGCTCTGGAGCAACTGCACTTGCAGAGTGCACAGTCTATTTGCCTTTAGTAAATTAACCCCTTTGGGTTACTGGTATTGATTAAGGCAAATAGACTGTGTACCATACAAGTGTAGTTGCACTAATTTTACCCAGAGCTTAGTGAATGTTGTGACGCTTCACTTTGTAAAGAGTACTCAATCACCCGCCGCTCCATAGAGGAGAATGGAGGTTCAGGTTGGGTGAAAAAATGACAGGCGGACTCGATTGGTCCACCCGTGTGAAAGGGCCCTAACAGGGGCACAGATGGCAATTAAAACCTGACAGGTGTTCTAATCCCTCTCTACTCTTACAAAAAGAAAAAAAAAATGTGCCTTTAATTATATTTAAGGGTGAAATAGCAAGACAAATCCACCCTAGATCCATAATGGAGCATGAAAAACCCGAATAATACCAGGCCACATACCCCCACATTTAGAGTACCCATGTTGATGAGGACAAGGGTCCTTTCTACACAACCCTGGCCCAGTGTTTATGAGGGTCTACAGGAGAGGGGCTTGACAGAATCTGGAAGTTCCCTTTAACAAAAAGGGGGCATTCAGATACCGACTCCCTTATTTGAATGAAGATATATCCTACAATGTACATGCATTGTCAATCACATCATCCAGTGATTGAGATCCATGTCAATAACAATAAATGACTGCTTGCCCATGAATGACAGCTTCGACAGATGACAGCTAATATAAACAAAGGAGCGGGGTCTCCTGATTGATGTCATTGATAAAATATGGACATGACCATCAACATGGGGACTAGGTGCTTTGCCAGTTGAGAACATGTAACCTGGTAATGTTTGGAGGTGCTGCACGCTTGGCCCCCAGCCTTTTCTGGCCCACCAAGCTGCACGCTTGGATAAGGGTCTAGTATAGATTTTTGGGGTAATAATTTGTGACATATAGTAGCAGGAGAGATTCCAGCTACTATATATGATGTTGGCTTCTGTAGTGTGGGCTAAAAGTCCAGCGTTTGGACAAACGCCTAAACAAACTGGATGCTCATTCCTAGTGACTAACAAATTACCGCGAACACTTTTTAGTTACAGTTTTTTTGGGGGTTTTTTTATTTAAAAGCTAAATTCTTTTTTTTTTTTTTCTAAATTCCAGCTCCCCTACTATATACCAATATAGGATTAATGTACTTATTTTTGCAAAAATAAAACAGCTTTCCAATTATTCTACGCAGGCTTATCTCTCTCTCTTCATGGATGTTTAAAAACCCTGCTCCATTACTTCTGCCTTACTTCCTGAACATACTTTAGGTTATGACACAGGAAGGAATTGACCAGCTGATCTCATTAGCACACACTTTGCATCATTTACCCTCAGCTGGTCAACTCCTTCCTGTGTCATGACCTAAAGTCTGTTCAGGAAGTATGGCAGAAGTAATGGAGCAGTGTTTTTAACCACTTGCTTACTGGGCACTTTTACCCCCTTCCTGCCCAGGCCAATTTTCAGCTTTTGGCTCTATTACTCTTTGAATGACGATTGCACGGTCATGCTACACTGTACCCATATGACATTTTTATTATTTTTTCACACAAATAGAGCTTTTGTTTGGTGGTATTTAATCACTACTGGGTTTTTTATTTTTTGCTATACAAACAAAAAAAGATTGAAAATTTTGAAAAAAAACAAAAACGTTTTTATAGTTTGCTATAAAATTTTGCAAACAGGTAATTTTATTCCTTCATTGATGAGGCTACGCTGATGGGCACTGATAGGCTGCACTGATAAGGCGGCATTGATGGACACTAATAGGCGGCACTGATAAGGTGGAAATGATAAGGTGGAACTGATAAGGTGGAACTGAGGGGCACTAATAAGGGTGCTCTGATAGGTGGCACTAATAATGAGGCACTGATAGGCACTGGTCGGCACTGCTTAGCAGCAGTGGCTGTCAGTGTGTGGGACCGGTGTCCTGTTTATACAAGCAGGTAATCGGCTTATTTTTTTCTCATCACGCTATCAGTGTGAGGGTAAAAAAAGCTGATTACCTCATTCTGTTTACATCATGTGATCAGCTGTCATTGGCTGACAGTTGATCATGTGGTAAAGGGCTGGGATTGGCCCTTTTCCCCGATCTGTGATCAGTCGAGTCCCAAGGACTCGTGATCACGGAGCGCGCCGCAGTGCAGCGGGAGCATGGGAGGATGTCCATGTATGCTCATCTCAATCTAAGCCCGTGCTGTAGCTGTCTTTTGGCTATAACGCAGGCATTAAGTGGTTAAGCATACATGAAGAGAGAGAGGTAAGCATAAGAAGAATATATGGAAAGCTGTTTTATTTTTGCAAAATAAGTACATTCATGCTATATTGGTACATAGGGGAGCTGGAATTCAGAAGAAAAAAAAATGGTGAACAAAGGTGATCTTAGGAATGAAAGCTGACCATTGTAAGCACCCCTATCAGTGGTAAATGGCTTGTCTCTACCTTCTAACTGCCACTTTTCCTGGACAGCTTGTTCTGCCAAAGGAATTTGAGATATAATACACTTACTGGCATAATCAACGAGAAATAAATCTATGTTACAGGGGGGATTTTTTTGCACCTCAGCTGCCTGTCATAACCTGGCAATGTTCACCGGATGCCCCGTCTACATTGTTGCAGGTGCAGCACTGTGCTTCATCTCGTGGCAAAAAAAGTAGGGATCATTGTGTTCAGCAGGTGCTCCTTCCTGCCAACGCACTCTGTAGAAGTGAATGGTGCTACACCGCAACCGTATCCTCTGGATGTGGTTGCTGCATGATGAAAATTTCAGTGTAAAATTCCTCTCCAAGCAAGCATGCAAAAGGCAGCATAGCACCTCCTGATCACCTGCCAACCGCAGGCCAACTGCTATTGACAAAGGGGTCCACCACAGATTGGGAGTCAGAAGGTATGACCATATTAAAAGGGGCATTAAAGCAAAACTACATTTGGCAAATACCCACCTTACCTCTAATGATCTGAAGTCCCTCCTCAGCACTAGCATCTTCTCCCCAGTTTCTTCGGGGTGCCTGGTCTTCAGCTGTCTTGATTGGCCGGTGCAGGATGATGTAACTCCTGTACATGCGCAGGAGTTCATTCATCCCAGCACCCAGGCACTGTGCTGGAAATGTACCCTAAGCAGCACGTGCACAGCTCAACATACGTTTAAAAAGGAGTCTGCGAACAAGAAGGCACGTTTATTTTATTGCAGTAGAGACAAAGCATGTCTCTTCTACAATAGGGATCCTGCCTGTTCACAATTGTTTTTTTTGCAGGTTTAGTTCCACTTTAATGCTAGTGACAGACTGCATCCTATAACATACACTATATTAACAAAAGTATTGAGACACCTGCCTTTTACAGGCACAGGAACTTTAATGGCATCCCAGTCTTAGTCTGTAGGGTTCAATATTGAGTTGGCCCACGCTTCTCTTCTTCTGGGAAGGCTGTCCACAAGGTTTAGGAGTGTGTCTTTGGGAATGTTTGACCATTCTTCCGCAAGCACATTTGTGAGGTCAGGCACTGATGTTGGACGAGAAGGTCTGGCTCGCAGTCTCCGCTCTAATTCATCCTAAATGTGTTCTATTGGGTTGAGGTCAGGACTCTGTGCAGGCCAGTCAAGTTCCTCCACCCCAAACTTGCTTATCCATGTCTTTATGGACCTTGCTTTGTGCACTGGTGCACAGTCATGTTGGAACAGGACGGGGTCATCCCCAAACTGTTCCCACAAAGTTGGGAGCATGAAATTGTCCAAAAGGGCTTAGTATGTTGATGCCTTAGGCTGGGTTCACACCATCGCCTCATGCGGCTCCCAGCAGGGGTCCGGTGCATCCTGGTTCACCGTTTTAGGTCTGATTTCCGCCCAAATTTTGGGCTGAATTCAGACCTGAAATGGACCAAAAGACGCATAGGGCTCCTGTGCAAATTTGCACCGGAGCCTCAGTGGAGATATGTGAACCAGCTCCATAGAGAGCCGGTCAAAATCTCCTGCTATTATGAATTGGATGCGGATAAACCGCATTCAATTTGCAATGATGTGAACCCAGCCTCAAGCTTTCCCTTCACCAAATGATTTGCACCAGTGCACAAAGCAAGGTCCATAAAGACATGGATGAGCGAGCTTGGCGTGGAGAAACTTTACTGGTCTGCACAGAGTCCTGACTTCAACCCGATAGAACACCTTTGGGATGAATTAGAGTGGAGACTGCAAGCCAGACCTTCTCATCCACATCAGTGCCTGACCTCACAAATGCACTTCTGGAAGAATGGTCAAACATTCCCATAGACACACTCCTAAACCTTGTGAACAGCGTTCCCAGAAGAGTTGAAGCTGTTATAGCTGCAAAGGGAGGGCCAACTCAATATTGAACCCTACAGACTAAGACTGGACTGGGATGCCATGTGTGGGATGTTCATGTGTGTGTAAAGGCAGGGGTCCCAATACTTTTGGTAATATAATGTATGTCAGTCGTTTTTTATTTTGACCACAGTTATGCCCTGTACACACGGTCAGATTTTCTGACGGAAAATGTGTGATAGGACATTGTTGTCGGAAATTCTGACCGTGTGTAGGCTCCATCACACATTTTCCATCGGATTTTCCGACACACAAAGTTTGAAAGCAGGCTATAAAATTTTCCGACAACAAAATCTGTTGTCGGAAATTCCGATCATGTGTACACAAATCCGACGCACAAAGTGCCACGCATGCTCAGAATAAATTAAGAGACGAAAGCTATTGGCTACTGCCCCGTTTATAGTCCCGACGTATGTGTTTTACGTCACCGCGTTCATAACGATCGGTTTTTCCCACAACTTTGTGTGACCGTGTGTATGCAAGACAAGTTTGAGCCAACATCCATCGGAAAAAAATCCATGGATTTTGTTGTCGGAATGTCCGACCGTGTGTACAGGGCATACCACTTTAAGCATTCACATGTTTATAAATAGCAAATTATTCTAGTAAAAAAATGATTTATGCAGTCTAGAAAAAGCATTTTAAACTGTGATTTGGAATTATAATCCGTATACAAGATCTGTTTCTAACAAGTATGGTCCTCTTGTACTATTGCATTGGATACTGTTATTCAGATCCCGGCAGTATAAGGAAAGGATTCAGCAATTTCACAAGTAAGACCACGAATAAGCAATGAAATATGTTACTTACTGTTATTTCACATGCAGCTCCTTGGCTTGTCTCAGTGACTTGTCAACAAATGCACATTTTACTTCCTTTAAATACAGACAATTTAGATGACACGCAGCGTACGTAGAAGAACTCTCCACCTTTTTCTGTCCCACAATTCTGCTGGCTGCCTGAGGTCTTGTTAGAAAGGTGGAGAAGTTCTAGTTCAGGCTTTCCCAGGGTTTTCTCTTCTGCAAAACACTGTCTAAAGGTTTACTTCCTGTTACACAAAAGATAGTATCGTGTGAGTGTTGTAAGAGCCGCTATGGAAAATCCAAAATCATATCTGAGTGACATTTGTGATTTACTGGTTAGTTTATCCAAAGAAGGAAGTTATGCAGAATAAAATTCTGAAAAAAGTGTTAAACAAATAAGGATCCATGCACACTGAACTTAAAAAAAACAGCAGTTCTTTTGGAAGATAAAGACACCGATATAGAATATTTTTGTACGGGCATTTAGAAGCGTTTAGTGTTTTTTTCTGCCAGAATACCTCTCTCAAAAAGGCAAACCAGTTTTTTTTAGAAGCAGTGTTCTTTAACCCTTTCGCTGCCAGAGCCGTTATTTGCCTATTTTGCACACATGCTCAAAGAATCATTTTAGGCCTGAAGATTACATAAAACCCCCAAAGCATTATATACTTTCTGAAAACAGACACCCTAGAGAAATATATAGTGGTAGCTCCAATTTTTTATGTCACACAATATTACTGCAGTTTATTTTAGGGCATACAAACGCAATAAATTACCCAATTTGTTGGTTCTTTTTGTTAACAGAAATTAATTTTATTGGAAAAACATAGGCAGTATAAAACATATCCAGGATATCAAACAAAAGTCTTATGTGACATTATAAAACATAAAAGTGCACTAGGTCAAAATGACCATTTAGGTCATAGATCATTCACAAAGCAAAATAGAACTGCAGTATACAGTGCAAAACGTATAAAGAATTGATAAGTCAGGTCTCTAAGCTATTCCTACGCTATCTCAGTAACAGCTGATGGAACTACCACGTAATATGAAGGGGAGGAGGGCGAAGGAATCAGGGAAACAGACCATAAGGAAGAGAGGGGAAGGGCAGGAATTTGCCGCCCAGGAGAAGATCGGGGGGGGGGGGGGGGGGCGAAGACCACATATCTCAAATATGAGTATGCAAAGTAGACTCCTATTATAGGTCGTCGGGGATCAGCCACAAGCATCGATCCAGTTCGATCAGATTTTGTCAAACTTTCCCGAGCAATTGCTGCTCTCGTATGTGATTCTATAGAGTGATAACACCTTGCTAAATGTCTCCTGCCACGAGTCCTTTGAAGGAACTTCCTTCGATTTCCATCTTAGCAAAATATCCCTCCTGGCGTAAAATAGAGTGTAGGTAATGCATACTTGGTATAACGGTCTCCCTCTATATCATCTAAATAGGTCAATAGTAAGACCAAAGGATCCAGTGTGATAGCTATGCCACATAAATCACTTAAAGTGTCTGCCATAGCCTGCCAGTATGGACAGAGCCTGGGACAGGACCAGGCCATATGAAAGAAGGTTCCCGGTTCAAGGGTGCATCTGGTACACAACGGACTAAGATTGGAATAGATACTAGCAAGTCTCTGTGGGGTGTATTATGCCCTATGTAAGTGTAGCACCCTCTACCTTTAGGTAGGTACTAGAATAGGACTTTTCTGGGTTTAAGATATCAGTGTAAGCAAATTTAAATGGGCCTGTACTTTAGGTTAGGCTTGTTTGTTTTGATTTGGGACTGGGAGTGTTTAGTGCAGTAGTGGGTGTGATCACCTGTGCTCTGACTCAGAGGCACCTCCCCTGCTTTCAGTAAGGTTGTTCTGGAACAGAGGTTTGACCTGAAGTTTGAGTGGCAGACAGCTCATGTGAGGAGCTCTGACCAATTCCCATTCGGTTTTGGCAGGGGGCAGGCCTCCCATATAAGCTGAGGTAACATGCTGCTAGGGGAATTCTGACATTGCAGGAAAAGGAGAATGGAGTTGTAGGTAGCTGCTGCAGGGCGTCCCCACGTGGGGGGGGGGGGGCGCCGAGTGCGGAGGAGGGCCAGAGGAGCCACTAGGATGGATTCCTGGATAAAGACCTTTTACCATGGAGTTGGTGTCAAGCTGCTGTGACCGGGGAACACAGGACTTGCACTTTGGAGAAGGTCAGTGAGGAAGAAATCAAAGGAGGACTGTTGAGAAAAGAACAGAGTTCTGTGACCGGGGAACACAGGACTGGTGCTTTGGAGAAGGTCAGTGTGAAGAAACCAAAGGAGTATTGTTGAGAGTAGTGCAGAATGCTGTGGCCGGGGAACGCAGCGTTTGCAGTTATGGACTGGCTGGGAACAGTAGTCCGCTTATTACCATGTGCTAGGCCGTCGGGGAGAGGTACAGAATATCTCTGGCCTGGTAAAGCACTCTGGTAATATCATCCAAGAGACTGTGTAGCTACCAAATTCACTGAGCCACCAGGGAGAGGTATTGTATGCCTCTGGCTTATTGATTTGCTCAAGCGACACCATTCAGAGACTTTATTATAGTAACTATGTACAGCCAGCAAGCTAGAGTTATTCAGAGTGATCCTTTCTTGTCTTACTGGAAGTGAAGCAACAGGAATCTAACAGTTTTGCAGTGGATTTGTACAAGAAGAGAGGAATCTAGAGGAGTGATATTCTGCAGGAGTGCAGAGGAAGAGGAGCAATAGTCTGCAGTGGAGATATGCAGAGGAAATAGAATGTTAGAGATGTATCAATTTCAGGGCTAAAGTTGCTAATCAATGTCTTACCAATGTGATGACAATTCAATAAGTGTTATGGGCATCCCATATCTTCCTTTACCCCAACAAAGTTGTATCCCGCAATAAACGCAACAAAACTACGCAAATGACTGCTCATTGTCTCAGAGGTGATAGATGGGAGTCTGGCAGCAGGGTGATTTGGTGGATGTTAGTAACTAGTGGTAACCAACCGCTACATAAGAATTCCAGCTGGACTAACCTGTCGCTGGCCGAGATCATAGAGGGAATAAATGTTAAGACACTGTCCTTCCACTCCTCATCTCCCAGAGAGGGGATATCAACTCTCCACTTATTCAGTGATCAGGTAAGCTTAACGTCATATGCCACTGTCAACTATAGGTACAGAGAAGACAGGGGTTTCCCCATCACCCCAGAGGTCAGGAGACACTCAATAGAATCAGATTCAAAAGCCACCAGGCTCGGAAATTGGGCCCTGGAGCATGTCTCAGCACCCAATACTGAAACTGAAACGATCTGGGAAGTCGATGTTTCTGTTTCAGCTCCCGAAACGTAAGAATCTTACCTCCCAGCATCACATGCCTGAGGGTAATAATTCCTCTTTTAGCCCACACCGCAGGGTCAGGAATTTTTATAGAGATGAGGAGGTTATCCCAGACTGGCGTATGCGTAATACAAGATGGTTTCAGGCATGGTGCTCTAGAATACCTCCATACCTGGATCGTGGTCTTCATGGGATTCGTCACTAAGAGGTGAGCCTTACAACCCCGATACACCAAGTTAGACAGTGCTGCGAAAGAACCCAGGAAAGCCGCTTCCAGAGTGACCGTGGGGTTTTGCCTAGGTTGGGAAAACCACCACCACACAGTGACAAGTACTGCCGCCCAGTAATAGAGTAAGAAACTGGGAAGTGCCAAGCCGCCACCAGATAATGGAAGGTAAAGTATATGCTTTGCCACCTGTGGGGGCCTTCCAGCCCAGATAAAGGAGGTCATGACACTTTCCAGTCTCCGAAAAAAGGACTTAGGAATAGGGATAGGTGTATGCCTAAAGAAATACAAAAGTTTTGGTAGGTAAGTCATTTTAAGGAGATTTCCCTGACCAACCGAGTCAGAGGGAGATTTCGCCATGCTTCGCATCACCAGGTAGCCGACCGCCGCAGCACCCACCTTCACTCCCAAGTATGTGAATTTGCCCACCCAATGTAAAGGTGTATGTGTATCTATGCGGGGCAACGATGGACATAGTGGGAACAGCACCGATTTGTTCCAATTTATGCGAATGCCGGAGTATCTGCCAAATTGGTCAAAAATGGCCAACATCAAGTGTAGGGAAGAGGAAGCATTCGCCAGATATAGTAAGGAGTCGTCGGCATAAAGAGAGTTTCTCCTCAATTGTACCCACCACTATACCCCTAACTGTTCATTCTGTCCTAAGAAGAATGACAAGCGGCTCCAAGGCCAAGGCAAACAATGCCAGGGATAACGGGCAGCCTTGGCTTGTCCCCCTCCCCAAGGTAAAGAGCTCTGAAAGATTCCCGTTGGTAAATATACCAACCAACCTGCCCGGGGATGTGCATATAGCATCCGCAATCCGGTCAGAAACCGGGGCCCAAATCCAAATCTGGACAGCCCACAAATAACCCCACTCTACCGAGTCAAAGGCCTTCATGGTATCGAAAGAGGCCACCACTCTAGGATTGTCAGGATCAGCTATGGCGATGTGGGTATGAAGATGTTGAATATTAACGACTTCAATACCAGGCACTTTCGTCCCTTCCTGCCCAGGACAATTTTCAGCTTTCAGCGCTGTCACACTTTGAATGACAATTGCGCAGTCATGTAACACTGTACCCAAACAAAATTTTTATAATTTTCTTCCCACAAATAGAGTTTTCTTTTGGTGGTATTTGATCACCTCTGGGGTTTTTATTTTTTGATAAACTAACTAAAAAAGACCAACATTTTTGAAAAAAAAAAGTTTTTCTTAGTTTTTGTCATAAAATTTTGTTTTCCTCTTCACTGACGGGCACTAATGAGGTGGCACTAATGGGCACTGATGAGGCAGCACTGATGGGCACTGATGAGGTGGCACTGATAAGGTGGCACTGATGGGCACCGATGAGGAGGCACTGATATGTAGAATTTATGGGCACTGATAGGCGGCACTGATATGCAGCACTGATGGGCACTGATAGACAGCACTGATGGGCACTGACAGGTGGCACTGATGGGCACTGACAGACAGCACTGACGGGCAATGACAGGTGGCTGTGATGGGCACTGACAGGTGGCACTGATTGGCACTGATAGGTGATACTGATTGGCACTGACTGGTGGCACTGATGGGCAGCACTGATGATGTAGTGATGTGTTACTGACAGGTGTTACTGCTGGGCTCTGATTGGCACTGTGGTGGGCACTTGAAGGGTTTTTTATTGGGGGAATGCTGGGCACTGATTGGTAGTGTTTTTTGCACATCTGAGGGGGCTGTGCTGATAATCAATGTGCTGATTATCAGCACAGACCTCCCCCTCTGACAGCTCCGATCGGCTCTCCCTGTCAGCACAAACCGAGGAATGCCATTTACTGGCACTTCCTGGTTCATGTTGTGATCAGCTGTGATTGGTCACAGCTGATCACGTGGTAAGAAGCCGCTGACAGAGGCTTCTTTTTATGATCGGAGATGCGAGGTGTCAGACTGACACGCCGCACTCGCGATCGCCTCGCTGCGCACCCCCACAGGCGCGCACCGGCATATTATCCTGCCAGTTAGGATAACAGAACCACTTCCCGGCCGTCATTCTGCTATAGGTCGGGTGGGAAGTGGTTAATATCCATTCCACAGCCTGGCATGAAGTCCGTCTGATCAGGGTGTATCATGGCCGCAATAACTGTGTTTAACTGGTTGGCGAGGATCTTGGAGAGTATTTTAGCATCCACATTTATGAGAGAAATAGGTGGATAGGAGGAGCAAAGAGTAGGGTCCTTCCCAGACTTGGGGATAACCACTATCACTGCATCACTCATGGTGCCAGGAAGTATTCCCATCTCCAATGACTGAAGTACCCTGTTTCCCCGAAAATAAGACCTAGCGTGATTGTCAGTGATGGCTGCAATATAAGCCCTACCCCCCAAATAAGCCCTACCCTATTTCCCCGAAAATAAGACCTACAAGGACTTTAACTAGGGCTTATTTGGGGGGTAGAGCTTAGATTGCAGCCATCACCGACAATCACGCTAGGTCTTACTTTCGGGGAAACAGGGTAGTAGCGATTGGAACTTAGGGGCCAGATCCTCTACATACATTTTATAAAATTCAACCGGGATGCCCTCTGGGCCAGGTGTCTTGCCCATCTGCATGATCTTCAGCACTTTCTGAATCTCTGCAATCTTTATAGGGGTGTCCAGTTTATCTGCACAAGTTGATGTAAGGACCAGAATGTCTATGGTCTCTAAATAAGCTGTTAAGTCACTATGCTCATAATTTACCTGGGAGCTGTAGAGTGTTTGGAAGTAGGAGGCAAAGCACTGGTTGATCTCTGCGGGGCCAGAGAGGAGGGCACCCCCGGGACCAAGAATTTGACCAATGGTCATCCCTCCCGATTGCTCCCTAGACAGCCAGGCCAGCAGGTGCCCAGTTTTTTCCCCTTGCTTGAAAATACATTGGGTCTGATGGAGTTTTCTTTTGTGTTAAGGCCGTCTTTAAGAGGAGGTCCTCCCTGGTCAGGGATTGTAAGCGGGCATAATGTTGGCGCTCCTGGGATCTGACATATAGAGCTTCCTGTCTAGCAGCCTCCACCTCCACCCTAGTAAATTCTACTCTGCGCTCCCTACGAACTCTGGCAATAATAGTCTGGTAATGTCCCCTGGAATACCCCATTTTAAGGTGTCCCACACAGAAGCTGCAGAGGCTGATGCAGAATTAACCCTCAAATACGTGTCCATTTCTCCTCAAAATCGTGATTCCACCTCCGTATTCGAGACCCAGAACCTGAAGAGCCCCCAATGGGTGTCCGAGGGGGCAACAGACAGGTCCAGGGTCAGGATCAGCGGGGCATGATCTGAAACACCTTGTGGCAAAATTGTAATGTCTCGGACTCTAGGCAGGACTGACCCTCCAACATAGGCCAAGTAAACGCGGGAAAAAAGTCTTATGAGAGGCAGAAAAGCAGGTAAAGGCACAAGCCCGGGAATTTTTCCACCTCCAAGCATCAGTTAACCCATACATGTCAGCCCAAGTCGCTAGACCCTGGTGGGTGGTGCCAGTAGCCGCTAGTCTGTCCCAGAGGCTGGGACTAAATTAAAATCCCTCATCAGGACCACATTATCAGTAGAAAACTCTGCTATTTTAACACTCTAAGAGATTCCGGAGGCAGCAAGTATAAACCAACAATAACCCACGGCAGGCAATAAATTAGTGCATGAATGATCACATATCTACTCTCCGGATCCAGGGCCAGGTCAAGGAATTTAAAAGGGAGTGTCTTAAGAACCAATACACTCACTCCTCGTGCAAAATTGGAGTAGGTAAAGTGATAATGGTGTCACAAATATGAGGACCATATGTTTTAATAAACTGAAACACTAAGGATCTCTTAATTGCGGAGTTCAGGCCTCTTGTGTTCCAGGAGAGGATTTTAAGAGATGATATAATGCTGTATTGTGTGTATGTGCAAAGGAGAGATAAAACCAGAAGTCAGCAATCCAGGCACCAGAATCTGAATAAGGCAGAAAGAAAACCCAGACAAGTATATACTTACAGGCATAATGAAACAGAAAAGTACTGTCATGCAACATAAAACATTTAACTTAGAGCCAGCAGAAATGGCCAAACTAAACCAACTGTTCCCTCCCCCCATCCCACCCACCCCAACAATGGAGGAGGGTCTGTAACCCCAAAACAACGCCGGACATGGAGGCAAATGCACAAGAGGCGCCTGGCCCCTTACAGTTGAAATAGTCAAAAGCATACGAGGCATTCCGGCAAGGATTGGCCATGTAGATCACTCGGGGGCACAAAACTTAAAAGGACAGTCAACGGTGGTTAAGGCACCAGTCACGAGACATTGGCAGCACCCTGCAGGGTCAATCACCCGGGTCCCCTGGGACACATCAGGCAGACAGACACCCGACCACAAGAAGGAGTAGAGTAGGCACACAGTGTATAGCAGTATCTGGAACCCGGATCCCTGGGATAGACACAGCGCAGACACGCAGGCATCCATCCCCCCATCCATAAACAGTCCCTGTATCCGGGGGAGGTAGCAACAGCATCTGGGTCACCGGGAGCACTCAAACTATAGAAGCAACAGAGTAGTAGGTATTGTAAGGAAAATACAATACCAATTTGTTCCATGTTTTTATTTTCTAATTTTCCAATCTTATATTGGGAAATTACATTTATTATTTATTCAATTTAATATATTGATTATTTGTAATAGATTACCTAACAGCCATGTTAATATTTTTATAATTTTTTCTTTCATTGCTATGTATATTTTGTATGTACTGGTATAGATCTATTTGGGACATCTTGTGTCCGATTTAGGTAATGCTGCTTAGTATTGTTCAGTAATGTTTATTTTCTGTTTTGGTTTATCACCACTTGCTAGCACTATTTCACTTTAGTGCTGCCATCTAGTGTTTGCCATTATTATTGTTGATTTTCACATTGATGTTTTTAGCCATGTGACAGCACCAGATCCGATCATGTGATCGGGACTTGAGCTGAGGAGATTCGGTTTCCGTGACTACCCTCTCCCATCCTGTGCACCTTTTGGTGGTTGTTGATTGGGTCAGGGAGCCGGGACACCGCCCCTTCACACCACATCACATGACCAGGAAGTGATTCATTACCAGGAAGTGATGTCCACTATTGTTTGACCAGGAAGTGATGCATTACCAGGAAGTGATGTCTACTATTGTTTGCCATGCGGTGGGGAGGTCTCCAGGCATCAGTCTCATTATTAGACTGCGCTATTGGGTCCTACACTCACCGGCTGTTTTATTCATGATTCTGATTGGTCTAGCGATCAACAGGATCCAGTTCCTGATTACTTGACCTTTGTAGCTCCACTGTGATTGGCTATAGGGGTTATCTTATTGGATTAGATATTTATATATAGGAGCAGCGTGAAGGGAGAAGCTCATGCCCCTGTTGAAGACCCCCTTGGTCGAAACGCGTCGGCCGATCTCCCCTTCCTTACGCTGCTTAGATTTTATTTTAATTGTGATCACTTTTATCCATTTTTTGTATGGTATTTTTAGAAATAAAAATCCCTGGTTTACCTGCACTATGCAGAAGCTTTTTATTTTTTATTTGCATATTATCCCGATGCAAGAAACTGCCTTCCAGTAGCCCTACTTCCATCACGGGGTCTGGATCAAATCTGTTCCCGGCTTCTCCTTGGAACACATCCTTGAGGTCTATTGGCTGATATCCAGTTGGCGGCCCTTCCTGATGTTTCTTCACCCCACCAGAGAAGTCAAGAAGGGAGACAGAGGTTCCACCGTTCCGGATATCGTTTTCCAGCCTAGGTTTGGCTCCATGCACCATTGACTCCATGTCATATGACAGTGGAGTCCACGTCATCTGGTAAGAGTACCCATCTTATCTTACTTCCTGATGTTTTCATTCTGATGCCCCATATCGAGATGTTGGTTTACAGCTACGGAAGTTCTGTACCCCGTTGTTGACTCAGTCACAGATCCACACCGTGCACCATTGACTTTATTTTCTAGTTTCACATCATTTTTTGGTCCATACCAGTTCCTCTTAATAATTTGAGTTTGGAATCATCCATTTACCATATGTGGACACTTTATACTGTGTTTGTTCATTTCATTTCACTTATGGTTTTTGCACATATGCTTTACTGTTCAGTACAGCATCTCTTACTTAATTGTTTCACTACACCCTAACTTCCTATTACTTCTTAGCGCTGCATTTTTTTCCCATTTACCAGTTATTGTTTGTCACAATGTATGCAGCTGCTGGCTCACATATATTTTATTTTTGCTATTAGAGCGCAGTGTTTTCTTATTCTCTTGCCATACACATGTTTATTCCCTTTGTGTGTATTGGAACAAAACAAAAAAAAGAAGGAAAAAAAGCAAATTTGGACATAATGTCACACAAAACTCCAAAAATGGGCTGGTCAAAATTCTTGGCACCCTTAACTTAATATTTGGTTGCACACCCTTTGGAAAAAATAACTGAAATCAGTCGCTTCCTATAACCATCAATAAGCTTCTTACACCTCTCACATGGAATTTTGGACCACTCTTCTTTTGCAAACTGCTCCAGGTCTCTCTTATTGGAAGGGCGCCTTTTCCCAACAGCAATTTTAAGATCTCTCCACAGATGTTCAATGTGATTTAGATCTGGACTCATTGCTGGCCACTTTAGAACTCTCCAGCGCTTTGTTGCCATCCATTTCTGGGTGCTTTTTGATGTATGTTTGGGGTCATTGTCCTGCTGGAAGACCCAAGATCTCGGACGCAAACCCAGCTTTCTCACACTGGGCTCTACAGTGAGACCCAAAATCCTTTGGTAATCCTCAGATTTCATGATGCCGTGCACACATTCAAGGCACCCAGTGCCAGAGGCAGCAAAACAACCCCAAAACATCATTGAACCTAAACCATATTTCACTGTAGGTAGTGTGTTCTTTTCTTTGTAGGGCTCATTCCGTTTTTGGTAAACAGTAGAATGATGTGCTTTACCAAAAAGCTCTATCTTGGTCTCATCTGTCCACAAGACGTTTTCCCCAGAAGGATTTTGGCTTACTCAAGTACATTTTGGCAAACTGTAGTCTTGCTTTTTTATATCTCTGTGTCAGCAGTGGGGTCCTCCTGGGTCTCCTGCCATAGCATTTTATTTCATTTAAATGTCGACGGATAGTTTGCGCTGACACTAATGCTCCCTGAGCCTGCAGGACAGCTTGAATTTCTTTGAAACTTGTTTTGGGCTGCTTATCCACCATCCGGACTATCCTGCGTTGCAACCTTTTATCAATTTTTCTCTTCCGTCCACGCCCAGAGAGACTAGCTACAGTGCCATGGGTTGTAAACTTCTTGATAATGATGCGCACTGTGGACAAAGGCAAATCTAGATCTCTGGAGATTGACTTGTAACCTTGAGATTGTTGATATTTTTCCACAATTTTGGTTCTCAAGTCCTCAGACAGTTCTCTTCTTCTCTTTCTGTTGTCTATGCTTAATGTGGCACACAGAGACACATATTGCAAAGACTAAGTGAACTTCTCTTCTTTTTATCTGCTTTCAGGTGTGATTTCTATATTGCCCACACCTGTTACTTGCCCCAGGTGAGCTTAAAGGGGCATCACATGCTTGAAACAATCTTATTTATCCACAATTTTGAAAGGGTGCTAAGAATTTTGACCAGCCCATTTTTGGCATTTTGTGTTACATTATGTTTAATTTGCTTTTTTTGTTTTGTTCCAATACATACAAAGGGAATACACATGTGTATAGCAAAACATGTGTTACTGCAATACTTTTCTGTGAGAAATACTTGATTTTCTGAAAAAAATTCTGGGGTGCCAACAATTCCGGCCATGACTGTAGATAACACTTTAACTAGTTGCCGACCGCCTACAGCAAATGTACTGCTGCAGGTCGGCTCCTGCGAAACTACGTATCAGTACTTCATGTTGTGCAATAAACACTGGGGGCATGCGGCGGCCACCTGCGATCATTCCTGAGTGGGGCAGAATGGTGATCTACCTATGTAAACAAGGCAGATCGCCGTTCTGACAGGAAGAAGATGGAGATCTTGTGTTCCTGCCAAGCAGGAACACGGATCTCTGTTTTCATGCAGTCAGACAATCCCCCAGACAGTTAGCAAGCACCCCCCTAGGCACACACTTCACTCTTCACTCCTGATGTTAACCCCTTCCCTGTCAGTGTCATTAGTACAGTAACAGTGCATATTTTTAGCACTGATCACTGTAATAATGTCACTGGTTCCCAAAAAAGTGTCAAAAGTGTTAGTTAGGTGGCTGATTTGTCCGCAGTCCCACTAAAAATCGCTCATCACTGCCATTACTAATAATAAAAAATAAAAATGCCATAAAAATATCCCATAGTTTGTAGACGCGATAACATTTGCGCAAACCAATCAATATACACTTATTGGGGTTTTTTTTACCAAAAATATGTAGCAGAACATATTGGCCTAAATTGATGAAGACATTAGAATTTAATTTTTTTTTTTTATTGGATGTGTTTTATAGCAAAAAGTAAAAAACATTGGGTTTTTTTCAAAATCGTTGCTCTTTTTTTGTTTAAAAAAGCGCAAAAAATAAAAACTACAGAGGTGATCAAATATTAACAAAAGAAAGCTTTATTTGTGGGAAAAAAAGGACATCAATTTTATTTGGGTACAGTGTTGCACGACCACGCAATTGTCAGTTAAAGTAACGCAGTGCCGTATCGCAAAAAATGGCCTGGTCATTAAGAGGGTAAAAC
The DNA here is from genome assembly GCF_042186555.1 of Aquarana catesbeiana. Taxonomy (NCBI): domain Eukaryota; kingdom Metazoa; phylum Chordata; class Amphibia; order Anura; family Ranidae; genus Aquarana; species Aquarana catesbeiana. The sequence continues at coordinate 199,585,097 of NC_133325.1, forward strand.
CTTCCAGGGCTGAAGTGGTTAAAAGCCCCCTATAGGTCATCAGTTTAGCGTTACGAATGAGGTCTGGTGCTACCCTCTGGGACTAAAGTGGTTTAAAGCCCCCTATAGGCCATCAGTTTAGCGTTACGAAGGAGGTCTGGTGCAACAATTATTTCTCTCATTCCGGCATGCACAGCGGTATGTAACATGCGTATTACAATTGTCGCTTTCATGTGTAGGTGCTCCCGAGATGTGCTTTCACGTTCGTACATGCGTATATATGTGGGGATGGGGGGGTGTCATAATTTTTCGGGGGGGGGGGGTTATATGCTTGGGTGTAACTTTATTTTTTACAATTTAATATTTCTTTGTTTTACTTAACCTTTATTTTCCCATCACAAAGTAGACAAAAAGTCCCCTATGTGAAGATTTGTCAGCACTGCACGACGTACAACCTGCCAGCAAAAGAGTTTAGGTCAGTGTACATGGACCCTAAATATGATGCATATTGTATATTAGTAGAACAGATTGGCACAGTAAAAAAGATTATATCAGCATTATGTGGCACATCGACTTTTTTAATGCTTTCACAACAATTCAGTGATATACACTGGATTTCCAAGGTTTCAGTACTCCCAAGTTACAGATATAGAAATGCATATGTATACATACTATAGTAGAGAGGTTTGAGGGCTCTTTCACACCAGGTGTAGTGTGGCTGTGCATAGTGGTGTGAGCTGAAAACAACACAGCAGGTTGCAATGCGAACAACGCCATCGCAGTGTCACTGCGCAAATAGAGCTTCCACTTTGACATTTCAGCAACATTCGGACAAAAAAAAAAAGAATTCAACGTATTGGCACAATTCCTGACAGTGCACACCAGCGGCACTGCATGTAGCGCAGTTGTCTGGTGTGAACAAGCCCTAAAGCTGAACAAAGTCACAAATAAATGCAATGCTGTAATAACTAATACATCAGTAAAGGTATTTTTTTCATGCAAACAGTGTCAGTACTTGAATTTTATCTGGTGTCAGACCCTAATGCCCCGTACACACGATCAGAAATTTCAAATGATCAGAAATTTCACCAGCAAAAGTCCGATGTGAGCTTTTGGTCGGAAATTCCGACCGTGTGTATGCTCCATCGGTCTTTTGTTGGCAGAATTCCTGCCAGCAAAAGATTGAGAGCAGGTTCTCTATTTTTCCGACGGAAAAAGTTCCTATCTGAAATTCCGATCGTCCGTAGCAATTCCGATGCGCAAAATTCCTAAACATGCTCGGAAACAATTCGAAGCATGCTCGGAAGCATTGAACTTTATTCTCTCGTCTCATCGTAGTGTTGTACGTCACCGCGTTCTTGACAGTCGAAAGTTCAGAGAACTTTTGTGTGACCATGTGTATGCAAGGCAAGCTTGAGAGGAATTCCATCGGAAAAACCAACAAAGGTTTTTCCGACGGAAGTTCTGATCGTGTGTACAGGGCATTATAGTCCCTGTACAGCTGGGCTGAAGTGTGAGTGGAGGAAGCTGTACAAGGAGCCAATCAGTTCATGTGTTGAGAGGAAACATGCTGATAGAAGGAGAAAGCAGATAGACAGAGAAATTAGCTTATGACTGTGCTGCTTTTCTTTTTCACTGTCAAGTAACAGGCTGTGGCAGGTCAGGATGACCTGGGCTCAGAGGAATGGGTTGGATGATGCTGGCCATCAAACTGAGGACAACTAGTGGCAGAAAAAAAGTACTGCAGGGATGTTTAAGTATTTAAGATAGATATTGCAATAAAGCAAAATTTTAAAGGACTATACATTTTTATCTTGTTAGTTTTGGCTGGAGTACTGCTTCAAACATCGATGCAAGAATAAGGCAATAATATGTATTGTAATCCAGGGTTAAAAAAAAAAAAGTGTAAATGATGGAAATGTCTGCTTCTCTGAAGGTCATCTTAATTTCTGAGCCCTGAGCTAAAACCAGCTATAGAATCCCAGACCAGAAGGGACGGGGTTACCTAAAATAACAAGAACTGCATATAAAAGTTTTTGCTATAAACAGGTTCACCTACTAACATAAAGCAAGGTGACCTCTACATAAGCACACTGTATCACAGGCTTAATAATCTGGTATAGTGCATGTAAGATAATATGGAGACAAATTTTCTTCTGTCACCAGTCTTATATATACAGTGCCTTGAAAAAGTATTCATACCTCCTTGACATTTTCCACATTTTGTCATGTTACAACCAAAAACATCAATGTATTTTACTGGGATTTTATGTGATAGATCAACACAAAGTGGCACATAATTGTGCAGTGGAAGGAAAATTATAAATGGTTTTCATTTTTTTTACAAATAAATATCTGAAAAGTGTGGCATGCATTTGTATTCAGCCTCCTTTACTTTGATACCCCTAACTAAAATCTAGTGGAACCAAAACCTTTAGAAGTCATCTAATTAGTAAATAGAGTCCACCTGTGTGGAATTTAATCTCATTATAAATACAACTGTCCTGTGAAGCCCTCAGAGGTTTGTTAGAGAACCTTAGTGAACAAACAGCATCATGAAGGCCAAAGAACACACCAGACGGGTCAGGGATAATGTTGTGGAGAAGTTCAATGCAGGGTTAGGTTATAAAAAAATATCCAAAGCTTTGAACATCTCACGGAGCAGTGTGCAATCCATCATCCTAAAATGGAAAGAGTATAGCAAAACTGCAAACCTACCGAGACATGGCCGTCCACCTAAACTGGCAGACCGGGCAATTAATTGGAGAAGCAGCCAAGAGGCCCATGGTAACTCTGGAGGAGCTGCAGAGATCCACAGCTCAGGTGGGAGAATCTGTCCACAGGACAACTCAGTAGTGCACTTCACAAATCTGGCCTTTATGGAAGAGTGGCAAGAAGAAAGTCATTGTTGAAAGAGAGCCAAAAAAAAGTCCTGTTTGCAGTTTGCGAGAAGCCATGTGGGGGACACAGCAAAGCAAGGTGCTCTGATCAGATGAGACCAAAATTGAACTTTGTGCCCTAAAAGCAAAACACTATGTATGGCAGAAAACTAACACCTGAACACACCACACCATCCTCACCGTGAAACAATCATGTTGTGGAATGCTTTTCTTCAGCAGGGACAGGGAAGCTGGTCAGAGTTGATGGGAAGAAGGATGGAGCCAAATACAGGGCAAAACCTGTTAGAGTCTGCAAAAGACTTGAGACTGGGGCGAAAGGTTAACCTTCCAGCAGGACAACGACCCTAAACATACAGACAGAGGTACAATAAAATGGTTTAGATCAAAGCATATTCATGTGTTAGAATGGCACAGTCAAAGTCCAGACCTAAATCCAATTGAGAATCTGTGGCAAGACCTGAAAATTACTGTTCACAGACACTCTCCATCCAATCTGACAGCGCTTGTGCTATTTTGCAAAGAAGAATGGGAAAAATTGCATTCTCTAAATGTGCAAAGCTGGTAGAGACAATAACCAAAAAGACTTGCAGCTGTAATTGCCGCGAACTGTGGTTCTACAAAGTATTGACTGAGGGGGGCTGAATACAAATGCATGCCACACTTTTCACATATTTATTTGTAAATAAATTTGAAAACCATTTATCATTTTTCTTCCACTTCACAATTATGTGCCACTTTGTGTTAGTCTGTCACATAAAATCCCAATAAAATACATTTACGTTTTTGGTTGTAACATGACAAAATGTGGAACATTTCAAGAGGTATGAATACTTTTTCAAGCCACTGTGTGTGTGTGTATATACAGTATCTCAGAAAAGTCAGTACACCCCTGACATTTTTGTAAATATTTTATTTTATCTTTTCATGTGACAATACCAAAGAAATGACACTTTGCTACAATGTAATGTAGTGAGTGTACAGCTTGTATAACAGTGTCAATTTGCTGTCCCCTTTTTGTATGTGTGTGCTGTAATCTGTTTTCTACTGTTTTTGGTCTTATAGCAGCACCATCTTGAATGTAAAGCATTTTAGGGTGTGTCTCCCAAGTATGTTCTTGTATATTGTAATAGGCCCTGACCAGGTCTCTTGGGCTGGAACACCCCTCCCCCTCTTCATTATCTCTTATTAGTGGCCAGCATTGCATAGGAGGAATCCCTTCAGTTCTCCCACATAGAGGAGTTTATCTCCCATGGTTGAGACACAGGTACTTTCATTCTATTACTAGGGTAGGACCCACTAATTCGGGGTACTTTGTCGCAGTAACTGGGCTTAGCACTAAATGACCATATAGTGTGACCAAACCCCTGTATTTTTGAATATGTTCTGGTGTTTTTAACTAGCCTTGCAGGATAAATGTAATTTTTGTATGTGTGCGCTGTAATCTGTTTTGTACTCTTTTTAGGCTTATAGCAGCACCATCTTGAATGTAAAGCATTTTAGGGTGTGCCCCCCAAGTATGTTTTTGAACACTGAAGAAATGACACTTTGCTACAATGTAAAGTAGTGAGTGTGCAGCTTGTATAACAGTGTAAATTTGCTGTCCCCGTCAAAATAACTTCACACACAGCCATTGATGTCTAAACTGCTGGCAACAAAAGTAAGTACACCCCTAAGTGAAAAAGTCCAAATTGGGCCATATTTTGTGTGGCCACCATTATTTTCCAGTACTGCCTTAACCCTCTTGGGCATGGAGTTCACCAGAGCTTCACAGGTTGCCACCGAAGTCCTCTTCCACTCCTCCATGACGACATCACAGAGCTGGTGGATGTTAGAGACCTTGCACTCCTCCACCTTCCGTTTGAGCATGCCCCACAGATGCTCAATAGGGTTTAGGTCTGGAGACATGCTTGGCCAGTCCATCACCTTTACCCTCATCTTCTTTAGCAAGGCAGTGGTCATCTTGGAGGTGTGTTTGGGGTCGTTATCATGTTGGAATATTGCCCTGCGGCCCAGTCTCTGAAGGGAGGGGATCATGCTCGGCTTCAGTATGTCACAGTACATGTTGGCATCAGTGAACTGTAGCTCCCCAGTGTCGGCAGCACTCATGCAGTCCTAGACCATGACACTCCCACCACCATGCTTGACTAGGTAAGACACACTTGTCTTTGTACTCCTCACCTGGTTGCCGCCACACATGCTTGACACCATCTGAACCAAATAAGTTTATCTTGGTCTCATCAGACCACAGGACATGGTTCCAGTAATCCATGTCCTTAGTCTGCTTGTCTTCAGCAAACTGTTTGCAGGCTTCCTATGCATCATCTTTAGAAGAGGCTTCCTTCTGGGACAACAGCCATGCAGACCAATTTGATGCAGTGTGCGGCGTATGGTCTGAGCACGGTGCAGGCTGACACCTCACCCCTTCAACCTCTGCAGCAATGCTGGCAGCACTCATACGTCTATTTCCCAAAGACAACCTCTGGATATGACGCTGAGCATGTGCAATCAACTTCTTTGGTCGACAATGACGAGACCTGTACTGATTGGAACCTGTCCTGTTAAACCGCTGTATGGTCTTGGCTACCGTGCTACAGCTCAGTTTCAGGGTCTTGGCAATCTTCTTATAGCCTAGGCCATCTTTATGTAGAGCAACAATTATTTTTTTCAGATCCTCAGAGAGTTCTTTGCCATGAGGTGCCATGTTGAACTTCCAGTGACCAGTATGAGAGAGTGAGAGTGATAATGCCAAATTTAACACACCTGCTTCTCATTCACACCTGAGACCTTGTAACACTAATGAGTCACATGACACCGGGGAGGGAAAATGGCTAATTGGGCCCAATTTGGACATTTTCACTTAGGGGTGTACTCACTTTTGTTGCCAGCGGTTTAGACATTAATGGCTGTGTGAGTTATTTTGAGGGGACAGCAAATTTACACTGTTCTACAAGCTGTACACTCACTACTTTACATTGTAGCAAAGTGTAATTTCCTCAGTGTTGTCACATGAAAAGATATAATAAAATATTTACAAAAATGTGAGGGGTGTACTCATTTTTGTGAGATACTGTATGTGTGTGTGTATATATACATATTTATATTTATATATATATATATATATATATATATATATATATATATATATATATAGCTTTATTCTCTGAGAAAAGGTGCAGGTACTCTCCCCTTCTGAGTTACCGCTTTTCTCTGCCCCGACCCACCTCCGATCACTGTCCCTAGGTTCCACCTCCTACCCACCTCCACGCACCATCCCTTGGTTCCACCCCCTACCCACCCCTCAGTATCACTCCCTTAAAAAAAAATATAGAACCGAGTATCATCTTGTGGTGCTATGTAATTTGTATTGATTTTAAATTGGTTATATATATATGTGTATTTTTTCTATAAGAAGTCCTTTGTAAGATCTAAATTACACTAGACAATGTACATTTAAGTATGGCTTTGGGCAGTGAGGAGTTAACAGTTCCGTTCCAATTGCTCTGCCCACTAACAGCCCTCTTTTGGGTTTTTAAGTTCTCAGTTTGCCGACATCCATGACTTCCACTTCATGACAAAGCGTAAGCGTGCAAAACGCGTCGTCATGGCAACAGGCGAGCCTGCGTTCCATGCTGGTTCCTGGTTCCTTTCCAGTTCTGCAGTCCTGGTGAGCTTCGTACGTCATCCACACGAGCCCGTTCCAGCATCGGCTCGTCTTTCCCGGCTTTCGGCTCTGGGTTCAGGCAGCCCTGCCAGCTGATTTGTCCTCCACCATACCAGCATCAGCCACACCACATCTACAGGCTTCTCCTGGGTCACTAGCGGTCTGTCAGCATTCTGTGAATCGCAGCCATCCCTCCAAATCCATGTTAGCCAGCTCAGTAAACATTGGATAGTGGATTTCTTTCATCCCCTCCCGGATCCCCTGGTGCAACATGGACATTGGCGTCACCCATACTTCACCATTTACATCCATGGATGTTATCAGCTCCTCACTGCTCCGGTGACCTCCTGTGGTATCGTAGGCTTTCTTTTTAATCACATTCATATATGCATTGGTCATTATCCTATTTCAACTCCCTCCATGGGTTTTAAAGAATATAAACTCTGTTTTTCTTCATCACGGCCACTGTTGGATTGACTTGATATTTATCCTGTTAATTTACCCATTGTGCGCTGACTTTCTCCAGTTGTCTGCATGTCACATTTCCAGTTGTGTTAATTGTTCAGCTGCACTGGGTTCAGTTTTAACATCCCTTTATTTGCATTTGTTCATTTATTTCAATCCTCATTGCATGACCCACTGTTTTAGCACTGGTAAAACCTTTTTGCTTTATCACATGGAGTTTGTTAATGATAACAAGGGAAGCAGTAAAAAAGATTCCCTGCAGCCAGTAGCAATAAACCCCCCACAAACAATAGATCCCCCCCCCAGCAAGAATAGACCTTCCAGCAGCCAGCATAAATAAACTCCTCCCTCAATAGTAGGTCTCTCCCAGTAACAACAGATCCCCCACCAGCAATAGATGCCCTCCAGAGATAACAGATCCCCCAGTAGCCAGCAATATACCACCCAGCACCTCCAGCAATTGCATCAGTGCCAGAGGTGCGGGAACTGCATTCCCCCACATTCCCACTGAAAACAAGCCCTGTATGTGTGTATATATACTGTATATATCAGGGTCTGCAACAGGAAATCAGGATAAAGCAGGGTCAATGCTAGCCAGGTCAAATACAATATAGTAGGATGCAGGTCTGATCACAAACTGGCGACCACTTCTTCTTAGTTGTGCTGAACTTTAAATGGGCTTCTGGGTGCCAAAAACCAGTGTCAGATGTGCATGCACAAGTGCTTTAGAGAACATGCATGGATGCACACACAGCCTCAACTCTATGTACTGGTCCACGAGTGGCACCATGCTCAAGAGCAGATTTTCAGGAATGGCCATGTACTTGATTTTCACCCCTTATTCTTGGAATCTGTGATGGAATGAGACATATAAATACCTTATGTTCTAAGAATGTTTTTTATGCTTCATGCTGATTTAGTGGATAGAATTATAATTCCTTTTGCCCCACCTCACTATAATCTGTTTCCATAGAAGCCAATATTTTCAAGCATCTGTTGGCCAACAAGCTTATATTAAGCTACTTTTGTGTTTTCCGCCAGCAGTTCTAGAAGTACAGTTAAGCCAGGTACACCCTACAGTTTTTTTTGTTGTGCAATCTAGCAGGTTGCACGAAAAAAAAACTGACAGCTCTGGTCGGAGCCGCTGTACTAACAATGCAAGGTTAGTTCAGTGATCTCCCCCGCTGAGCTGTGGTGTTCTGACTCCCGCGCCAGAACACTCCGATCAGCGCTCTCTGCCATTGGCTGAAAGAGATGATCTGGAGTCGGTTGGCTGCTGGTTTTCCAGCATGCAGGTCCGACAGAAGCCATCCAGATGCACATACACACAGGCCGAATGTCGGCTGTTTTTTAATTTAACCGGCCGTTGTCTCCCAACATTAGGCCCATGTGTACGGGGCTAAAGGAATAATGCCTTTTGTTTTTTGGATGTGATGGAATTAGACATAAAAATACGTTCTACTGTTACAGTATAAATCTCTACTGTGCCTAAGCATTATTAGCTAGCACAGTAGTAGTTAAGGTATAATCCTACTGTTTATTTTCCAAGGATCATTGTATTGGAAAGAGCACTAAGCATTTCGGAATTTGAGGTGGTCCTAGAGAAACTGAAAACTGCCAAAGAATGACTATCCATCTTTTGTAATATAGCTAGATAAATGTATGGAAAATACAAGTACCCCCAAAAGCTTGCAGGTTAGCTATAACCTATTTTTATTAATTTTGAGAAATGTTCATACACTGTCTCTGCTTGTGTTGTAAAATAATGATTAACCTGCCACTTGACATCATTCTTTTTTTTTTTTTATTTCTCTTTATTGAAATTTTTTTTCTTGGCAGTACAAAACAGGGCCATTGGGGCATACCCCGGCCAACTGGTGCACATAGTCATGTGCATAACATAGTGCTACTAACAGATTATCTAAAAGCTACACATTCTTAACTAAACACAACACAATCACTCCTCAGGTAACACATGGTAGGATCTTGATATGAGATATTGTTTCTTGGGGGACCGTCTCTCGTTTTTAGTTATTGGCCCTGGACTCTATAGGGACATTTGAGAATAAATGTAGTTGTTTTGATTTTTAGGCTAGCACCTCTGATTATCCATCTGTGGTCTGGTCCTCAGCTCTCAGCAAAGCTAGACAGAGATAGAGGTAATCTATCTGGGGTGATTCCCTGAGGGCTAATCATCTGTTGTGGAGTCTGAGTCTGTCCACAAATGCCAGACCTTGTCATATTTTTTTGGGCATCCTCGAGACAGAAATGTTGCTTTATAGAGGGGTATCATTGCGTTAACTAATTGCTTCCATGAGGACAGATTGGGGGTAGTGGTTGAATTCCACTTTAGTACTATGGCTTTTCTCGCATAAAAAAGGATACCTATTAGGGTGCGTGTTGCTTTGGCAAATGCCAGTTGTTCCACTAGGCCAAGGAGGCAGACACTAATTTCAGGGGAATAGGAATAGTGGTCAAATTATGAATAAATTGAGTTACCTCCCGCCAATAGTCCTGAATTTTTGGGCAATCCCAGAATATATGCGTGAAGTCTGCAGGAGTACCAGAGCATCTCCAGCAGCTGGCCGACAAGGCTGGGTATATGTGGTGGAGGAGCTGGGGCGTATAGTAGATCCTGCGTAGGATTTTGAATTGGATCAGTTTGTCCCTAGTAGCAACCAGCGTCTGGAATGGATAATCCCATGTCTTCCCAGTCTTCGCTGTCCAGTCCCTGTACCTCCGCCCACCACAGACCATGCAGACCATCCAGTCCGACCTGGATGGATGGTAGAAGTGCTCGGTAAATTTGGGATAATGGTTTTAAGAGATCAGCATCTTCTAGAAGGGTCTCCGTGTCATCATATTCCAGCCGAAGCTGAACTGTTTTGAATTGTGAATCAAAGGCATGAGGGAGCTTAAGAAAGAGTTTGGAAGTTGGAGTTTGCTTTTCAGCCTATCAAATGTAAATATCCCTGACCCATCACAGATATCCCTCAAGTGCTTGATGCCCTTACTGACCCACAAACCCGGGTCTTGCAGACAGTGGTATTCTTTCAACCTTGGGTTACACCAAAGTGGTGTATTAGGGGACCATTTGGCCTTTACCAAGTTAGGTTTAATCACTACCGTGTGCCATGCCTTAATAATCGCTTTCATAGCCAGTGTTAAAGGTACTGGAGAACCCCCCGACCCCCTATAAAGGGCGTTGCGAAGGGCCTCAAAGGATCCCAGTTGAGCTGCCTCTAGGACGACTGACGCATTGGTGTCATCTGAGACCAGCTAGTTATGTGCATGAGTGAGCATTGCAGCTAAATAGTAGGTGTGAAAGTCTGGGCAGGCAAGTCCCCCCTGTGTCCAGGGCCTATGCAAGATTTTCCTACTGAATCTAGCCGGACGTGATTGCCATAAGAAGGAGGCCACTGTGGAATCCAATTGCTGGAAAATAGTCTTAGGTATCCAGACCAGTAGTTTCATTTCTATTAAGTTAATTTTCCCTATAAGTGATAATGGGAGGTTCGACCAGGCCTTCAGTTTCAGTTTACACCACTGCAGCACTGGGGATAACTTATTGGAAGAGATATTGATTCCTAGATATTTAATGGTGCTTGCCCATTGTAGAGGTGAAGCAGGATCACTCAGCCTCTTTGCCCGGGATCTATGGGTAGAATAAGTGATTTGCTCCAGTTTGTTCGGAGGCCAGAGAGAGTCGCAAAGCTGTCCAGAAGCCGAAGCGCCCCCTTTAAAGCGAGGAACCAGGGTCCCAAAGTAAGAGGATTAAATCATCCACGTACAATGCTAGTTTCTTGATCACCGAACCAACCTGGATTCCAGACACCTCGCTCGATCTCCGTAAGGCCTCAGACAAAGGCTCGATCGCCAGGGCAAATAGCGCAGGGGAAAGAGGACACGTCTGTCTTGTCCCCCTCCTAATTGGAAAAGATGGCGAAAGCCTACCATTTAGTTTCATTTGGGCGGTGGGAGTCTAAGCTGATCCATTTCTGTAAAATTGGGCCAAAGCCAAAGCCTTCCAGAACCTGCATCATATAGGACCATCTAACTGTATCGAAAGCCTTTTCGATGTCAAGAGATACCAGGACCCGGAAGGCATTCTCCTCAGGTGGGAGCTGGAGATGCGGAAAGACTCATCTATGGTTTATGTCCATGGACTTGCCAGGCATGAAGCCGGTCTGATCTATGTTGACAAGGGATGGTAGGACCTTCATGAGTCTATTGGCTAGCACTTTGGTTAGTATCTTAAGGTCGTAATTTAGCAATGAAATGGGTCTGTAGGATGAGCAACAAGTGGGGTCCTTCCCTGGTTTGGACAGTAGCACTATGTGTGCCTGATACATACTATCTGGCAACCTCTCGGATTCCAAGCAATCTGCAAACAACTGCATTAGTTTGGGGACCAGTAAGGCAGCGTGTGTTTTGTATCATTCCCCGGGTAAACCATCGGGGCCCAGGGATTTGTTGTTGGGCAAGGAGTAGATTGCATCTTCTATCTCTTGTCATGTTAAGAGCTTATCTAGTGTATCCCTGTCCTCATCGGAAAGGTGAGGTAAGGTGAATCCCCCTAAATCCTCCAATATGGCATCAACCGTGTTAGAGAATAGATCATCATACAGTTTATTATAAAAGAGATGAAATTCCCTCGGTATACCTTGGGGGTCTGTAACCTGGCAGCCAGTGGAAGTCTGTATTCTAGGGATCACTGTTTGGAGTGTGGAGTGTGGATTCTTCCACCAGGTTGGACAGTAGTTTGACATTTTTGTCCCCTGATTTGAAAAGCTTGGCTGCAAACTTTCATGCATCAGATTGCACCAGCGAGGTGTAGTGGAGCTTCAAATCTCTTCTCGCTTGGGCTAGAGTAGAATCATTTTTGGGTGTTGGACTCCCCATGAAAAGTTCCAGTGCTGTCCCCTCACATTGTTCCAATTGTTCGGTCCGTGACGCAAAGCCGGATCTTACTGCCCTAATAGAGGAGGCATACTCCCCTCGGGCATGAGCCTTATCCGCCTCCCAGACCACATCAAGGGAAGATGACCCCTCATTAAGGGTCCAGTATTCTGTGAGTTTGGGCTCTACTAACACCTGGATTTGAGGATTATCTATCCAATGGGACGCTAGCCTCCAGCATCCCGGCTCACGGGAGGTACCAAGAGTCAAGCTCAGCTCCAGCCGTAAGTGGTCTGAAAGATAGGAGACTGCTCCAACCTGAGACAGAGCAGGAGCAGACCCAAACAGTAAGTCTATGCAAAACCCTGATCTATGCGGTGCTGAGATATGTGAATAAGTTCTATCTTCTGGATGCTTCCACCACCAAACCTCCTGAAGACCAAATGTCTCGGCCCAAAGGGTCAAATTGGAGGGGGCAGATCTAAGGGGGATAGTAATGTCCTTGGTATGATCTAGGGTGGCATTGAAGTCCCCTCCAACTATTATATTGCGGACCTGGAGGGGGGCTATTTTTGTAAGGATGGTGTACAGGGTAGTGGAGTCAAATGTATATCGCTGGGCGATACACATTGTAACGGAACGTCCCACACTCTGCTTGAGTGGTTCCGTCAGTATACCACTTCCTCCCAGTCTGGATACAGAATACAGATATCAGATATTCCAACCGCTCAAAAGCACAAAACAAGGCAAGACTTGCTTAGCTGCTAACATGGACTCATTTATTATCACACGGACACAACAGATAAAATAACTCAGAGACTCTTCTCCCCCACCCTTGGAAAAGAGGGTGGGTTAAACTGTCCAAAGACAATGGACACACAGGTCGGGTGTGTTCAAACTTCTCCTCAGTAAACAGTCTTCTCAGCAGGGGGGCTGCTGGAGGAATCCTCCCCCCTCCATAGAGATACATATCCCAAATGATCACAGCAAAGAGTCCACAACAGAATGAGACAATGTACAATATATACATATATACACGATTGAGTCTGATTAATACAGATCAGACTGGATTTCATTCACCTCGCAAAGAGTATTGTTCCCTTAAAATCCAGGGCCCATAATTAGACATGTGCAGGATGAAAAAATTTGTTTAGTTTGGTTTAGTTTCGGTTCGTTATTTAAATAAATTTGTTTAGTTAAATTAGTTGCATTCATTACATTAGTTTTCGGGATTCGTTTAGTTTCGTATTCGAATTTGACCGCATTCGAAAAAACTATCAAATTCTAAAAAAATTTGACCGAATTTGAAAAAGTAAATTATATATAACCATTTTGTGAAATTCGAATTTCATATAGAATGAAATCGAATTCCAATAGAAAAGATTCAAATAGAATAGAAAATAAGAATAGCATGCAAAAACAATAGAACAGAATAGAAAAAAAATATATAATATATTCTATTCTAATCTTTTCTATTCAAATTCGATTTCATTCTGTACCAAATTCCAATTCCGGAAGATGTTTTATATATATTGTTCTATTTTTTTTTTTTTTTTCTATTCTAGTCTTTTCTATTAGAATTCGATTTCATATAGAATGAGTTTGCATTTAAATAGAAAAGATTAGAAAAAAATTGAAAATAATAGAAAAGAATAGCATAGAAAAACCATAGACCAGCATAGAAAATAATATAAATAGAATAGAATAAAACATAATAAATATATATATATTTTATTCTATTGTTTTTCTAGTCTATTTTCTATTATTTTCTATTCTAATCTTTTCTATTCAAATTCATTCTCGAATTTCGTCTAGAATGAATTAAAATTCGAATAGAAAAGTTTAGAATAGAAAAGAATAGCATAGAAAAACAATGGAACAGAATAGAAAAAAAATATTATAGATAGATATATATAGATAGATATATCTCTATCATCTTCCGATTGAAGTGTAGAGGAGAACCACACACAGCTTTCAATCTAGTGTCAGCCGGTCCTCCCACCGACCTTGTATATATAAAAATAAAGTTCAGATGTTCAGTTCTAAGGAAGGGTGCGAACAAATCAACCTGAAACGTAATCTTTGTCCGAACAAATGATTGTAATGATTCTGTTTGGAGTGACTCTACTTGCTTTGTAATCTTTTTCTAAAGATTTGATGGAATAAAGCAACAAATTTTTAAGTGCAGCAACCTTTGGAAATATATATATATATATATATATATATATATATATATATATATATATATATATATATATATAAAATAATTCTTTTGTTTTTCTAGTCTATTCTCTTCTATTCCTTACTTCTATTCTAATTCGATTTTCGAATTTAGAATTTCTGAAAATGGTTTTATTTATATATACACACATATATATATATATATATATATATATATATATATATATATATATATATATATATATATATATATATATATATATTATAAAACCATTTTCCGAAATTCAGATTTCGTATAGAATGATATTGCATTTGAATAGAAAAGAATAGAATAGAAAATAATAAAAAAGAATAGAATAGAAAAACAATAGAATAGAATAAAATACAATATATGTTTTCTAGTTTATTCTTTTCTATTATTTTCTTTTCTATTCTAATCTTTTCTACTCAAATTCATTCTATACGAAATTCGATTTTCAGAAGCCATGTTCCGAAATTCGAATTTAGTATAGAATGAATTTGAATAGAAAAGACTATTAAAGAATAGAAAAGAAAAGAAAAGAAAAGCATAGAAAAACAATAAAAAAAATTATATATATGTATTCTATTGCTTTATGATTTTATATTCTATTTTATTGTATTTTTTAGAAAATCGATTTCTATTGTTTTCGAATTCGATTCGAATATGTTTTCGAATTCGATTCGAATATGTTTTCGAATTCGATTCGAATTCATTCTCTTTTTTTCAGATTCGTTTAAATTCATCACTTTTTGTAATTCGGAAATTCGGATGCATCCGAATTTCCCAATAATGAAAAATTTGTCCGAATTTCGATTCGGAATGAAACGGAATGCACATGTCTACCCATAATCAAAAGGCAAGAGGCTTGCATTCAGTCCTCTCCAAAAGCCTCTGTCCTGGCTAGGTCTGTCACACATCTCCCCTTTCGGCAGGAGACTAACACAGATGGAGACCCCAGACGGGTTGACTCCGAAGTTAGTCAGTTATTCCAGTTCCCCAATGCCAGTATCCTCACAGTACCCCAAATAAATTGTCCCAAACAGAGCATTACTTACCCAGCCAACCTCTGCCTCTCTCAGAGAACATGCCCGCCGCTGGGGAGAGGCCTGGACTGGCCCTTCTCTCTGGAGTCTTTTCAGCCGCTGGAGAGAAGACAGGGTGATTGGGCTCACTCCGTCATGCTTTTGGGGATCTGGGCCAACCGCCCAGCATCCCTGGGGTATACAGGTGGAGACTGAAGTCCCATCCACCTTTACAGGAAATCTGTCCTCTGTTAGTTGAGGGCAGAGGCTAGCAGCGCTCTGCACTGTTGCCAGCCCTTCTGCTGGAAACCCCACACCATCTGCTCTGGCTAACTGTTGGGGAAGGAGGCCAACTGCCCCGGCTCTTTGGAACTCTGTAGTTGTTGTCGGTGCTGGGCAGAGGTTGGTAGCACTCTGCCCTGTTGCCAGCACTTCTGCTGGGGACTCCACATCCTCCGCTCCAGCTAAATGTTGGGGCAGAGGGCTGGCTTCCTCCACTCCCAAACTGTGTAGCTGCCATTGGGGAGGTGAGCCAGCTACTTCCTTTTCCATTCCCTCATCTGGCTGCTGGGACAACATGTCTCTCAAACTGTCTCCCAGGTGCACGGATCTTTGCTGTGGAGGAAAGACCGCTTCCTCCACCCTGGCCAACTGTTGGGAAGGGACGAAGAACACCTCCTCTCCCTTCTCCCCCTGTATCTACTGCTGGGAAGTGATTGCCACCTTCTCACCTTGAGCCTCCGAAACTGCCACAGGTGTGGGGCAGAGGACTTGGACCCTCTGTCCAGTGACCAGCGCTTCAGCTGGGGAAGTTCCTTGTAACTCCACAGATACTGCTGTTGGTGCTGGGCAGAGCACAGTGAAGTTTGGCCCTAATACCAGCTCTTCTGCTGGAGCCTCATCAGGTTGTTCTTCCTCAGCAGAAAAGTCTATCAAATCCCCTGTCTCTGCAAGTGGTGTCTGGGAATAGAGGTTCACCATCTCCTGTCCGTAGAACCCAGAAGATGCTATCGGTGCTGGGCAGAGGTTAGTAGAGCTCGGCCCTGTTGTCAGCACTTCAGCTTTGGGGATGGCAATCTCCAGATTTTCCACTGCTGATTCTCCAGCCAGGATTTCAGAGTTGTCAACTGGTATTTCCTGATAGTCCCAGGCAAAGGGAGCCCAGCCCTGGCGCTGAGCAGAGTCTAGCAGTCCTCTGTAGGCAATCTCCAGCTCCCATTCCTGAATGGCCAGAAACTCTATATCTTCCAGTGCCCAGTGCACTTCCGAGATGTTCAGTAGCCCTTCTCTGAAATCCATGATTTCATCCAACCACCACTCCAAATCACTCCCAAAGTTAGGGTACCCTGTCAGCTTCACATACAACAGTCCCAGGCTGCCATAGCTTAAGCCTTCCATTGGGCTGTTATCCGCTATCCAAGGGTATGCTTGGGATACATGCCACCGGAGGGCTCTGTAGCTCTCATCCAGCTTCATCTCTGCCCAGACTAGCCTGCTTAATTCAGCTGTCTTCTCCTTGTGCGGTTTTTCTCCCAAAAACAGCACACGCAATCCATACTGCGACCAGTACCTTTCCTGGATGGAGGGGAGAACTTTTCCCTGGTGGCGCTGCTCACGGGCTAGCGCTTCCTTCCAGAGTTCACAGCGAATAGAATCAAACCATCCCAGCAGGACCTGCTCTGATACTGGTCCTCTGTGCTGTATCTGCATCTCCCGCAACCTCCTTCTGAATTCCTCTTCCATGGCAGCTGGTATCTGTACCTCTCCTCTTCTGCTATCCGGACCTTGGATCCAGGTGGAAGTTTGGATGTCCCAGACTGCAGGAAGCGTCCCGCTGCTTGCCACCAATGTAACGGAACGTCCCACACTCCGCTTGAGTGCTTCCGTCAGTATACCACTTCCGGTCTGGATACAGATATCAGATATTCCAACCGCTCAAAAGCACAAAACAAGGCAAGACTTGCTTAGCTGCTAACATGGACTAATTTATTATCACACGGACACAACAGATAAAATAACTCAGAGACTCTTCCCCCCCACCCTTGGAAAAGAGGGCAGGTAAAACTGTCCAAAGACAATGGACACACAGGTCAGGTGTGTTCAGACTTCTCCTCAGTAAACAGTCTTCTCAGCGGGGGGCTGCTGGAGGAACCCTCCCCCCTCCCTCCATAGAGATACACATCCCAAATGATCACAGCAAAGAGTCCACAACAGAATGAGACAACATACAATATATACATATATACATGATTGAGTCTGATTAGTACAGATCAGACTGGATTTCTCAGTCACCTCGCAAAGAGTATTGTTCCCTTAAAATCCAGGGCCCATAATCAAAAGACAAGAGGCTTGCATTCAGTCCTCTCCAAAAGTCTCTGTCCCGGCTAGGTCTGTCACACAAATTGATTATTGCCCAGCGTTGGGCATACATTTCAAGAATTAAGATGAGGTATCTTCCCCCCGGATCTGTGAGAACCTGTTCTACCGAGCAAGGGAGTGACTTGTTAAGCAGAACAGTTACGCCCCTCGCATAGGAGGAGTAGGTGGCATGAAACCCTTGTTTTACCCATGCCCGCTTGAGTGTTAGGATTTTGCTGCCCAGAAGGTGAGTTTCTTGAAGAAACAAAATGTGAGGTTTATGAGACTGCAGAAATTTAAACATCAACGATCTTTTCACCCTGTCATTCAGTCTTCACATATTCCAAGATATCAACTTTAAATCTATACCCATTTAGAATAGAGAAGCTTAATGACAGCAGGAGCATAAGAAACCCATACCCATTAGTGTCCTGTCCATAGGTCAGTTGCAGAGGCGGTCCAGATAATGCAGCCATCCAAGGATTCTGAAGAAGAAAGAGGTGAACAGAAGAAAAGAACAAAATAAAGACAACATAGTCCAGCAAGAGAGATGGTGTGGAACCTGAGCAGGTGTGGTAACCAACTAAAAGTACAAGTAACGCCCTACCGTCTGGCATAACCCCAACTGTCGCCAAGGCAGTTTCTTACCCTAAACTTGATAGTAGATGTCTCCTACTGGAGGCTCAAAGTTCCTGGGGTAACCCCAGGTTGTGTTCAACCTATAACAGTAGGCGAGGGTTAGGGGATATGTATCCCAACACAGCATGGAGGAAGAGGCGATCCGGAGCAGTCGTATAGTTCCTCCGGGTAGTGGAGTTTCTCCAGATAGATTGATAGCACCAGGCCCTCCGCACCTTAGAGAGAAAAAAAAAAAATCTGGTGGGGGGTCACGTGTAGAGATACATTTGAGGTAACTCCGGTATTTACAGATAGTTTAGTAGAATAGCAAACAAGAATGTGGAAGATCTGTGCATCAGATGAATTAATGAGAAGAAACTTTTAACGCAAGCTGGTCAGCCAGTCGTCAGCATCCACTGGGTTGTCAAAGAAGCTGGTCTTTCTGTCATGTTGGACTCGTAAGCGGCTTGGGTAGAGCATGCCATTTATTTTAATGTTCTTATCTCTGAGTCGTTTGCGGACATCATTGAAGGTTTTCCTCTTTCTCTGCAGATCAGCCGAAAAGTCAGAGAAAAGAAGAATAGAGAAGTTGCAATGTTTGAGTGTGGGATATTTGCGGGCTTCCGAAAGAATCCTGTTCCTGTCCCTATAGTTAAGGAAGCGGACCAAAAAAGGCCTAGGAAGATTTCCTGGGATGGCATGGCCCGTGGGCACCCGGTTGGCCCTTTCAACCACGTATGTAGGGGGAACGTCTGTGAAGCCCAGTAGGTTTTTAAAGAACTCTTCCGCAAATACAGAAAGGTGGTCCCCTTCTTCTCCCTCAGGCAGACCCAGGACTATGACATTATTGCGCCTCAGCCTGTTTTCGGCATCGTCTTATTTTGCGACAAGGGACTGTACTGTGCGCTGCAGCTCAGCAATGGAGGTGGCATGGGTGGCCGTAAAATCTTTGGTGGCTGATACTCTGGACTCAGTTTCGGTCATTCTCCCCCTTATTTTGTCGAGGTCGTTCTGTATGAGATTACACTCCTCAGAGAGGTGGTCGATGCGCACCAGCAGCGAGGTCCTACTTTGCTCGATCACAGCAAGGATCAAGGCCATACCGTCTTGAGGCAGTGGGTCTGATCCCTCTGCCATTGGAGCCTCGTCAGGGTCCATTTCCAAGTCGGCCAGCAAGGCCCGAAGCCGCCCTACCAGTATTGGGTCTGTTTGTGGGGAAGGTGGCAGTGGTAGCCGGAGCGGTGTGTTGGTCTTTGAGGCTTTGGAGGACCCCTTCCCCTTTTTGGAGGAGGAAGATATCTGACAGTTCACCACGGGAGCCCTCTATCAGGGATATTTGTCCGTGCCCAGGTGAGCGTTCAGGAGGCAGTTAGAGGGCGACCAAGCTGGTGGCAGGCGCTGAGCCTGAGGAGACTGCCTACTGGACAGGTCGTCAGTGTTTTCCAGCAGCCCCTCACTTCACAGCAGATACACTGGCAGAGACAAGGTGGTGAGGATGTGAAGCTGGGAGTACCAGGGTGGGGAGAGCCCAGAGCAGTATGACTGGGGCAGGAGGGTGGCAGATGACAGGAGACACTAGGCCCCAGGAGTCCACAGCCAGCTCAGGTGAGCAGCCTCTGCTGGGCAGCACACCAAGCCTTGGCAAAGGTGTGGATGGGTGGCAGGGCGGGAGGAGACAGACGATCCACGCACCTGAGTTTGGGCAGGCCGGCCGTGGCGCTCCCCGGCGGGATAGCGGCTCAGGAAATGCCGGTGCTTTACAGGCCTCACTTGGCCGCACCAGGTCGCGCTAGGCCGCCACGGACATCCCCAGCAGCCAAATGGGCCTCTGGACTGTGCTAGGCAGGTGGATGAGCAGGCAGATGTGGACAGAGGACAGTCTCTTACCTCCAGTCAGGGCAGGATCGGTTCTCCCTGGAGTGGCACAGACAGGCAAGATGGTGGCGGTCACAGGTGTGTGGAAGCAATCTCGTGTAGACGAACCTGGGCAGAGAGACTCTGCAATTTTGGCCCAGGACAAGGCAGGGGACACAGAGAAACGGGCTCATGGGCATTCTTAAAACGATTCTGTGCACAATAGGCGATATAGAAATATATAATCTTTAAAAAAAAAAAAAAAACAGAAATGAGAAAAAAAACTCAAAGTATACTGATGCATAACTTTTTTTGTAATTGTACTTTTTTCAGTGGACTTTCCCCAAAACACTGAAGGAAAACTTCCCTAGTCTGGTTGCTAAATGGAAGGCTTTCATTTTGTAATGCTGTAAACCTTCAAATGCTGTGTTTTGTAACCTTTTAGTGGTCAATTTTTTTTCAGTTCAGGTTTTCAAGCAGGAAGTTAACACTAGTCTTCTACTTCTGGCCTTATAATTTCTAGTCCCCATAGTCCCGTCCTTACTGACCATAAATCTAACCTTGTCTATACCTTGCTGCATCTGTGCAAGGTGCAAAAAAACAAAAAAAACAAATTGTAAACAAATTTTGCACAATCTAGCAATGCTAATTGATTGGCAATAGAAATGATGTTGTCAATGTTAATTCCTCTAATAAAGAGCTAGCAATATAAATGGAAGTAAAGGGTCTGCTTAGAGCTACTTTAATAGACTAACCAAGGAGGATAATTTTTCAGGAAAAAAAAAAGAGATTAGGGCCGGGCGCATGAATTAGGAGGCCTGCGGCCCTTACGAGCGGCCACCACTGGTTGTAGTGCATTTGTATTGTATTTTCGGATGAAAACTAAATGAAAATCGTACAATCTGGTATTATACGAGAAAAATTTTTGTGCTTGTCCGATAGGATAATATCAGATGAACTGTCATGATTATCGTACGATCGCTTCGAAAACTGCATTTTTCATACGATTTTCGGATCATGTGCACGGGCCATTGAGGGGTGTAAGAAAATACGTGGCCACACAATGAGATTGGAGGAGAAGCGGTTTAACCTTAAGCTGCGTAGGGGGTTTTTCACTGTCAGGGCAATAAGGATGTGAAACTTTCTTCCACAAACGGTGGTGTCGGCAGGAAGTATTAATAATTTTAAGAGACTCTTGGATGTGCATTTTAGTAAACACAATATACAGGGATATGGGAAATGATTATCAGCATGAACACACATACACCAAGTACACAGGTTGAACTGGATGGACTAGTGTCTTTAGTCAATGTTATCAACTATGAAACTATGAAATATTTTGAGTGTTTACATATGGTGGTGAACACAGGTGGTAGATGTTGAATTTACAGGTGTCTGCAGATGCTAAGCACAGAAAACAGAATAGAATATTGCCTGGAGCTAACTGAATATCTTCAGCACAGTGGACCGTACAAGTTTATACCCACTATCCCCATAGAAAATAAAGTTTTTTTCTATGCAATCGCCCAGCATGAATTTGGACAGTGCAAATTGTGCAGAGGAACAAAATGATGTCACTTTCAAGGTCCTCTTACTGTAAAAGAAGAGAAATAAAAATAAAATGTTTCCTACTATGATTTGAAAGGAAAGACGGGAGCAGGCAGCTTAGAGACCATTACTAAAGAGTGACTCAACAATACTATAACCCCAAAAGGAAATACAATTTTGTAACACATTCTATACTACTGAAAGGTTTGTAACAGACCTGGAACTCTAACCTGGTGAAAGGATTTGTGACAGAATTATATTTGGAACAAACTCCCCCAAAATGCAAGACATTAATACGTGAAGTTGCTGATATTAAAGAATATGTTAGCCCAACATTTCATATTCCTTATATGTGCCTGTTGTACCATGTACTTCTGTTAAAAGGTATCCTGTTCTCTTTGCATTGCTTCCTTTGTGTGAATTACCAGGAGATCCTGCCATCCCCCCACATTCCTATTTCAAACCACGCTAAGCCTAAGAGCACATCCATCAAGGCGCGGTCAGTTTTCTGGCTATACTGAGAGCACAGCCTGCCTTTCCTCCATTGGTCAGACTTGTGCTGACACACCTCCCTGCACAGCCATTCACTGGGAAGATCAGTGCTCTGCTGTCCCTCCACCCCTCCAAGCCCCTTATGCAACTGAGAACAGAATGAGAACACTCATAAAAAAGAAAAAAGGTATTTATAATGAGAGAGAGAGAGAGAGAGAGAGAGAGAGAGAGAGATGCTCATAAGTTTAAATACCCTGGTAGAATTTATGATTTCTTGGCCATTTTTCAGAGAATATGAATGATATCACAAAAACTTTTCCTCCACTCATGGTTAGTGTTTGGCTGAAGAAAATGTATTATCAATCAACTGTGTTTACTCTTTTTAAATCATAATGACAACAGAAACTACCCAAATGACCCTGATCAAAAGTTTACATACCCTGGTGATTTTGGCCTGATAACATGCACACAAGTTAACACAAAGGGGTTTGAATGGCTATTAAAGGTAACCATCCTCACCTGTATTCTGTTTGCTTGTAATTAGTGTGTGTATAAAAGGTCAATGAGTTTCTGGACTCCTGACAGACCCTTGCATCTTTCACCCAGCGCTGCACTGACGTTTCTGGATTCTGAGTCATGGGGAAAGTAAAAGAATTGTTAAAGGATCTGCGGGAAAAGGTAGTTGAACTGTATAAAACAGGAAGGGGATATAAAAAGATATCCAAGGAATTGAGAATGCCAGTCAGCAGTGTTCAAACTCTAATCAAGAAGTGGAAAATGAGGGTTCTTTTGAAACCAAACCACTGTCAGGTAGAACAACTACAATTTCAGCCTCAACTGCCAGGAAAATTGGTCGGGATGCAAAGAAAAACCCACAAATAACTTCAGGTGAAATACAGGACTCTCTGAAAACATGTGGTGTGGCTGTTTCAAGATGCACAATAAGGAGGCACTTGAAGAAAGATGGACTGCATGGTCGATTCGCCACAAGAAAGTCATTACTACACAAATGCCATAAAGTATCCTGCTTATAATACACCAAACAGCACCAAGACAAGCCTCAAACCTTCTGGCACAAAGTCATTTGGAGTGATGAGACCAAAATTGAGCTTTTTGGCCACAACTATAAACGTTTCATTTGGAACAAGGCCTATGATGAAAGGTACACCATTCCTACTGTGAAACACGGAGGTGGATCGCTGATGTTTTGGGGATGTGTGAGCTACAAAGGCACAGGATTTGGTCAAAATTGATGGCAAGATGAATGCAGTATGTTATCAAAAAATACTGGAGGAACATTTGCATTCATCAGCCAGGAAGCTGCGCATGGGACGTACTTGGACATTCTAACATGACAATGATCCAAAACACAAGGCCATGTTGACCTGTCATTGGCAACAGCAGAATAAAAAAAGGGTTCTGGAGTGGCCATCTCAGTCTCCTGACCTCGATATCACTGAGCCACTCTGGGGAGATCTCAACCGTGCAGTTCCTGCAAGACAGCCCAAGAATTTACAGGAACTGGAGATTTTTTGCAAAGAGGAATGGGCAGCTTTACCATCTGAGAAGATAAAGAGCCTCATCCACAAATACCACAAAAGACTTCAAGCTGTCATTGATGTTAAAGGGGGCAATACACGGTATTAAGAACTGAGGTATGTAAACTTTTGATCAGGGTAATTTGGGTAGTTTCTGTTGTCATTATGATTTAAAAAGAGTAAACACTGTTGAGATATATATATATATATATATATATATATATATATATATATATATATATACACAGTATCTCACAAAAGTGAGTACACCCCTCACATTTTTGTAAATATTTTATTATATCTTTTCATGTGACAATACTGAAGAAATGAAACTTTGCTACAATGTAAAGTAGTGAGTGTACAGTTTGTGTAACAGTGTAAATTTGCTGTCCCCTCAAAATCACGATTCTTGGTGCCAAACGCCCTATTTAAACAGGATGTGCAGACGGGACCAGTGCAGTCTGATCTGCAGCTTCCTGTGACCCCTGCTCCTGTTATTCTGCTCCTGTGATCGACTTCCCGAACTACCCGGCTTGCCTTTGGATTTTCCTTGCTTTCTGCCTGCACCTGACCCGGGCTCATCTTTGACCTTGAACTTGCCTGCTCCTTTAAATATCACGCTGCCCGCCAGTTACCGATCTGGCCTGTGACCCGACCTGCTTACCTTCTGCACCTGCTCCAGCATCCCCTGTCTGTACGGAGATCCAGTCTGCCTGCACCTGCCTGTATCCACACCCCTCTGAACTGATCTACTGTCTGCCAGCTCCTGCATCTGGGTGTGTGTGTGTGTGTGTTCGGATATTGGGTAATCCAGTCTACCGCCTGTCTGCTGTCCTGATCGTCCTCCCTGCAGATCCTCATCCCTGCAGCATCACGAACCTTGGAGCGGCCATACTAACAGCTGACCCGCCAGGAACTCATACGATTCTGCAATCCCAAGCCACCTGTTTGTTCTATCAGGGGCCGCAGGTCAGATACGTAAGGGAGGCCTTTCTCTGCACTATCGGGCTCATCCATCAGGTACGTAGGAACGTGACAGTATCAGACAGCCATGTCTGAGTCCGAGCAAGGAACCTCCCCCATGGAAGAACTGTGCCGACAGCTGGCGGGTCTGACAAGCTGTTAAGAATATGCAAGAGGGGTACAATGGGTCCAAATCTCCTGCCAACCCTCAAGGTGCTACCTCAGCTAGTACATCATCTGCACCTGTGATAGTGATGCCACCACCAGAACCAAGGATACCCACGCCCGAAAGGTTTGCGGGTGAAAGCAGAAAATATAGAGACTTTCACAATGCCTGTGAACACTATTTCGCTTTACAACCACGTACCTTCTCTCTGGAAGCAACCAAGGTGGGCTTCGTCATTTCACTGTTGGTAGGTGAGCCTTAAGCTTGGGCACACCGCCTTCTGGAACAGAAAGCTGAATCCTTAACAGACTTCACCACGTTCTTTGACGCCATGTCTCAACTCTACAAGGACCCCCAGGAAAATGCAACTACTGAGGCAGCATTACATTCCCTTCAGCAAGGCTGCAGAGTGGCAGAAGACTATGTGGCTCCCACCTTTGGTCTTACACACTTGTACAGGTTCCTCTCTGTTCTGAAATTATTTATTCTGATTTCACTGCCCACTGGAAACTTCTGTAAGTTTTTCATTAGAAGCTGCAGCAAGTTGGCTAAGGCCCCTCTAATTTTCTGGCTGAAAGATGTCCAGCATCACAAAGCTGTTTACGTCCCAGCCTTCTGTCCCTGGCCCACCCCTTTCAGTCATTGAATTTATGTTCTTTCAATCATGGAGTGACAGTGGCAGTTTTGTTGTCACATATTGGATCATTACTAATTACGTCAGCCGCTGGACGGTATGCCATTAGCTGTTTTGGCTCATGCACATGAGATATTGTACATCGGTCCAACATTGAGGGTCAGGTGGGGTTGTCGTCCTGCTCCGAGCCCTGGGCCAGTTATAAGGAGGGGCAGTAACATGGCTATTTGAGAATTTGGTGGGAGACTCCACGCCACCAGACCACTCTCCACAAGATATAATATCTCTGTCTCAGTATCCGGAAGATGTGATAGGTATGAGGATTACTTGAGCATTTACGATTATGTGTGTCATCTTGTCTGTGCTGGTCTTTATAATCCAGACCACTTCCATTTGAGTTGTCTGTTGTTGCATCCATGAGGGGTTTTCCCCATGTTGATTGAAACACACAGATTTGTTTGGTGAGAATCCGTTTTTTTTTTTTTGTTATTTGCTTTTTTTAAGACCCTTCTACAATCATTGTACATCCTTGTTCTTTCCTCTATGCCCAGTGAATGGTTAGTTATTTTCCCTTCTTTTTCTTTTTAGCCATATATCTTTGCTTGGGTTATTGAATCATGGTGAATACTTCTGTTTAGGACATTGTGGAATCTAGTGAAATATTCTTTCTGCGGTCTACATATTTTACTTAACTGCTGGTAGGTTTTCTCAAGGTTGGTAGGTGACCAAACTTTAATAATGCTTTATTTTGGCTTCAGGAATATTAATTAATTAGTACATACACTTTTCCTTTTTTATAGACTTATTCTCTATATGATAAGGTACAAAGTGAATGTGCATTTAGATGCATTGTTTCCTTTGTCTGACATTGGAAGTGGCTGCCTCATTTGGGATATTATCCCTGACCGATCTTTAGTGTAAGTGTACTAAACCGTTATACAGTGGGGACGGAAAGTATTCAGACCCCCTTAAATTTTTCACTCTTTGTTATATTGCAACCATTTGCTAAAATCATTTAAGTTCATTTTTTTCTCATTAATGTACACACAGCACCCCATATTGACAGAAAAACACAGAATTGTTGACATTTTTGCAGATTTATTAAAAAAGAAAAACTGGTCCAAAGTATTCAGACCCTTTGCTCAGTATTTAGTAGAAGCACCCTTTTGATCTAATACAGCCATGAGTCTTTTTGGGAATGATGCAACAAGTTTTTCACACCTGGATTTGGGGATCCTCTGCCAATCCTCCTTGCAGATCCTCTCCAGTTCTGTCAGGTTGGATGGTAAACGTTGGTGGACAGCCATTTTTAGGTCTCTCCAGAGATGCTCAATTGGGTTTAAGTCAGGGCTCTGGCTGGGCCATTCAAGAACAGTCACGGAGTTGTTGTGAAGCCACTCCTTCGTTATTTTAGCTGTGTGCTTAGGGTCATTGTCTTGTTGGAAGGTAAACCTTCGGCCCAGTCTGAGGTCCTGAGCACTCTAGAGAAGGTTTTCGTCTAGGATATCCCTGAACTTGGCCGCATTAATCTTTCCCTCAATTGCAACCAGTCATCCTGTCCCTGCAGCTGAAAAACACCCCCACAGCATGATGCTGCCACCACCATGCTTCACTGTTGGGACTGTATTAGACAGGTGATGAGCAGTGCCTGGTTTTCTCCACACATACCGCTTAGAATTAAAGCCAAAAAGTTCTATCTTGGTCTCATCAGACCAGAGAATCTTATTTCTCACCATCTTGGATTTTTCACAAACTCCATCCCGGCTTTCATGTGTCTTGCACTGAGGAGATTCGGGATAATTCGGGGTACTTTGTCGCAGTAAGTGGGCTTAGCACTATATGACCATATAGTGTGACCAAACCCCCATATTTTTTGAATATGTTCAGGTGTTTTTAACTAGCCTTGCAGGAAATGTCATTCTTGTATGTGTGAGCTGTAAAATATTTTGTACTGTTTGTAGGTCTTATAGCAGCACCATCTTGAATTTAAACGCATTGTAGGGTGTGCCCCCCAAATATGTACTTGTATATTGGAATAGACCCTGACCAGGTTTTTTGGGCTGGAGCACCCCTCCCCCTCCTCATTACCTCTTATTTAGTGGCCACCAGTGTATAGGATGTATCCCCTTCAGTTCTCCCACATAGAGGAGTTTAGCTCCCATGGTTGAGACAAAGGATCTTCCATTCTATTACTAGAGTAGGACCCACTAATTCGGGGTACTTTGTCGCAGTAAGTGGGCTTAGCACTATATGACCATATAGTGTGACCAAACCCCCGTATTTTTTGAATATGTTCAGGTGTTTTTAACTAGCCTTGCAGGAAATGTCATTCTTGTATGTGTGCGCTGTAAAATATTTTGTACTGTTTGTAGGTCTTATAGCAGCACCATCTTGAATTTAAACGCATTGTAGGGTTTTCCCCTCCAAATATGTACTTGTATATTGCACTGAGGAGAGGCTTCCGTCGTATTAAAAATAAATAAATAAAAATTCCAGTATATACTGTATATTTCATAGTTTGTAGACACTATAACTTTCACACAAACCAACCGATATACGCTTCATGGGAATTTTTTCACCAAAGACATGTCGCAAAAAAATGTAATTTGGTTAGTTTCAGTATAAATCACACAAATAGGAGACATGAAGGGAACACAAAGACACTGAATTTCAAAAGAGCCAACTTCCCTAAACTACAAACCTTGCTAAAAGGCATAAATTGGGATAAAATATTAGGAACAAAGAATACGGAGGAGAGATGGGTTTGCTTTAAGAGCATATTAAATAAGGGCATTAGCCAATGTATCCCATTGGGTAATAAATTTAAAAGAGCGAACAAACATCCTGGATGGCTTAACTCCAATGTAAAAATGCATATAAAAGCAAAGGAGAAGGCCTTCAAAAAATACAAGGTTGAGGGATCATCCACAGCATTCAGAATTTATAAAGAATGCAATAAGAAATGTAAGGGTGCAATTAGGATGGCTAAGATAGAACATGAAAGACACATAGCGGAGGAGAGCAAAAAAAATCCCAAGAAATTCTTTAAGTATGTAAACAGTAAAAAAGGGAGGACAGACCATATTGGCCCCATAAAGAATGAGGAAGGACATCTGGTTACAAAGGATGGGGAGATGGCAAAGGTATTGAATTTATTCTTCTCCTCAGTCTTCACGAGTGAATCGGGGGGCTTCAGTAACCAAAACTGCAGTGTTTATCCTCATGACACAACACAGGAAGCACCTACATGGTTAACAGAGGACGGAATTAAAATTAGACTTGAGAAACTTAACATTAATAAATCACCGGGACCAGATGGCTTGCATCCGAGGGTACTTAGGGAACTCAGTCAGGTGATTGCCAGACCGTTGTTCCTAATTTTTACAGACAGTCTATTGACTGGAATGGTACCAGCTGATTGGAGAAAAGCCAATGTAGCACCAATATTTAAAAAGGGCCCAAAAAACATCCCTGGGAATTACAGACCAGTTAGCCTAACGTCAATAGTATGTAAACTCTTGGAGGGGATGATAAGGGACTATATACAAGATTTTAGTAATAAGAATGATATCATTAGCAGTAATCAGCATGGATTCATGAAGAATCGTTCTTGCCAAACCAATCTATTAACCTTCTATGAGGAGGTGAGTTGCCATCTAGATAAAGGAAGGCCCGTAGACGTGGTGTATCTGGATTTTGCAAAAGCATTTGACACAGTTCCCCATAAACGTTTACTGTACAAAATAAGGTGCGTTGGCATGGACCATAGGGTGAGTACATGGATTGAAAACTGGCTACAAGGGCGTGGTGATAAATGGGGAGTACTCAGAATGGTCAGGGGTGGGTAGTGGGGTTCCCCAGGGTTCTGTGCTGGGACCAATCCTATTTAATTTGTTCATAAACGACCTGGAAGATGGGATAAACAGTTCAATCTCTGTATTTGCAGACGATACTAAGCTAAGCAGGGCAATAACTTCTCCGCAGGATGTGGAAATCTTGCAAAAAGACCTGAACAAATTAATGGGGTGGGCGACTACATGGCAAATGAGGTTCAATGTAGAAAAATGTAAAATAATGCATTTGGGTGGCAAAAATATGAATGCAATCTATACACTGGGGGGAGAACCTCTGGGGGAATCTAGGATGGAAAAGGACCTGGGGGTCCTAGTGGATGATAGGCTCAGCAATGGCATGCAATGCCAAGCTGCTGCTAATAAAGCAAACAGAATATTGGCATGCATTAAAAGGGGGATCAACTGCAGAGATAAAACGATAATTCTCCCGCTCTACAAGACTCTGGTCCGCCCGTACCTGGAGTATGCTGTCCAGTTCTGGGCACCAGTCCTCAGGAGGGACGTACTGGAAATGGAGCGAGTACAAAGAAGGGCAACAAAGCTAATAAAGGGTCTGGAGGATCTTAGTTATGAGGAAAGGTTGCGAGCACTGAACTTATTCTCTCTGGAGAAGAGACGCTTGAGAGGGGATATGATTTCAATTTACAAATACTGTACTGGTGACCCCACAATAGGGATAAAACTTTTTCGCAGAAGAGAGTTTAATAAGACTCATGGCCACTCATTACAATTAGAAGAAAAGAGGTTTAACCTTAAACTACGTAGAGGGTTCTTTACTGTAAGAGCGGCAAGGATGTGGAATTCCCTTCCACAGGCGGTGGTCTCAGCGGGGAGCATTGATAGCTTCAAGAAACTATTAGATAATCACCTGAATGACCGCAATATACAGGGATATGTAATGTAATACTGACACATAATCACACACATAGGTTGGACTTGATGGACTTGTATCTTTTTTCAACCTCACTTACTATGTAACTATGTTACAGCTTTGTATGACTGCGCAATTACCCGTTAATGCAGCTCAGTGCTAAATAGAAAAAAATGGCCTGGTCAAGTAAGGGGTAAAACCTTCCAGAGCTGAAGTGGTTAATAATATTCCCACTGACCACCATGGGGGAAGGGGGTTGTAAGATTGAATAATACTGCAACTGACTACCAATGCCAATTTTGTTAAATAGAGAAGGCAGGTTATGTAATATTGCCACTGACTACCAATGCAGGGGGTTAAATAGCACTGCCATTGACCATTGGAGGTTATTTTGCATCCCCTGGCTGACATCAATGCTGGGGGTTATTATTTTGGTAATTTACATCAATGCTGGTTCTTATTATTTCAGCCTTTGATACCAGTGCTGAGGGTTATTAGTGCATCCACTGACACCAACAGCGGGAGTTAGTATTGCAATCACTGACATTAATATTATTAATATTATTATTTTACAGGATTTATATAGCGCCAACAGTTTATGCAGTGCTTTATAATATAAAAGGGAGACAATACAGTTATAATAAAATAAAATACAATAGGATTAAGAGGGCCCTGCTCAGAAAAGCTTACAATCTAATAGGGTGGGGCAGGTGGTACAAAAGGTTGTAACTGTGGGGAATGAGCTGATGGAAGTGGTAAAAGTTAGTTTGTTAGAGACGTGATAGCCTTTCCTGAAGAGATGAGTTTTCAGGGATCGCCTGAAGGTAGCAAGAGTAGGGGATAGCCGGACAGGTTGAGGTAGCGAGTTCCAGAGGATGGGAGAGGATCTGGAGAAATCCTGGAGATGAGCATGAGAGGAGGAGACGAGAGAGCTTGAGAGTAGGAGGTCTTGAGAAGAGCGGAGAGGACGATTTGGGTGATATTTGGAGACAAGATTGGTGATGCAGCTCGGGGCAGAGTTGTGAATGGCTTTGTATGTTGTGGTTAGTATTTTGAATTTAATTCGCTGGGTGATTGGGAGCCAGTGTAGGGATTGGAGGAGAGGGTTGGCAGACACTGAGTGGTTGGTAAGGTGGATAAGTCTGGCAGCAGCAATTATGATAGACTGAAGAGGGGATAGCCTATGGAGAGGCAGGCCAATGAGAAGGGAGTTGCAATAGTCAAGGCGAGAGATAACAAGGGAGTGAATGAGGAGCTTGGTGGTTTCATTTGTTAAAAAGGGGAGAATTTTAGAGATGTTACAGAGGTGAATTCTACAAACTTTTTTGACGATTAGATTTGAGGCTGAAATGACAAGTCAGAGTCTAGGATTACACCTAGTACCCTGGCGTGAGGGGAGGGACTGATAGTTGCATTGTTGATTTTGATGGAAAAGTCATGGACACGGGCGGGGGGGAATATTAATAGCTCAGTTTTAGAGAGATTTCGTTTAAGGAAGTGGTGCGACATCCATGCTGATATGTCAGTTAGTAAGTTAGTAATGCAAGAGGAGACTGAAGGAGTGAGGTGAGGAGTAGACAGATAGATTTGCGTGTCATTGGTGTATAGGTGGTATTGGAAGCCGTGGGCGGTTATCAAGTGACCAAGGGAGGAGGTGTAGATAGAGAAGAGAAGGGGTCCAAGAACAGAGCCTTGAGGGACCCCCACAGAAAGGGGCAATGGAGAGGAGGAGACAGAGTTCTAGGTAACACTGAAGGAGCGCTGTGATAGATAGGCAGAGAACCAGGATAGAGCAGAATCTCGGAGGCCAAGGGAATGTAGTTTATTGAGAAGGAGCGGGTGGTCAACAGTATCAAAGGCCACAGAGAGGTCAAGTAGTAGGAGTATGGCGTACTGGCTGGATATCAGGAGTAATATCAGGAGTTAGTATTCTGGCTACTAACACAAATACTGGAAGTTACTTTTACTGACACCAATACTGGAAGGTGCTATTGTTGCCACTGACACCAATGCTAGGATTTTTTAATATTGCCACTGACACCAAAGATGGGGCTTATTTTACTGCCACATTCTCTTTGTGTGTTGTGGTAAGCTGGAAAAAATGCAGCAGGATCAAAATTTTAAGGTGTTCGGCAGGCCATAGACGGTGCAAATTTCTTTCCTGCAACCACAGGTTGCAGGAAAGAAATTTGCACAATTCCCCCATCAACACAGACAGTGCTGACAGGGGAATCCCTCCTACTGAAGACACTGATTATTGCTATTGGCTGCTAGCAATAATCGCAAGTGAATCCGACAGACTGGTTGTACCTTCAGCCTGCCCATACACAGTCCAAATCGAACCAGCCAAGATTCACACCATCTATGGCTGGCCTTAAGGCACATTCCAGTCTATGCATTTTGTATTGGCTGTCCAACTCAATGCAATGCAACTCAAGGCAAGAAAGTGTACTGCCATTGTATGGCCCTCTGCATGTGTCAGCGGTTTTACTTATGACTCTCCATAATTTTCAAGGTGACCACCACTGCTTTAAAAAAAATCCAGGATGACTGATTGGTTTCAGAAACGCACGTGCTGGCCTTTTTTTTATAGACAGTCTGCTCAGTTGTGTTTTGTAAGTTCTTATGTACATTCTTACTCGGGACATTCCTAAGTGCTGTAAGAAATATGAGTCACTCTCGTAGAGCCCTGTTCCTGAAAAACTTTACATTAGGGTTTCTCTGCTATGCTTCTTTTAAAAGCATGTAAAACAGTCTGAACATGCAAAAAAGAGTTCCCAAGATAGCATTTGCTGCATGGTTGATTTGCTGGAATCTGAAAACAATGACAAGTACATTGAAGTTCAACAATTTAGCAACATTGCTTTTTACAGTAAATCGGTTCCAAGAGAATTTTAAAAACTGACAATGCTGAGTTATTTCTGAAAATACTATTTTCCTGGCTGTCATGCAGATTCTCTGGTTTCAGTAATTGCTGAGTTGCTGAAGTACGCATCAGAAAAAAGTCCTCATCTACATACTTGTTCTAGGCTATGATATTAAAAAAACAAGGGAGTTAATAATGGGACAGCAAGGCACTTAGGCACTTACATTTTCAATCAAAAATCAACAGGAATTCATGAAAATGAACATTGGAACAAATTTAAATACATGTGTTCTAATGTATTTTGCATTGCATATCAAGGTGGGTCAAAGTGGTGTGACAGTGCTAGGATCTGCTACTGTGTAAAAAAAGGTAGAAGGCACACATGATTCTCTTGAATACAGATTTAGGGGCTCCAGAATGGCTGTTTTAAATGGAGAAAATTGGTCTTCTGGTTTTCTCTGGGTTTTGAAATTCCGGATCAGGTTCTGGAGCTCCTAGACATAGTTAGGTATAACATCACATGTTTGTAGGCAAGAGAAAAATTAAGACGTACTCAAAGTACAAAGCCAGCTGTCTCTGGGATTGATTTATAAAACTGGAGTGTTTTTTGGTTTTTTTGTCAAAGCTTAATTGAACAAGCTGATGTCAGAAGCTGATTGGCTACCATGCACAGCTGCACCAGATTTTGCACTTTCCAGTTTTAGTAAATCAACCCCATTGTGTACATTTTTGTAGGTGCAATAAACCTGAAGTTGAATTCTACTAGTGAGTCCTTTATATTGTATACAGTGAGGAAGGTTGTCCACACTTTTGCCATCCGCTGTTTCTTTTATTATTTCCATGACTAAGCTCCAGGGGGCGGAGTGAAACGCATTGGAGGCGTGGTCTGGCGGGAGCCCAGGCTGAGTTGGTCTCTCTCATATCACCATAGGACTCTGTGGATGCGTGGCACCAGGGATCTTCCCTCTCCTCTCCTTGTTTCTTTTATGTGGGTGGTTGGGATGGGGGGGCAAAGTTTGTAAAACACCTTGGTATGCGGAGGTTGTATGTGAGTGCTGGAAGATGGGTGTTGAAGGGGATAGTCGTATGGGGAGAAAGGAAAGAGGGGGAGTGCAGGGTGAGAGGAATGCATTTAGAAGGGTTAGAAAATGATTAAGGAAATGTCTAAAACTGGGTACACACTATATGGGCTGAACGAAAAAAAAATCCTTCAGATCACTGTACTAACCCATCTGATGTCAGTGCGGTGATTTTCCTGGCTGTTCTGACAGGGGCCAGCAGCGCTGATCTCTGTGTTCTGACGCCGAGGAAGTCTCTCTGTTGTCAGAGCACAATAGCTCAGTGGGGAGGATTTCCCCATCCACAATCGAGTGTGTGGATGGGGGA
The DNA here is from genome assembly GCF_042186555.1 of Aquarana catesbeiana. NCBI lineage: Eukaryota > Metazoa > Chordata > Amphibia > Anura > Ranidae > Aquarana > Aquarana catesbeiana. The sequence goes on from NC_133325.1 coordinate 199,619,374, forward strand.
ATCGAGTGAGTTTTTTTTTCATTCATCCCATCTGTGGGCTGCCTTAGGTCAAGAGCATATGTTGCCCTCATGGCCCAAAACCCCAGAGAAATTTCACTTCCAGGTTGATAAGCAGGACAGAATGAAGCATACAGTATGTACAATGTACAGTGCTTTGACTGAGTGGTGAGGCATTATGGGGGGGGGGGGGCAGTACTGGGGGTAGGTGAGGCAGTAGAGGGAGTGGGTGAGGCAGTATGATGGGTAGGTGAGGCAGTATGGGGAGGGAGGCGAGGTGTGAGGAAGTATGAGGAGGTGGGTAAGGCAGTATGAGGGGTAGGTGAGGCAGGAAGGGTATGCACTTTGGGGCTAAGAATATGCATGCATTATACATACTATGAAGAGTACAACTGGAGGAATCAATGGTGGAGAAGGATCTGGGTTGATCATAAGCTTAATAGCAGCATGCAATGCCAAGCAGCGGTTTCCAAAGCAAGCAAAATCCTTGCTTGTATTAACAGACCATGTCTCTTGAAGAGAGTCTGTGATAGTAAAAATATGGGGGTTGCCATTGGTAACTTGGTTTCTAAAGGTGCAGGGCTGTCATATTAATCCTGGCTTTTACATCTAGCAAATTGCTGGCCAGCAACAAGCCAGCAGGACAAGAAATCAGTCTTTGTAGTCCTCCCTGACTGCATGCTTGTTCCAGGTCAGCTCACTAAGTAGTAAAGCCAGGATCAGGGTGATGTTCCTGAAATTGTCTGCAATGGCAGCTCCAATGATTCTATTCTCACAAAGCTAGTTATCTTATATAAAAGTGTTGCTAATAACATTTACAAATGATGTATGTGCAACAGTGGCGGTGCGTCCATAAGGGCACACGAGCGCCGCCCCCTCTCTCCAGCCACCCCTCTAGCACCTATAGATAGATTCATGCATGTCACCCCCTGTTCAGGCACCCGGGCCCTTTTCAGGCGCCAGGCGCCTGAATTACAGTGGCAGGTTTTTTTTGAAGCACCTGATTAGAGGCATAGGCTCTAATAGGCGTCAAAAAAGGTGACCTGCGAGCGCCATGCTGGGCACTCTCAGGTCACTCAGCTGTGTTTGAAAAGCGAATGAATATTCGCTTTCCTAACACTAAACTGCCTCTCCGCCAATCAGGTGCTCGGATCTGTTACCCGTCACCTGATTGGCTGAAACAACAGGCACTGTGATTGGACGTCCAATCATAGGAGTCCAATCATAGCAGAGGACGGGAAGAGAGGGCGGGAGAAGACATCGAGGAGCTGTCCCACCACCACCAAGACAGGGTAAGTACAGACAGCAGGCAGGGGGCACACTGGCTGCATTTGATATGGCACAGTGGCTGCATTTGATGGGGCACAGTGGGAGCATTTGATGGGGCACAGTGAGGCTGCACTTGATGTGGCACAGTGAGGCTGCATTTGATGGGGCACAGTGTGGCTGCATTTGATTGGTAGAGTGAGGCTGCATTTGATGGGCACAGTGGCTGCATTTGATGGGCAAAGTGGCTGCATTTGATGGTACAGTGGCAAAAATTGATGGGCACAGTGGCTGCATTTGATGGCACAGTGGCTGCATTTGATGGCACAGTGTCTGCATTTGATGGGCACAGTGTCTGCGTTTGATGGCACAGTGGCTGCGACTGATGGTACAGTGAGGCTGCAATTGATGGTACAGTGAGGCTGCAATTGATGGGTTTTTTTCAGAATTTTTCAGTTTGTTTGCGCCCCCCCAAAAATTTTGAGCGCCAGCTGCCACTGATGTGCAAAAAAAGCCCTAATTTCTGTACACAAATAAACATCCTCAACTATCAAGATCTGCATGCCAGCTTTGCTGTGATATTGGATATTAATAGACAACAACAAAATCATTCATTCTCACTGCTGATTTCTCAGCAAAAGCAGCAGAAAAGTAAAAACACAATTTATATATTATTTCCAATGTTTCTTCAACATTATGATCTAGATTTGCATGTGAACGAATTGCTGTAATTAATGTTAATTTAAAATCATAAACATAAATAACAGCGGCTTTTTAATAGCATATTCATACTTGCTTCCATTTCATTTCTGAGCACCGCATGCATTTCTTTTTCTTTTTCATAATTCTTTTTTTTTTTGCAGTTCTGCACTCTTTTATTACTTTGAGTTCCTTACTGACATAGAATATTTCATCCTAATGAAACATGCTATAAATGAATCTCATTATCTGAATTACATTTGGAATGAAATGACACTATTGCTTGCAGATTCAGCTACAATTTTGTGCATCAGTACAGTCAGTTACTATGGAATGTGGCTATCATGCTTTGCCCACATAATTACTGTATGGGGTAACTTTCCTAAACTTTTTTTCTTTTTTAATGAAGACCACCCAAACTGCAAATAAAACTGTAAACTGAACATGACCTCATAATACACCAATAATAGGTCTATGGCAACACATGTATACACTATATGACCAAAAGTTTGTGGACTCCTCACCATGATACCTATATGAACTTGTTGGATGTTCAATCACATCATATAGGTACGATGGTCATCAAATGACCATGAGCTTGTTGGACTTTGGTGGAGAGAGGCAGTCAGAAATGAAATACATAGATATCTGCCTGTTGTAGTATCCAAGACAGGCTGTGGACTGGCCTTTCAACATATTTCTTAAATAAACCTCTTATGCAAATACTTAAAAGGAATCTGCCACAATTATAGTGACACCAGGAATAATGCAGTTGATTATGTGTGCTCTGTGTATTGTAATGGATTTTAGTGACATATCTGTCTTCACTGAGAGTCAGCTATATATTTTCAGCATACTCAACAGGCTGTATTGGCACTGTGCTGTTTTCCGCTCACAGGTTTGGTTTATTGTATGAAGCAAATTTCCATATAATGTGCAATGCGTAATCAGAAGCTGAAAAAACAAGAGCAGAGATCTCACAATTAGGTTGTAGCATCCACTGACTGCCAGGGGCATGTGAGATACCCCCAGAGATGGGTGAGCCAGATCTTACCCCAGGTTGAATCCCTGTCTAGACATAGGGGATGTGTAATAATTGGGCACTAGTCCTTTTAAGTTCTTTTTAGAGGGTTTAATTCAGACCACTCATATGGTGTTGCAGACCCCATCTTCACAGCTCAGTACTGGCAAAAAGAGTCTTTAAGTTAAAACCAGCAACCTGTACCTTTTCCAGAAGTAGCAACATCTCCCATGGGGTAACAGCAACAGTGATCCTCTTGATGCATTCCCAGCCTCTCTGTGAGCTTCTTGCCTTCAGGATCTTTAATGGCAGAAACACCTCTGGTACTCTATGCCAGGCATCACATCTCCTCTTTCCAGGCTCCTGTCCCCTGCAAGGTCCTTGCACCCAGGACCTCATATGGCAGTAGGACCAACCTGGACAGGCAGAATTCCACCTTGCTTCCAGGTTTTGCACCAATCACATGCAAAGGCCTCTCAGGCCCCATGCCTAATCATTTAGCAGAGAATATATCCCTCCCTAGGCTGAAGCCAAGGGGAAGAGATCCTTACAAGGTCAGCCCCAAATATTAATGTCCTCCCTCAACATGCACCACTGGCAAAAAAACCTCCTAGTGGTTGGTCAGGGGGAACATTAAATATTCATAACCCAGTTTTACTGGATTTTTACTGAGCAGCAGAGATACTGTATACAACAGCAACACTGAGCTCAGGGGAAGACCAAATGGAAACATACTATAAAGCAGCTTGGACTATTAACCACCCAGCAAGACTAAACTTGTATACCCAGTTCTGCTTAGAGTGAAGTAGCTACAAAGGAAACACCACTTATCAGAGTGAATTATACAATTGACTAAATACATTATAACATGCAATTTCACTTATAAAATCATTACATAGGCATAGGAATTAGAAATAAGTGACACATTATCTCCCAGCCATATGAGATCTTATTCTAGTGTACAGAAAGTATAGAAAGTCCTCTTCGATTTAAAAAAAGACAGAACTAGTGCTGGTGCATTGGCAAATTAGAATCTTGTAGATTAGATCAAAGGTACAAAACGAGCATCAACAGATATTTTATATTATTCAAGCCAGTTATAGCTATGCAGTGGAATAACGTCCTTACAGGATGTCTCCAATTTACAAGCTGACCTCAATGCTATGTCTAATTGGGCATCTATGTGGCAGATGACGTTTAATGTTGGGAAATGTAAAGTTATGCACTTGGGGGCTAAGAATATGCATGCATCATACATACTAGGGGGAGTACAACTGGGGGAAAGATCTGGGGGTTTTGGTAGATCATAAGCTCAATAATAGCATGCAATGCCAAGCTGCGGTTTCCAAAGCAAGCAAAGTCCTTTCTTGTATTAGGAGAGGTATGGACTCCAGAGAGAGAGATATCATTTTGCCCCTGTTCAAATCATTAGTAAGACCTCATCTGGAATATGCAGTTCAGTTTTGGGCACCAGTTCTCAAAAAGGATATCGGGGAACTGGAGAAAGTGCAGAGAAGGGCAACCAAACTGATAAGAGGCACGGGGGAGCTCAGCTATGAGAAAAGATTAGAGGAACTGAATTTGTTCACTCTTGAGAAGAGGAGAATAAGGGGGGATATGATCAACATGTTCAAATATATAAGGGGTCCATATAGTGAACTTGGTGTTGAGTTATTCACTTTACGGTCAACACAGAGGACAAGGGTGCACTCTTTACGACTGGAGGAAAAGAGATTTCATCTCCAAATACGGAAAGGTTTCTTCACAGTAAGAGCTGTGAAAATGTGGAATAAACTCCCTCCAGAGGTGGTTCTGGCCAGCTCAGTAGATTGCTTTAAGAAAGGCCTGGATACTTTCCTAAATGTACATAATATAACTAGGTACTGACATTTATAGGTAAAGTTGATCCAGGGAAAATCCGATTGCCTCTTGGGGGATCAGGAAGGAATTTTTTCCCCTGCTGTAGCAAATTGGAGCATGCTCTGCTGGGGTTTTTTGCCTTCCTCTGGATCAACTGTGGGTATAGTATTGGGTATATTGGATTGTACAATTTTTTTTTTTTTTTTTTTATGGTTGAACTGGATGGAGTTGTGTCTTTTTTCAACCTGACTAACCATGTAACTATGTAACTATGTAAGTATTCTTTATGTTACATTTTAGAAAATAATTAAATGGTATGGAAAGTACATTCACAATAAGCATATGTAGCAGCATAAATAACATTTGTGAATAGTGGAGTGTACAGTATTGTAAGACTTTAAACATGTCACATCTCAATGTCAGTAAATTACTGTGATGACTTCCTTACTGCAACCACAGTTGCGTCTAGGAAGTGTAAAAAAGGAAGTACCTGCTTTGTGGTGATTCCATCACTGAAACTGGCATTAGCATTTAGCATTAGATCAATACAAACAACCCATGGTTGTCAGTGTCTTCAGGCACAGTTATTTTAACATCAGTCATTTAATTCCTTTTTTTTAAATGAAAATAAGACTTATGCCCCACACACACGATCGGAAATGCCGCCAGCAAAACTCAGATGAGAGCTTTTGGTCGGAAAATGCGACCGTGTGTATGCTCCATCGGACTTTTGCTGGCGGAATTCCAGCCAGCAAAAGATTGAGAGCAGGTTCTCTATTTTTCGGTCGGAAAAAGTTCCTATCCGAAAATGCGTTTGTCTTTATGCAGTTCCAACGCACAAAAAACCACGCATGCTCGGAAACAATTCGACGCATGCTCAGAAGCATTGAACTTCATTTTCTCGGCTCATCGTAGTGTTGTACGTCACCGCGTTCTTCAAAGTTCAGAGAACTTTTGTGTGACCGTGTGTATGCAAGCCAAGCTTGAGCGGTGATGATTTTTCCGACGGAAACTCCGCTCGTGTGTACAGGGCATTAGTTGATAGATCCAGAGGCAGAATGGGACTTGTAATTCCGCAACAGCTGCAGGGCCACAGGTTGAGCACCCATGCTTTAAACTGGTTGTAAACAGTCACCTTGTAAAACAACCCATTCAGTTTAAAATAGAAATGAAAGGCAAAACGTTTGTGTATACATATAAAAACATTGTACTGTAAATACTCCTTTCCCCTTTTTATAAATGATCACATACTCTCTGTTCTCAGGCTGCATAAGAGCTGGGGAAGGAGAAGCAATAGTAAACTGAACTTCCCAGTGCATGGCTGTGCTGTGGGGGGGGGGTCAGGACAAGTCTGATCATTGGAGGAGAGTAGGCTGAGTTCCCAGCACAGCTAGAGAACTGACCACGGTGTGTTCTTCTGCTTAGTGTAGTCAGTGTTTAATAGGAAAGCAGAAGGACTGGCAGGAACACCAGGGATTTCACATAAAGGAAGACAAAGAGAACAGGATACTTGTTCATACAAGTACATGGTACAGCATGCACATATTAGGAATATGAAATGTTGGATTTGTAGCACACCCCATGTAGGAGCTGCTGAGTTAGGATTCCCCACTGCTAAACGGCCAGGCACACAGCATTTCTTTCATGCTTTCCAACACAGAAAACAGTCCTTGTCTTGTTTTTGTTGTTTTATTAGGGGTTGATAACTTGGATGGGGTAGACAATTTGTGGAATGCCCAAATTGAAAAATGTCCAGAACATGAAAAGGGGATAACTTCCTCCTTATTTACACAAAGTCTTCTTTTCCTTCTTCCTGCTGATCACTCCAGGGGAACTAACAGTCTTTTGTGTTAATTCCACCTTGCTTCCAGGTTTTGCACCAATCGCATGCAAAGGCCTCTCGGGCCCCATGCCTAATCAATTAGCAGAGAATATATCCCTCCCTAGGCTGAAGCCCAGGGGAAGAGATCCTTACAAGGTCAGCCCCACATATTAATGTCCTCCCTCAGCATGCACCACTGGCAAAAAACCTCCTAGTGGTTGGTCAGGGGGAACATTAAATATTCATAACCCAGTTTTACTGTGGCCTCTCACTTACTGGCAGCAGAGATACTGTATACAACAGCAACACTGAGCTCAGGGGAAGACAATATGCACATGTTAGGAATATGAAATGTTGGATTTGTAGCACACCCCATGTAAGAGCTGCTGAGATAGGATTCCCCACTGCTAAACGGCCAGGCACACAGCATTTCCTTCATGCTTTCCAACACAGAAAACAGTCCTTGGTACACATATCCAGCTCCTGCTGATCACTCCAGGGGAACTAACAGTCTTTTGTGTTAATTCAGAAACTGCCCATTACAGGATGGGAACATCCTGTCCCTTAGTGGATAAAGTAGCACAATATGGAGTGAACAGCATATCCTTCTGCCTTCTTGTAGAGCCTGAGCCCAGTTCTACTACCACAGAAGATACCAGCCCACCTTGTTGCTTGCTTCCCCAGGCTTTCCTGACTGCCACACTTCTCCAGTCCTCCCTGACTGGCACACTTCAATGGAGATTCCCCAGAGCAAGGATGAAGAATTGAGCACAACACTGTCTTCAGAGTGCACTGCTACAGCTGGCAATCTCTCCCCTTGTGTTGTCCCTGTACTGTGCTGATCTACTCACTGTCTCTGCTTGCTCTCTCCCACTGTCTTTTTTGGCATGAATCCCTCCAGTTGCCTCCTATTGTGGGATCCTTGCAGGCCAGCTATCACGAGCTTCAGCTCGAGATAAAACCTCTCCTCAGTAGGGGTCCATTAACCACTTGCCGACCGCCGCACGACTATATACGTCGACAGAGCGGCACGGGCAGGCAAAAGGACGTATATGTACGTCCTTGCCTGCCCGCGGGTGGGGGGTCCGATCGGACCCCCCCCCGGTGCCTGCGGCGGTCGGCAAATCTCCCCCGGCGATCGGAGGTGAGGGGGAGGCCATCCATTCGTGGCCCCCCCCCTCGCGATCGCTCTCAGCCAATGGGATCATTTCCCTGCCTCTGTATTGTACACAGAGGCAGAGGAAATGATGTCATCTCTCCTCGGCTCGGTATTTTCCGTTCCGGGCCGAGGAGAGAAGACTGCAATGTAAGTGCACCAACACTACACACACAGTAGAACATGCCAGGCACACTAAACACCCCGATCCCCCCCCCGATCGCCCCCCGATCCCCCCCCAATCACCCCCCCCCCCCCCTGTCACAAACTGACACCAGCAGTTTTTTTTTTTTTTTTTCTGATTACTGTATTGGTGTCAGTTTGTGACAGTTACAGTGTCAGGGCAGTGAGTGTTAGGCCCCCTGTAGGTCTAGGGTACCCCCCTAACCCCCCCTAATAAAGTTTTAACCCCTTGATCACCCCCTGTCACCAGTGTCGCTAAGCGATCATTTTTCTGATCGCTGTATTAGTGTCGCTGGTGATGCTAGTTAGGGACGTAAATATTTAGGTTCGCCGTCAGAGTTTTATAGCGTCAGGGACCCCCATATACTATCTAATAAATGTTTTAACCCCTTGATTGCCCCCTAGTTAACCCTTTCACCACTGATCACTGTATAACCGTTACGGGTGACGCTGGTTAGTTTGTTTATTTTTTATAGTGTCAGGGAACCCGCCGTTTATTACCGAATAAAGATTTAGCCCCCTGATCGCCCGGCGGTGATATGCGTCGCCCCAGGCAGGGTCAGATTAGCGCCAGTACCGCTAACACCCACGCACGCAGCATACGCCTCCCTTAGTGGTATAGTATCTGATCGGATCAATATCTGATCCGATCAGATCTATACTGGCGTCCCCAGCAGTTTAGGGTTCCCAAAAACACAGTGTTAGCGGGATCAGCCCAGATACCTGCTAGCACCTGCGTTTTGCCCCTCCGCCCAGCTCAGCCCAGCCCACCCAAGTGCAGTATCGATCGATCACTGTCACTTACAAAACACTAAACGCATAACTGCAGCGTTCGCTGAGTCAGGCCTGATCCCTGCGATCGCTAACAGTTTTTTTGGTAGCATTTTGGTGAAATGGCAAGCACCAGCCCCAGGCAGCGTCAGGTTAGTGCCAGTACCGCTAACACCCACGCACCGTACACCTCCCTTAGTGGTATAGTATCTGAACGCATCAATATCTGATCCGATCAGATCTATACTAGCGTCCCCAGCAGTTTAGGGTTCCCAAAAACGCAGTGTTAGCGGGATCAACCCAGATACCTGCTAGCAACTGCGTTTTACCCCTCCGCCCGGCCCAGCCCAGCCCACCCAAGTGCAGTATCGATCGATCACTGTCACTTACAAAACACTAAACGCATAACTGCAGCGTTCGCAGAGTCAGGCCTGATCCCTGCGATCGCTAACAGTTTTTTTTGTAGCGTTTTGGTGAACTGGCAAGCACCAGCCCCAGGCAGCGTCAGGTTAGTGCCAGTAGCGCTAACACCCACGCACGCACTGTACACCTCCCTTAGTGGTATAGTATCTGAACTGATCAATATCTGATCCGATCAGATCTATACTGGCGTCCCCAGCAGTTTAGGGTTCCCAAAAACGCAGTGTTAGCGGGATCAGCCCAGATACCTGCTAGCACCTGCGTTTTGCCCCTCCGCCCGGCCCAGCCCAGCCCACCCAAGTGCAGTATCGATCGATCACTGTCACTTACAAAACACTAAATGCATAACTGCAGCGTTCGCAGAGTCAGGCCTGATCCCTGCGATCGTTAACAGTTTTTTTGGTAGCGTTTTGGTGAACTGGCAAGCGCCAGCGGCCTAGTACACCCCGGTCGTAGTCAAACCAGCACTGCAGTAACACTTGGTGACGTGGCGAGTCCCATAAGTGCAGTTCAAGCTGGTGAGGTGGCAAGCACAAGTAGTGTCCCGCTGCCACCAAAAAGACAAACACAGGCCCGTCGTGCCCATAATGCCCTTCCTGCTGCATTCGCCAATCCTAATTGGGAACCCACCACTTCTGCAGCGCCCGTACTTCCCCCATTCACATCCCCAACCAAATGCAGTCGGCTGCATGAGAGGCATTTTTATGTCCTCCCGAGTACCCCTACCCAACGAACCCCCCCCAAAAAGATGTTGTGTCTGCAGCAAGCGCGGATATAGGCATGACACCCGCTATTATTGTCCCTCCTGTCCTGACAATCCTGGTCTTTGCATTGGTGAATGTTTTGAACGCTACCATTCACTAGTTGAGTATTAGCGTAGGGTACAGCATTGCACAGACTAGGACACACTTTCACAGGGTCTCCCAAGATGCCATCGCATTTTGAGAGACCCGAACCTGGAACCGGTTACAGTTATAAAAGTTACAGTTACAAAAAAAGTGAAAAAAAAAAAAAAAAAAACACAAACAAAAATATTTCCTATTGATTCCAAGAGCCCAAGGCGACCCCTGTGAAGCAATATAAGCGGCGCTAAATGACAGTGATCACCATCCAAAACAGGATTCTAGTGCATCTATCTATACCCAAAATAATAAAAAATAAAAATAAAAAAATATAAAAATTATTGCATGTGGTAATCTGTATAAACAATTTTCAGTATACAGTAAACCAGTGAATATCAAAAGAACCTCACAGTGTATATTAAAGTGTATCATACACCCAATAATATCAATTGGCAAATAAATCAAAAGTGAAATCAGGCAGTATAGTCCATATGAAGTCCATAGACAGGACACCGTGCAGGAAAAGTGATAAGCTGGAAAACGTCCACCACTTCACTTAGTGTCAGTGCCTCCACTCCCCTTGAATACAAAACTCACCGACTCAAAATGCCTCACACTCTCGTGTTTTGGCAAAAAAGCATGGATGTGTAGCAGGTCAGCTGGGGATATGAACTTCCGAACTCCTTATAATTCCAGTGTCACCTCAATGTATAGAAAAACTCAACATAGTGTGATACCGTAAAGCATATAAAAATTTATTAAACTTAAAATCTTCAAACATTAAACTCACAAAGAAAATCTTGAATCAAGCCAAATGACACTGCACAGCAACTTCCAAATCAATCCTCCTCTGTGAACCGCCCAGCACCACTGTGAAAAGAGGGTCACGGCGGACCCCAAAGAAACGGGTTGGATAGGTTCTCACCCCTCTCAATGGCGTTCTATAGATGTGGGTCTCCTGCTATTCCGCGAGTCCGAGCCGCAGCTCCTCTATCGTCCTCAAAGGATCCCGCCGGTGTACGGAGATGTACCGCCCCGTCCCGTCCCTTACTGTCTGTTAGTGATGGATGCCGTACAGCCACGCCCCGACATGTTTCGTCACACTTGACTTCCTCATGGGGAATCCCATGAGGAAGTCAAGTGTGACGAAACATGTCGGGGCGTGGCTGTACGGCATCCATCACTAACAGACAGTAAGGGACGGGACGGGGCGGTACATCTCCGTACACCGGCGGGATCCTTTGAGGACGATAGAGGAGCTGCGGCTCGGACTCGCGGAATAGCAGGAGACCCACATCTATAGAACGCCATTGAGAGGGGTGAGAACCTATCCAACCCGTTTCTTTGGGGTCCGCCGTGACCCTCTTTTCACAGTGGTGCTGGGCGGTTCACAGAGGAGGATTGATTTGGAAGTTGCTGTGCAGTGTCATTTGGCTTGATTCAAGATTTTCTTTGTGAGTTTAATGTTTGAAGATTTTAAGTTTAATAAATTTTTATATGCTTTACGGTATCACACTATGTTGAGTTTTTCTATACATTGAGGTGACACTGGAATTATAAGGAGTTCGGAAGTTCATATCCCCAGCTGACCTGCTACACATCCATGCTTTTTTGCCAAAACACGAGAGTGTGAGGCATTTTGAGTCGGTGAGTTTTGTATTCAAGGGGAGTGGAGGCACTGACACTAAGTGAAGTGGTGGACGTTTTCCAGCTTATCACTTTTCCTGCACGGTGTCCTGTCTATGGACTTCATATGGACTATACTGCCTGATTTCACTTTTGATTTATTTGCCAATTGATATTATTGGGTGTATGATACACTTTAATATACACTGTGAGGTTCTTTTGATATTCACTGGTTTACTGTATACTGAAAATTGTTTATACAGATTACCACATGCAATAATTTTTATATTTTTTTATTTTTATTTTTTATTATTTTGGGTATAGATAGATGCACTAGAATCCTGTTTTGGATGGTGATCACTGTCATTTAGCGCCGCTTATATTGCTTCACAGGGGTCGCCTTGGGCTCTTGGAATCAATAGGAAGTTTTTTGCACTGATTATTTAATAAGTGGCAGCTTTGGTTTTATCTTATTTATTTCATTTAAGAGTTCATTTCACACAGGTGTTTCATACACAGTGTCAGTTTACACCTTTCATAGGGGGTCACACCCCTTCATCTGGCATCGAGCGCAGTGGTGAGAACTCAGGAAGGGCGCGTTGGTTCGAGTTTTCAATTTTTGACAAACAAAAATATAAAATAAAAAATAATAGTTGTCGTTTTATTGTTCTCTCTCTATTCTCTCTCTCTCTATTCTCTCTATTGTTCTGCTCTTTTTTACTGTATTCTATTCTGCAATGTTTTATTGTTATTATGTTTTATCATGTTTGCTTTTCAGGTCTGCAATTTTTTATACTTTACCGTTTACTGTGCTTTATTGTTAACCATATTTTTGTCTGAGTACAGCATTCACGACTTTGAGTGGTTATACCAGAATGATGCTTGCAGGTTTAGGTATCATCTTGGTATCATTCTTTTCAGCCAGCGGTCGGCTTTCATGTAGAAGCAATCCTAGCGGCTAATTAGCCTCTAGACTGCTTTTACAAGCAGTGGGAGAGAATGCCCCCCCCCCCACCGTCTTCCGTGTTTTTCTCTGGCTCTCCTGTCTCAACAGGGAACCTGAGAATGCAGCCGGTGATTCAGCCAGCTGACCATAGACCTGATCAGAGACCAGAGTGGCTCCAAACATCTCTATGGCCTAAGAAACCGGAAGCTACGAGCATTTTATGACTTAGATTTCGCCGGATGTAAATAGCGCCATTGGGAAATTGGGGAAGCATTTTATCACACCGATCTTGGTGTGGTCAGATGCTTTGAGGGCAGAGGAGAAATCTAGGGTCTAATAGACCCCAATTTTTTCAAAAAAGAGTACCTGTCACTACCTATTGCTATCATAGGGGATATTTACATTCCCTGAGATAACAATAAAAATGATTAAAAAAAAAAAAAATGAAAGGAACAGTTTTAAAATAAGATAAAAAAGCAAAAAAATAATAAAGAAAAAAAAAAAAAAAAAAAAAAGCACCCCTGTCCCCCCTGCTCTCGCGCTAAGGCGAACGCAAGCGTCGGTCTGGCGTCAAATGTAAACAGCAATTGCACCATGCATGTGAGGTATCACCGCGACGGTCAGATCGAGGGCAGTAATTTTAGCAGTAGACCTCCTCTGTAAATCTAAAGTGGTAACCTGTAAAGGCTTTTAAAGGCTTTTAAAAATGTATTTATTTTGTTGTCACTGCACGTTTGTGCGCAGTTGTAAAGCATGTCATGTTTGGTATCCATGTACTCGGCCTAAGATCATCTTTTTTATTTCATCAAACATTTGGGCAATATAGTGTGTTTTAGTGCATTAAAATGTAAAAAAGTGTGTTTTTTCCCCAAAAAATGCGTTTGAAAAATCGCTGCGCAAATACTGTGTGAAAAAAAAAAATTAAACACCCACCATTTTAATCTGTAGGGCATTTGCTTTAAAAAAATATATAATGTGTGGGGGTTCAAAGTAATTTTCTTGCAAAAAAAAATAATTTTTTCATGTAATCAAAAAGTGTCAGAAAGGGCTTTGTCTTCAAGTGGTTAGAAGAGTGAGTGATGTGTGACATAAGCTTCTAAATGTTGTGCATAAAATGCCAGGACAGTTCAAACCCCCCCAAATGACCCCATTTTGGAAAGTAGACACCCCAAGCTATTTGCTGAGAGGCATGTCGAGTCCATGGAATATTTTATATTGTGACACAAGTTGCGGGAAAGAGACAAATTATTATTTTTTTTTTTTTTTTTTTGCACAAAGTTGTCACTAAATGATATATTGCTCAAACATGCCATGGGAATATGTGAAATTACACCCCAAAATACATTCTGTTGCTTCTCCTGAGTACGGCGATACCACATGTGTGAGACTTTTTGGGAGCCTAGCCACGTATGGGACCCCGAAAACCAAGCACCGCCTTCAGGCTTTCTAAGGGCGTAAATTTTTGATTTCACTCTTCACTGCCTATCACAGTCTCGGAGGCCATGGAATGCCCAGGTGGCACAAACCCCCCCCCCAAATGACCCCATTTTGGAAAGTAGACACCCCAAGCTATTTGCTGAGAGGTATAGTGAGTATTTTGCAGACCTCACTTTTTGTCACAAAGTTTTGAAAATTAAAAAAAGAAAAAAAAAATTTTTTTTTTTGTCTTTCTTCATTTTCAAAAACAAATGAGAGCTGCAAAATACTCACCATGCCTCTCAGCAAATAGCTTGGGGTGTCTACTTTCCAAAATGGGGTCATTTGGGGGGGTTTTGTGCCACCTGGGCATTCCATGGCCTCCGAAACTGTGATAGGCAGTGAAGAGTGAAATCAAAAATGTACACCCTTAGAAATCCTGAAGGCGGTGATTGGTTTTCGGGGTCCCGTACGCGGCTAGGCTCCTAAAAAGTCCCACACATGTGGTATCCCCGTACTCAAGAGAAGCAGCAGAATGTATTTTGGGGTGCAATTCCACATATGCCCATGACCTGTGTGAGCAATATATCATTTAGTGACAACTTTGTGCAAAAAAAAAAAAAAAAAAAAAATAAATTGTCACTTTCCCGCAACTTGTGTCAAAATATAAAATATTCCATGGACTCAACATGCCTCTCAGCAAATAGCTTGGGGTGTCTACTTTCCAAAATGGGGTCATTTGGGGGGGGTTTGTGCCATCTGGGCATTTTATGGCCTTCAAAACTGTGATAGGTAGTGAGGAGTAAAATCAAAAATGTACGCCCTTAGAAATCCTGAAGGCAGTGATTGGTTTTCGGGGCCCCGTATGCGGCTAGGCTCCCAAAAAGTCCCACACATGTGGTATCCCCATACTCAGGAGAAGCAGCTAAATGTATTTTGGGGTGCAATTCCACATAGGCCCATGGCCTGTGTGAGCAATATATCATTTAGTGACAACTTTTTGTAATTTTTTTTTTTTTTTTTTTTTCATTATTCAATCACTTGGGACAAAAAAATGAATATTCAATGGGCTCAACATGCCTCTCAGCAATTTCCTTGGGGTGTCTACTTTCCAAAATGGGGTCATTTGTGGGGGTTTTGTACTGCCCTGTCATTTTAGCACCTCAAGAAATGACATAGGCAGTCATAAATTAAAGACTGTGTAAATTCCAGAAAATGTACCCTAGTTTGTAGGCGCTATAACTTTTGCGCAAACCAATAAATATACACTTATTGACATTTTTTTTACCAAAGACATGTGGCCAAATACATTTTGGCCTAAATGTATGACTAAAATTGAGTTTATTGGATTTTTTTTAGAACAAAAAGTAGAAAATATCATTTTTTTTCAAAATTTTCGGTCTTTTTCCGTGTATAGCGCAAAAAATAAAAACGGCAGAGGTGATCAAATACCATCAAAAGAAAGCTCTATTTGTGGGAAGAAAAGGACGCAAATTTCGTTTGGTTACAGCATTGCATGACCGCGCAATTAGCAGTTAAAGCGACGCAGTGCCAAATTGTAAAAAGTGCTCTGGTCAGGAAGGGGGTAAATCCTTCCGGGGCTGAAGTGGTTAAGGATCAATGACAGCCTCTCCTCAACACTCCATCTTCATCTTCCACCCGACTCCCTTGTTGGCCTGGCCCATGTCTATTTATGGGATTTTCTCAGTCCTCTGCTAGCTTATTTTTGGGGATTGACTGAGGTCCCATAAATATTCATGGCAGCTCCCTCTCACCTCCGCCCTCTAGTTCTAGAACATTCTCCAATATTCCAGATACCAGGGGGAGGCACCAGAGAGCTGCCAGAATGAGTCATCCAGCCCTGGCCTCTAGTAACCCTCACCCAGATTCAGTGACTCAGGTTTTAATCCTAGAGCCAGTCAAATGCTTTTACCTATACTACTCTTCTAGTAGCGCACACTAGAGGGTGCTACAGGCTTACATACTCTTTAGGCCTCATGCACACTGGACGTTAAAATAACATTCTAAAAACGCCAGTAGCTTTGCAGTGAGTTTATCAATGGTTTTCAACGTTTTTGCAATAGAGTTTTTAGCGTTTATTAGTGTTTTTCCATGTTAGCATTTAAAAAATAAATAAAATCAATGGAACAAAAACGCTGGTGAGCCACGTTTATCAGTGTTTTGTGACGTTAAAGCTTTTTTATAGCTGAAAACAGCTAAAACACTCCTCTCAGAACCCACTAGTTTTGTTTTGTTTTTTAAAGCCAAAAAATGCCCCAGCCAAAAACTGCTGATAACAGCCTATGTGTGCATGGACACATAGGATAACATAACAGGAAGTTTATTGACTGTAGAAAAAAACATCTGAAGCCAAGAACAGCTGCTGTAAAAATGTACAAAAACGTCCAGTGGGCTCCATTAGAGAGATTTACCCTCACCTTCTTTTTTGGGAGCCTTTTAACAGACGGGCAAAATAAGGAAAATCAGCACCCAGAAGACAGACAACATGATAGGAGTTCCAGCCTCTCCCCACTTAACGTCTGTTATACTGTTTGAGAGATTTTCCTTCACTTCCTATGCTGGGGGCAACCTTTTTATGATACAGGAAGTAAAGAAATCTCTCCAGTGGAGTTTTTAATGGCAGTAAAACCTGACATGAGTTTTTCAATCCTTTCCCTAGTGATCCAAAACTAACATTTTGGCAATATACACTTTAATTGGTTTATTTTGTTATTATTGTATCTTTATAAGGTCTTAATGGTTTCTATTTGATTATCTATAGAAATTTGATTTATTGATCAATATCTTTATACTTTTTGGTCATTTTGTTTAAAGTGGATGTAAACCCAAAAATGTATTTATTTAATTTTTTTATATCATACTGTAGAGTATAAGATTTCCTATCATTTGAGCCCAGTCTTGCCACACAGAGTTAATCCATCTCTGAGCAATCCTCTTTTATTGTTCAGTGAGAGAAATCTTGACAAACTGACAAAAACGTTGTCAAATCCTCCCCCTTGCTGTGAGTGACAGGTAATTTACATCTCCAGACATGCAGTATTTTTTTATTCCCTCCCTCACTCCTTTCTTCAGCAGCTCTGCAAGGATTGGATGCTCCACACCTCAGCATGATTTGGCATGCTTAAGTCATGTGGTTACTTTCCTGTCTTTTCACTGGATGTTAGAGATCATAGCAGAAGTTCAGTGTAAGAAATACACAGGAGAAAATGCATATTGACAAGGGGAGTGTAGAGGTGGGCGGGGAGTCTACTGACATCATGACTCCACCCACCGAGCTCCAGACAACAGACCCACCCACAGAATCTGCAGTTTTTCGGGTCTCATAACAGACAGAGGGGAGACATTTGACAGGTAAAGATACATGCAGGAGGCATGTATATCCTTATAGATAACCCCTATGGCAGTAGTTTAGAAAGGATGACATTGGGTTTACATCCACTTTAATGCAGAATTAGTTTACATAAATGTAAAGCCAGGAATAAAATACCTTTAGAAAATTGTAAAAACCGCCAAGAAAGGCATTTAAAAAACAAAAAAGTAGGTTATTTGTACAGAAAAAAAAACTACAATTCATGGGTACTGAAATAAAATAGTAAAAATCATTTAGGTAGAAAAAACAAAAAAGCACACATTGCAACAATTGGTGTTGGCAGCTACAATTGCTTTGGACAGGAAAGTGATGACGGCCAGTTGACCCTCTTGCCACATTCCTAAGCTGAATGTGTAGAATCTCTGGTTTCATACGTAGGTTTTATATATAACGTTTCTCATGGAAAATATTCATGATATTGATAAATGAATAGGATTACTAACCTGTACTTGTTTTACAGCATTGCTTCCTGGATTATGCAAATCATTTCTTTTTCCTGCTTCTTCAAGAGTCTAACCATGTCTGTCGTTTTAATCGGCTCAGTTATAACTAGTAATTTATTTTCTGTCAGTGAAAACCTTTAGATGGTTTCTGCTGTTTTTCCTCTATCTATTATTTCTCAGTATAATAGCCTTAAAACATTATTTCTGGGTTTCTAAGTCTTGTTTTAGCTTAAAGACCTCAGCATAAATGGAGGGGTTTGCGGGCTCCAGGATTCCACATTGATGCATTATATTTTCAAGTGTGTCTTCTTCCATCTTTGTTCCACTCGCATTGTTTCCATTAGAAAAGACTTCATTTCAGTATAAATCTTGAGCAGCTATGTCTGAACAGGGACGAAAGCTACATATTATTTACAATGAAAACATAAAATCTCTGCAAAGATAATTACTTTCAGAGATGACTGTGACACATGTAGGAAAACAAAAGGAAATAACGCTAGAATAAAACTTTGTAGAATGTACATTATCTTCTAGGTTGACAATAGTATTAGGACC